>NC_139406.1:64233916-64571416 GCF_905368555.1 Meleagris gallopavo | reverse complement strand
CAAGGGACTGAAAGATCTTTATACAAGAAGATGCTTAGAGTGCTGAGACTGTTCAGCTGAGAAGCAAGAATACACAGGAAAGCCTATGAATAGGTACTGTCATGGTTTTATTATTTTTGGTTATCGGTATTCCACATCATAACGTCATGTAGTGCACTGGGAGTTAAAGTGTTAATGCTCAAGTTCCGGGTATCTGTCCGGAAGTGAAGAAGAACTACATACCTCATGGGGCTTTGCAGTCAGAGAGGAGGTATAACCCCTGGCAAGGTCACCTGATCCTGCTCTTCTTCGTCAGGCTCTCCTTCCTGTTGCTCAACCAGCCTGCACATCCTCATTTCAGTGTTATAGTGAGGTCTATCCACCTTCCGGACACTCTCTTTCATTATATTTGATTTATTAGCTTCAATTCTAATTATATTGTATTATAGTGTGTTATCTTGTATTCCGATACCATATTTAATAAATTAGTTTGCTTCTCCTCAAATCATTGCCACTGTTTTTAATTATTTTGGAGTCCCCTGTTTTCCTTTTCCGGAGGTGTGGATTTTGTGAAATCCCTCCACCCCACAAGACAAGAACCGGGCCAAACCAGCCTGTAAACCCTTGATAGGTACAAATGCCTAATGGGAGAGAATGAAAAAGAAGGAATTCAGTAGAGACCTGAGAAAACAACTGGCACTGGTATAAGCTACCCGGAGTTGTGGAGCCTCCATCAATAGAGAGCCAAATACTGGAGAACTCACAGTCTTATTCCAAACAGGCTATTAGATCATTAAGTTATGTACTCAAGTTTGTTCCATTTGCCATAAAATAATACAAGCAAAGGTACTGCCTCAGTATCTGGAGCCATGAAAAGCAGAGGAGCTTGGAGTATTTCAGGGGGCCCAAACAGTGCAGAGTAAAATAAATTCCTTATCTCCGAAGGGAGATAAATACAACTGTACTCACTGGCTGCAGGATAGTAAAGTAATAGAGGACGAAGGGCTATAACTTAGGATCACTGCTATGGAAAAGAGATTATAGAAGCTGGTCACAGAATCTGGTGACTGAATATACTTAGGTAGTTGGCTGTGGATGCAAAAAGTTAAGGCTTAATACAATGCAGATATGTTCTAAGGCTAGAAAAACTGAATCTACAGTGTCTGAAGAATGGTGGTTTTATTTACAGACTACTGATGAAGGAGAGATTGGTTGGGCATGAAGAGATTTGTCCATACTGACTTTTTTCACTTTCTTTCTCTTCTTGATCTGTTTCTCTCACTTTTCCTTGGAAAGTAAGAGCATTAACAGTAGGCATGGAAGTGTAGTTAACTGAAAGGAGTGAGCCTTCAATACTAAGTCATAGTGAGAACCAGAGAAAATGACTCTTCTGTTGTCTTCGTTATTCTTCTATTGAGCAGTTCCATCTCCTGTATTTCCAGAATATGAGAAATGGTGATGCTGATCCAAGCTGTCTCACCATCTCACATGAAAAGGAGAGTGAATCTCACCTGCTCAGATAACAGCAGCTTTCAATACTATTTCCTAGCTGTATGAGGTTTATAAAATTCATTTATTTCCCTGTATTGTGTGAATTACATCTTTAAAAGTTTTTTACTTCCACTGAATATGTACGTTTTGGATTTATTTGTCTCTAACAGTCATGCTTTATACTCTCAATTCAAATTTTGATTCTCCTTTCAGTTCAACAAAGTCTCGCATGCTCAGTTTTATGTTTTATGTTTGACTTTAGGCAGCATGATGTTAAATGCAACCGCCAAACTTATTTTTTATTACTATTTTTTATTACTATTATTACTTTTTTACATATGTAATCAATATTTCAAATGAATGAATATCTACTAAAATGCCATGGTGCTCTGTCTGGAACATCTGATGTAGCTATTCCTTTATTTGCCTCTCTAATTTGGATGAAGATCTTTATTTAGAGATTATTTTCTATTTTCTTTCCCCATTTCACCAGTGTGTGTTGATGTTCAGTCGGGCTTGTGGTTATGTACATACAAAAATATTCAATGTTTGTTGTATTTTTTTCACTACCAAACTGTTTAAATCAGAAAAACAAACAAACAAACAAACAAAAAAACAAAACCAAAAACAGTATACTTAATATTTGTAAGGATTTAAACATTTGCTATCAGTGGAAGGAACGACCAAATCTAGACACCAAACTCTTATTTCCTATTTTCCCATTTTCATTGCTTCTGCGACATAAATGATTTTTTTTTTTCTCAATTTCTATAGTACTTCAAAAAAGCAGATTCAGTTTGACTATGCTATACTTAATGCCTATTTATCTAAAGCTTTTACACTGTCAACAGAGGTCCATATAATGCTGGTATTCTAGGTGGTGTATGTGTGTGTATTTGCATAAACAAAAACTATTAAATGTATGGCACATTATTAAACGTAATAAATTTCAAAGAGTCGGTATATATATATCTTTTTTTTTTTTTTTTTTTTTTTTTTTTAAGAACGCATCTTCTAAACATCGTTTTCATTTCAAAGGGATGTTGGAAATGGAAATGTTGTGTCAACAAGTTGTTAATGAGATTACTTTTCCAAGTCCAAATACATCCAGGAAGTAGAAGAACTGTAGAAAAATCAATGAAACAACTGAATATTATTTTTTAACCTTTACAAATCACAGATTTGATCTTGGCTCAGAAAAACAGGATAGTTGACATAAATGAACTATTCTCATGAATGAAAATTTTAAAGATGCAGGGCTTACATGCAGATAATACCTATTAGGTAATCAATTAATCTCCCTGTCATGGCTTTTTTAGTGATTTATCTGGTCTAGTTTAAGTGAATTAAGTCTCACGTGAATCAAATTTAAAAGAAAGTAGCTAGCATTCTCTGAGAAAATAAAGAAGAGTCCTAACTAACAGAAATACAGAATTCATATTCACAGACTACTGTGAATTAGACAAAAATAAACAAACAACAGCAACATAGCCCACAAATTTGCATAGCCTGCCATGACAAAGAATTGCCAACTATCTATTTTAGTGTTCCTAATTGTTGTCAGAATACGACCTGGGTCTGTGACACAGAATTTTTCAAAGTCAGTCTAGGAAAAGGGGCATACATTTGTCAATGTTTTTATTTTATCACCAGTGCAGCAGCACTTGCAAAGGTCTGTTTTTATTTAATTCTCAAGATTTTGTCGTTAATGGAAAAGCTGCCTCATAAATTAGGGAAGCGCTCAATTACAGGCCTGACAAAGATTGATTTAGTTCTACTCTTGGTCACTACTGGCAAGTGAGGGCCAGTAAAAACCCAATCAGAACTAATGGTACATCACCTTAAAGGAGATCAGGGAATAAGCACATTTAAGAAGAAAAAATAGGAATATAGCAGCACAGAAATTTGTTGGCTTTGTATTTTATTCACATGCTGTAAAGATTTGGTTAGAAGACATCTGAAGTCATTCTGAACCTTTGATTTCAATGTGTTTTGTCTGAGACACCAGTTACAAAAACCCTTCTGTGTAGAAGTACAATGCTGTGATACTCAAGGAACACATACTTTCTGGGAGATGTGTGTAGATCATGTAATGTTGAAGAGGTACTTTTGCACTGAGATCTTATGCTTAGGTGGAAAAGAAGGGAAATAAATTTTAAAAACTGCTTTACTCATTGTGCGTTAACAATGATAGGTCCATAATTCTGTTCTACGTCACTTCTAATGACATGAAGCTGCAACAGGAGAGGTACAGGTTGGATATCAGGAAAAGGTTCTTCAGTGAGAAGAAAGTCAGGCACTGGAACTGACTCGCAGGGCAGTGGTCATGGTAGTGAGCATACAAGAGTTCAAGAAGCATCTGAACAGTGCTATCAATCTTATGGTCTGATTTTTAGGTGGTCCTATGGAGAGGAGCTGGACTCGATGATCCTTGTGAGTCTCTTCCAAGTCAGGATATTCTATGGTTGCATAGTTGCATTTTAACCTTTAAATTCAGGTTGAATATTGTTGGTAGAATTCTGTCACTCAAGTGTCAATGTTAATAATATTAATGTGAAGAGAAAGCAAAATGATTTGAAGTAGTCACACTTTGTTGGAGAAATAAATTACCTTACAACTGTGTAATGAGTTTATGTGGCACAGTTTGATAGTAGGGTGCTGCAGGGGTGTCCTCTGTGAGTAGAATCCAGCAGCTTCCCCATGTCAGATCAGAATTAACTCCAGTAGGTCCAGAAGGGACCTGCTGCTGCCAGAATGGAGCTATGAGCAATGCTGGGTGTGGCCTGGGAGAGCAGATTTAAGAGATCAGCAACTGGAAGAAAGAAGTGAGAAATGTGAGATAAACAGCTCTGTAGCACAGAAGGAGAGCAGAAGGTGCTCTAGGCCCAAAGGAGAGACCTATGGTGGAGCAAACTTCCCCCTGTAGCCCACGGGCACCACATGGAGCTGATCTTCACATAAAATCATGGAATCATAGAATAGCCCAGGTTGGAAAAAACCTTAAAGATCAAGTCCAACCTCAACCTGACATATTACCCTAACAACTCCCCCCTAAGTCATATCCCTTAGCACCATATCCAAACGGTTTTTAAACATGTCCAGGGATGGTGACTCAAACACCTCCCTGAGGAGCTTGTTCCTGTGCTTAAAGAGCCGATTCCAGTGCTTAAATGTAGCCATGGAGGAGCCTATGGAGCAGTAGTGGATGAGGTCTGAAGGAGCCACGGTTCATAGATACCTCACAGGAGCATCCCTGGGCCTTAGACACATTCTGTGGAGAGCAGCACACAGTGGGGCAGAAGGGCGGGGGGAGCTGTGCCCATGGGGACCATGTGGAGCAGTGCACTCCTGAAGGGTGGGCCCTGCAGCACGAAGCCATGTTGGAGCAGTGCTGGGAGAGCTGCAGCCTGTGAGAAGACCAAGTAGGATTAGCTGGGGAAAGATGGCATCTGTGGGAGGGACCCCCGTGGAGCAGTGACCATGAAGGAGCAAAAGAGATGAAGTGTCGTGGGCTGACTGCAGCCCCCAGTTGTCATCTCACTGTGCTGCTAAGGGGAAGAATGTGGAAGACTATGGAAAAGGTGAAGGTGTTTTTAGTTTGGTGTTAATTCTCACTGCTCTAGTGTGTTATTAGTTGATAATAAATTGCAGCAATCTTCTCCAAGAAGTGTCTATTTTAAATTGGTGAATGATCTCCCTGTCCTTATCTCAACCCATTAGCTTATATTTTCCCCCTGTCCCACTGAATATGGGGAGTGACAAAGTGTCTCTGTGGTGCTTGGCTACCTACTGGTGTTAAAACACAGCAGTGAGTGCTAAACAAGTAGGGCTGAATCCCATTAGATGTGAAACTAAGATGTGTACGAATTAAAGAGACTAAGAAGTAAATAAAGTAAATGTTACTGGAATCCAGTATGTCTCCTCCTTTTTTGACATAAAGTGGTTGATATTTTTATTCCACTAATTCAAGTGTGGACATTGAGGTAATGACTGTGTTGGTCCCCAGTTTATCATAAACTGTAAGATAAGGATGTGTAAAAACTGCTATACATATATACATATACAACTCAATATGTTAGGAAATGACATAATGCTGCTTATATCAACGTGATAAAGATTCTTCATGCATTTTGCATTATGATACAGTCTTTGTTTCCATACATTATTTTTCTTTCTATATGATTTAAATTTCAGTACTTCACTCCACATATGATCTGGAAACTCTTGATTTCAGCAGAATTAAATGGTATCACATTTGACTAGTTGAAGAGCTAGACAAAACAAAACAAAACAAAACAACAAAAAAACAACAAAATACTCTGAAAAATTAGATGAGCCTTTGAATAGGATATTGCTAACCTTAATTTTTGTTTTTCATCTCTTAAATGCAGCTTCTTCACTTTGGAGAAGACTTATCTAATGATTATGATGCACTTAAATGCAATAGTAACAACAGCTAAAAAAAAGCCAAGCTTAAATAAGAGATTAATCATTTTCTGTCCAGATGAGAAAGTGTAGATGTGAAGATGAGTCATGGGCTTGTGTGAAACAATGATCCTAAACTAACTTCTCATTGATTAAGTCCTGTTTAAGACATGCATCGTTTGAGACAAAAACAAACCAAATTAAAACAAAACCACTCACACACAAATCAAGAACAGCTGTTTTTATCCACTTCAAATATCTAGACTCTCTCATTTGAAACTTGCATAAAATTCACTAGTAGCTCTCTGATTGGAAATCACCTATGCTGTTATCTGCCACCATCCTCTCAGCCTAAGTGAAACAATTAACTCTGCTATTGTATTATAAAAAGTGTATGGATCATTTAGTAGGAGTAGCGGTATGTCTATTAACCCCTTTCCCAAGTGAAGTCAATATAGTTAATCTTGATTCACAATTATATAATAGAGAACACAAATTGGCTTTCTTACTGTAGAAACCCACTTCGCTTTCAGTCCAAGTATTCCAGCTGACATTGTTAATATTTTGTGTCTCTCAGTGAATTAAAGAAAATTAAATAGAGATTGTGCAGTACAACTTGCAGATGCAGCGAAAGTCTAATGTGTTGTAGTAAATACAGAAAAGAAATTCTTGCAATTGTTTCCTTAATTCAGGAATTTGTGTGATATGTTACTGATGAAGGATGGAAATTATAACCTTAACTTGAGAACAAAAGGATTTCCAGTAAGTAGATTGATTTTTTTAAGGTAAATATATATATTAAAACAAAAACAGGCTAGGATTCTTATGTAGCATGTTTATAAGGGAAGAGATTCATAACTGCAGTGAAAATATCTACTTGGCTAACTTCAAACAGTGGGCTAAAAGGAGTAACTGTAGCTCATTTCCAGTGATGCTTGCTAATGCAAAAGTGTTTCCAAAGCTCTTTTTGTTTCATCTTGTGAAGGAAAGGCAGAATTTTGTGGATCTCACAATTTAGGTTATACTATATTCACTCGATTTATCAGTGGATTTCATGTGATTCAAATCTGAGCCAGCTTGTCTTGATGTCTCGAATGTTGACTTCATTTGCTTAGTTTACAGTGTAAGTTCTTAAATCTTTCTTAAAACTTTTGAATTTCATAATAGTCACTGTAAGAACTGTTGGTATTAAAACCATCTCTTTGCATGGCTGTTGAAGTTTAGTTGATTCTATCACCAGTGACAGAGCTTCCCCCCACAACCTTTTCCTCTTTCGATGGGGGAAAGAAGTACAAAAGATATGACCAAGATATGGAGAGATAACTAACTTACTACAAATGATAAAAGACTGTAAGAGAATATGATATGAAGTTACAGATAATAAATCAAAAAAAGGAGAGAGAAGAGTTCCGGCCATATTGTTCACTGTGCTACTGGAAAAGGAAGAGAGGTCTCCTCCACCATCACTGTGCTATTCTACCTTTTATCTGGAGTTGGAAATAATGTGGGGAATACTGGAGATTTCCTGGGACTGCAATGTGTCGCTTCTCAGTGCATCTACCTCTCAGAGAGCCAGAACTCATGTAAGCTGTCATTGCCAGGGGCTGACCCAGGAAGTGCAGTCCCTGGCACTGTGTTTCAGCACTAAAACAACTTGCCATGTGATGTCATGATAAGCCAGAACAATAGTTTAGGTTCAATCTGAAAGTGTTAGTAGGTTTGCAGTCACCAGAAACTTAAATATAAGGAAGCATCCTGAAATTTTAAGCCTAATCAAGCAGATTTGTGTTTACTTGATTTTCAGTTTGTCAGGTTTAGTCAAGATAAAAATAATGTTTTCTGAATATATTCAAATATCATAAAGATGATAAAAACTGGTCAGCTGGGAATAAAACACTGCCCTTTGAGGAGAATTTGTACAAGGCTCATGTATAACTGAAGACTCAGTCATATTCTCCCTGTGGGTCACCTGCACATACACCTTTAGTGTTCTGGGCAGAAGAGAAATAAGACAAGCTCATGACAATTCATATCAGAACTCTCAAATGCCCAAATTTGCTGAAGAGAGAAATTCTTTAGTCACATTTTACTTGTAAAAGTGTTTTATTTACTTGCAATATCTTACTTTTACACTTCCATTTCTATTGCTACTGAGAAATAACACAATTACAGTTTACTACCACAACCAACCAAAAAAAATGATCTTTACCACTTTCCTTCTCTCTACTTGTAGGAGGGAGTGCAGGATCTTGGATAACATAAATAAAGGCCAGATGGTCAGATAGAAACATCTGCTTGCGCTTAAAGCAAACTGGTCATTCTCTATCCAAAGGAAGAAATTGACTTTTCATGCGGTAACATCTGCGTTGTTTACTTAGACATGTCTCCTGCTAGGTTTTCATAATAACAAAACAAAAAGGCACTGAGAAGAAATCCACAGATTCCTCTTACTCTTCCTCTCATCACTAAAACCTATTTTTTTTTTTTCTAGTGTCCCATACAGCTCTCAAAGTTTGAAAACAAATAACAACAATAATGAGTAAATTAGAAAAGTGTGTGCTTTCTTTATTGCACATGTTCTGTGAAATCACTCTTAAAAAGAATCAACATTTTATATGTTAAATTAGTGTGTGGTTGTGTGGTTTTTAAGACTTCTTCAGCTTATAGATAGCATATGTACTTGATAATATGGTAGTTATTAAATAAATGGTAGGTATTCTCATGAATGGAAAAGGAACAGGCTTGTAAAATCTGTGCAGTGTAAATTACCAATGCATAAATACAAGTTAGTTTTTATACAATATTTAAAGTAATTCTATGGCTATTCTATATTTAAATCACAAATTGTTAAGTTAGACATAAATACAGATGGCATAGAAAAATTAAGGTAAGGAAAAAAGGATGTGTTCTCAACTGACACATATAAACAGCAATCAGTGTGAGGTGGCATAAATGTTGAAGATCATTCTAGACACCTGCAGCCGCAGAGGAGGCTCTGAACTGGTGATAATGACACAGAAGAGACAGACATAGCCAAGGTAAACAGCAACAAGGACAGATTCTTGAAAACAAGTTAGACTCCAGATGCCTACTAGACAACAATGTAATTAGTCAAGTAAGGGAAAAAAGAAATAATGTGGTGTATTGCTATGTGTAACAGAGGTGTTAGGGGAGTTTCCAAGAGCAGCAAGGTCTGGGATGTTGCTCTGGGGAAACCAAGTTTGAAGGCAGGTACCCCCACCAGAAGACATGGGAATGTCAGCCCAGACAGAGTGCAGAACCTAGCAGAGATAAAGAGAGCTACAGTGAGGTGAGAGAAAGATTTTCAGATCCTGGAGTTGCAGCCATAGTAAGGGTTCACGTCAAGGTTAAAGTGATAGAGATAAATGGGAAACATGAGTCTAGAAGAGACATGAAGGAGACAGATTTATGTTTCACGGTGCTCATTCTGGTAAAATCAGAAAACAAAAAATGCCTCCACTGCTGTTTTGACAAAATCAGATCAATGTAGATAAGACAGAAGCATTCATAGATTATTTCCACGTATCAGTATAACAATAGTTTTACTCCTGTGAATTATTAGTCACCAGTACTCAGGGCAGAATAGTGACAACTATCACTAAGTTATCAATGCACATTTAATATGTCTCTGGTAGTAGCAACTTCAATATAAGAAAACTTCTTCACTAAAGACTGAATACAATTTATGAGGTATGCATGTATATCTTTTACTATACCACTGTGTCTCATACTGACTTACAAGTAGGAACCAATACCTGCCTCCGTCAGACAGAATATTAGAGACACTAAACTTATTTATTATTAAAGGATTACAATGCATGAATTCATGACTCATGAAAGAGAATTACAACTGATTGTTTTCCAGAAACAGTATTTGAAGTATTCATGGTAAATATCTATAAATACGCATAGTGAATTCTTTGGCATGACCATGGCAATCGGTAAGATAAAAAATTGTTATTTTTCAACAGAGAAATTCTAAGAGTGTAAAGAAATCTCTTTTAATCCCAAGCTATCTTTTCTGCTTCCTGAAGAATTTCTGCACAGGATGTTCCCTTGTTCATCCCTGCAAATTTCTAGAAACATCACACTATGCTTATGAACTTTAATAAATTGTAGAAATTTATATCACAATTGAAATTTACTTTTGAATTTGCTATGCTTCTTATTTAAACAGCATATCATAGTGAAAATACAATAATAAAGATGTCAAATAGTTCAGTAAATGTACATTTTGATAGTTCCTAATTTAAAATATAGCCTTTATCTGTTTAAAATATTCCAATATATAAATCAGAGTGTAAAGGATCACTTTTTTTTTTTTTTTTAAATAAAAGCCTTTATTTTGACCCATATATGATTAAGAGAATAGGATGAAAGTGAGCAATTAATTCTAGTAATTCAAAAAGACAGAAGAATATTTTTCTAAGCAAAATGTTTTTAAGGATTACAAACCTTTTTTTTCATCCTTTTTGTCATTCTTGTGGAACTTAATTCTCTTGTGATTGATGCTAGTCTACCTACTCAGTGCAATTATTTACAGACATGTTTCAAATAAATTATAAAGCTTGGAGTAAATATTCTAAACATGATAATCAACATATTATAGTTAGACAGTAACTGTAAACAGAGTAGATCTTGAGGATGCATGAAATTACCCTCCATTAGTTCAGTTATTGAACTAAAGATACCAGCTGTCTCATTTGCAAACAGTTTTGGTATTTTTCCTTCTGTATTGGGTGCTATCTATTGGATATTCCATTCTGAATGTAAGGAGTCATTATTCCCACCAGGCATCAGTCTATATTTTCTACATGACCCTTTAAAGTGGATATTTAGCTGCTGCTGACAAATCAAAGCAGATAGCTTGTATTCTGCAAGTATACTAAAGCTCTTTGGATGGATAAATGTTATATATCACAATTAATTAGTTGCCTGTAATACACTTTCAAGTTTAATGCTGAGTAGAATAAGATGGTGGGAGTCAGGAAAACGAGCAAGATAAGTATAAATTAAAATAAAATATTGCTCATTCTTCACTAGTATTAAACATTTCTGAATTGCAAATGGACAGTCACAATGTAAGAATGTAAAATGTAAGAAATACCAGCCAGAAATTCATATATGAATGGGTAATATGCCTATTATCCTCACTGAGCTGACCCTATGCGTTGCACATTGTCCCTTGAGGTAAACTACTTTTACTAATATTTCATTGGTTTTAATTTCAGTTAAGAAAATGAATTAAGTGAAACAACTATTAGAGAACAGTTTTCCAGTGTAATTAAGAACAGTATTTGAATAAAAACTGTGCTATGATCCATGCATTTTGTTCACTGAAATTAATTCTTACTTTACCAATGTTAATCACTTTGGATTTTGCCTACCTCATATAATCAGAGAATGTGTCATCATGAAAGACCTATATTTTTTGTTTCAAAGCAATAGTCAAATAATTCAAATATTTAAGATCAATAAAACATGCTCACAAAATTATTCTACATGATAGTACAATCAAAATTACAATATAATACATGGTACATTTTTCAGGTGTACGTTTTCTCTGACAGTAGTTTACGCTGGAAAAAAATCCACTCACTTCAAAGGAATATTGAACAAGTGTGAGGGAAAATTGTGATCTTTTTTTAAATCTCATTTTAGTTTTTAATTGATCAAACTTCAGACCTACAAGAAAACCATGTATTTTTTCTGTGATAGTTGTTGATTCTTTTGCAATAATGTGCTGTGCACTAACCACAATAGTGTCACTTGCTCTCATTAATTTTCAGAAGCCATTTTAATTTGAATTGTGAAAGAAAAATTCCTTATCCACTCAGACCAGCAAAGCTAGCTCAGTTCATGACAGCAAAAGTTTAAGTGGAGATGATAGGTTGGCCTTCATAATAACAAGGATGAAGATGTTTTTGACTTTTTCATTTTTTCCTTAATATATTTCCAAGAAAGCCTGCTACAGGCAATTCCAGGAAAATATCTTGTTTTCTGATCCATATTTCCAAATATTCCCAAGAGATGACTTTCCTACTCTCTGAATCTGCAAAAAGTACTTTTTCACATTACTGCAGTAATTTTCTTCAACGTTGAGGTCTAAAAAGGGGCTTTTCTCACTGTTCTTCTAATACTACAGCTTTTATTGTGATAACACATTCTTTTTCTCTTTTCTTTTTTTTTTTCTTTTCCTTTTATGCACCTACCTGTAACTATAACGTTGTTCAAGATTCCTGAACTCACTGTGAGCTAATTCTTCCAAAACAAAAAATTCCAAGATGAATTTGCTGCCTTGAGATTCTTCAGTTGATTATGTGAAATTCAAAGGGTGTGAAAGTAAGGCAGTGTACTGATTTAGGCTGAGATACAGTTAATTTTTGTCATAGCAACTAGTATGGTGCCATCTTTTGGATTTGTGATTCAAGCAATTCTTGTAGCACACCAAAGTTTTACCTGTTACCAAACAGTGCTTCCATAACAAAATCTTTTCTATTTCTCACCCTGCTACTTTGGCAAGTAGGCTGGCTGGGAAAAAGAAGCTGGGAGAAGACATGAGCCATCAGCATGCACTTGAAGCCCATAAGGACAGCTATATTCTGGGCTGCACTAAAAAAGGAGTGGCCAGCAGGGAGAGGGAGGAGATTGTTCCCTTCTACTCGACTCTTGTGAGGTCCCATCTGGAGTACTGCATCCAGGCCTGGGGCCTCCAGCACAAGAGAGATGCAGAGCTCTTGGAACAGGTCCAGTGAAGGGCCATTGAGATGATCAAAGGGCTGGAGCACCTATCCTACAAAGAAAGTTTGAGGGAACTGGGATTGTTTAGCTTGGAGAAGAGAAGGCTCTGGGGGGACCTCATTGTGGCCTTCCAATATTTGAGGTGAGCATATAAACAGGAGGAGAATGGCTGTTTACTAGGGGGAATGGTTTTAGACTAAGACAGGGGCAGTTTAGGTTAGATATTAGGAGGAAGTTTTTCACACAGAAGGTGGTGACACACTGGAACGTGTTGCCCAAGGAGGTTGTGGATGCCCAATCCCTGGAGGCATTCAAGGCCAGGCTGGATGTGGCTCTGGGCAGCCTGATCTAGTGGTTGGAGACCCTGCACATAGCAGGGGGGTTGAAACCAGATGATCTTTGATGTCCTTTTCAACCCAAGCCATTCTATGGTTCTATGATTCTATGATTCTATGATACTGTGATTTTATGGTCAGGTCAGATGTCCTCAATAACCAAAAGAATATTTATTCCTTACCATATGGCTTCATCCTTACCAATAAAATCTGTGAGAAAGAAGGAAGAAGAGGGAACATTTAGAGTTTTGATATTTATCTTCTCAAGAAACTGTTATGTATGATTGAGCCCTGCTATCCTGGAAATGGCTGAACAGCTGCCTGCTGATTGGAAGTAGTAAATGAATTTCTGATTTTGCTCTGCTTACATGAGCAGCTTTGCTTTACTTATTAAAAGGTCTTTATCTCAAATCCACAAATTATTTCCTAAAAAGTGAGATTCTGTTCCCCATCTTGCTGTGAGAGTGAATGCACAGCCGTATGGTGCTGATACCAGGGTAATTCCACAACAAGAAATTAAAGAAGTGGCAGTTCACCAGCTCTAACTCCTTTATAACAGTCAGATTAATTAATTATTGACCAGCTTATTTTGGACACATATTTTCTTTCTTTCTTTCTTTCCTTTTTTTTTTTTTTTTTTCTGATTTGATTACAGACCATTTATTTATTTATTTGTGTTCAACGAAGGGACTTTTCAAAGATCAAATCCAACTAATTGACCTCTTCAGGGCTAACCAAAACTTAAATGGTATTAATGACATACAAAAGTCTCTTGAACTCTGACAGACATAGAGCATCAACCACCTCTCTAGTTCGTCTATTCCATAGTTTGACTACCATCATGGAAAAGAAATATTTCTTTCTACCTAATCTGAACCTCTTCTGTCACGACTATGTATTGTTCCCATGTATCCTGGCATCACTTCCCAAAGACCAATTCATAGCACCTCCCTCTGTGCTTCCCTTCCTCAGGGAGGTGCAGACAGCAATTAGGTTGCCTCTCAGCCTCCTCTTCCCCAGAATGGATAACAAAGTAATAAAACAAAATTAAAAAAATAAAAAAAGGTAAATTTAGTCTCAAAAGAAAAGCTAAAACATTTCATTCCTTTATGAGAGATCAGTGCTGTTAAATTATTTATATCACAAAAAGTTGAGGAGCTTCTGGATGTGGCTTCTAGTACAGTGGTGATCTTTCAGTTTGTTTCACTTGTCTTTAGATTTGCCTTGTCCTCTACAGCAATTTCATTCACAATAGTCTCCAATGGTTAAAAGTAATATCTCACAATGCACTTAAATTAAGTCTCAAGTCTATTTCCAGTACAGTGAGCATATGTAAGTTGCACAATACCTATTAACAATAGAGAGAAATCTGTGTCTAATTCCCAAGTGCAAACTTAAATGCAGTGTTTGCTGTGGTTTTAAATTCAGCTATATCTTGAAACAACTGAGCAAATAAAAATAAACCAAATACAAAACAACCTCCTAAATTTTATTTTTTTTCCTATCATCAAGCATAAAAATTATATCATTGTCCGTGCTGCATACAAACTGAGGTTGTTTTGTGGAATAAGAACTTCATTTTTACACATTTCTTGTTTAAAAAAGCACAAAAAATAAGGATCTCATTGAAAATAAAATTATTTATTGGTTGTACAACTATTTCTTTACAGTTTTTCCAAGCAATATTTGTGATAGAGCCTTTTATGATTATTCAACTAGATACAGAAGCCACCACTCTTCATGCTCTTCTTTCTTTGAAAATTTCCTAGATGGACATTAATCTGTCTCTAGTATTTTATGAAAAGTATAAAGCATAGTTATCTAGCATGCTGAATCTGTTGAGTCTTCCATAAGCTTTGCAACTAAGCTACACAGAATTTAAGAAAATCCTGTGTGTCCGTTTACTTTCACACAGGTCTAGTTTAAAATCTATAAATATGGGATATAACCTATAATATAGGATATAACCTGGAAGAATGGCCTTTGGGCAGCCGCATGTAGAAAACAATTCTTTTCCTACATCAGTCTTTCCTATTTGTTCCCATGCCTGGACATTTCTGAGTGACCAGGCCTCCATAGGAGCAAAGTACTTAGCACTGTCCTTGCTACTTACTGAAGTATACTTAAAATCATAGCATCATAGCAATAAAGTAATTTGGAATATGGGTACAAGGATTGTCAAGTCTAGCTCCCAGCACCATACAGAACCACTCAAAAATCAATCCTATATCTGAATATTGTTCAAACGTTTCTTCAGTGGTTTAGTGCCATGACCTTGTGGAGACTGTTCCAGTGCCTGAACGCACTGCATTATTAGTGAAGAACTATTTCCTAATATCCAACCTGAACATCCTCTGATGCAGCTTTGTGTTGCTTCCTCATTTCATATTGCTGGGCGTCATAGAGAATATTTGGAGGAAAAACCCTTGGGTGTCCAAGCCAGTAAGCTACAGAGGGCAAGCCATAGGTGCAAGCAGTAGTAAGTGAATGTCGAAACTGTTTTCTGCTGGCTTGTTTCCTAAAATGATTCTGTTCTGCTCCAATTAGCTTTCCCCTGGGCAATGCCCAGCTATAGTTTGGCAAGTTTTGATGTGTCAGTATTTGTTCCCAATGGGCAGTACTGATAAGTCCAGCAAGATCAGAGAAAGAAAGAGAGTTCAGCCATTACTGTGGTGATTACGCCTCGATTTATTTAATTTACAAGTACAGACAGTATTATCAGAGCCAGTGTTCAGCAGACAATAATGGCACAGCAATGAGGCCTAAAAAAAATCCTGCAAACTCTTTGCTTAAACTAAACCATACTGTCTGTACTGTCTTGCCAGGCTCAGATGTAGCCTAGAGCTTGCTAGAGTCTCCAGTCTGAACATTTTCTTTTTAATTTTGCTTTAAATAATAGGTATTTCATTATTTGCACAAGTGTAGAAGCCCTGTACAGCTACAGATACTGTCTTTGCAACCATTACCCTCTACTTTCAACTGCTATTACTTTGTTTGGGGTGGGGTGACATTTTCAATTTGACATTTTCATTAATTCATTTAACAGATGTTTTCTAAGCTTGGACTCTTCCCTCCGCCTTCCTTCAGATGTCTTCTGCTTCCTAGAACTTCCAGGGCTGCATGAGCCTGACTTATGCTGTCTGCTTGTCCTGCTGGTGCCATTTGCCATCTCCTTTACAAAGGGCTATTGCTGAAACAGCTCTATTCTAGGCAGGGAGTGGGAAACCTTTGAAACCAATGCAGCTTCATTGCACAGTCTATCAGAAGGAAGCAACTTTAAAGGAAAATCACTTCATATCTCTTTAGCTGCTATAGGATTTAGCAAATTTTAAACAAATGGGAAGTGTATATATTTTTAAAAGCTTATTATCTGGATGTAGAACCACACTGATTTCAAAGGTGTTTTCTCTCTGCAAGAGAACAAGGAAATGCAAATAAAGGGGCAACAAAAATTATTCTTTGAAGAGAAAATGCCACCATCAGGAAAGGAAGACAGCTCAGGCAGCTCAAAGAGCTCCAAAAGTGTTAGGGTGCCACGGAGGACATCTAAAGGAGAAAGTCCAAGTTGTGAGCAGCCTGAGGAATTAGTTTAAAAAAAACCCTTTTCCCCACAGAAATCTTTCAGATGAAGCATTAGCTGTTGGATTCTTTCACAGCTAACATAGAGGGATCAAGCTCAAACAGTTCTGAAAGTCCTGCAAAACAGCAGAGGATAACTAAAAGGTCCAACTAAAGAGCGGGTCATACATTAAGGGTTTTTTTTTCCTCCTGGCATGTAAAGTGAAAAAGGGGAGGAAGCACATAGAAATGAATAATAAGTCATATACAGGATTCTAGCTTGAAAAAACACATTCCCTGTAACTACATGTAGCTCACAGTTTTAATTAGGTGTAGTGCTTTTCTTTTACTATTAAAAAGCTGCCACCTTTCACTTCAGAGGTGACTGTATTTCAGTGGTGGGTGAAGGACAAGTTATTTGTACTTTGTTGTGTAATGCCTCCCAGCACCATATTAAAAAAAAAAAAAAAAAGAAAAAAAAAAGACTATTGTACATGCTTTGTAGCTTGTAAATTCCTTTGAAATAAAAGGTGAACTATAAACAATATGAAAAGGACTACTGATGAAGAACTATATAGTCTTGATAACTATGTGTTTATTGGCAGATAATTAAAGAGAGTGATCAAAAATTTTACAACCATATTTAGGTCATTAGTTTGTGAGGTATTTGGATGATTGAAGATTGAGAGAAACTAATTAAAAATAAAAGCTATACTCTGTTTTTCATAGAACGGATTGAGTTGGAAGATTATCTAGCTCCATCCCCCTGCCACAGGCAGGGCTACCACCCATAGATCTGGCTGCCCAGAGTCTTGAACACTTCCAAAGAAGGGATATCCACAGCTTCTCTGGGTAACCTGTTCCAGTGTCTCACCATCCTCTGAGTGAATTTCTGCCAAATATGTGATCTATATCTCTCCTCTTTTAGTTTAAGGCCATTTCCCCTGTCCTATCACTATCACAGACCATGTACAAAGTCTCCCTACTGTTTGCAAGCTCCTCTCAAGTACTTGACAGAATGAAGTCTCCCGGGAGCTTTCACTTCTTCAAGCTAAACAATCCCAAACCCCTCAACCTTTCTTCATAAGAGAGATGCTCCAGCCCTCTAATCATCTTTGTGACCTTTCTCTGGACCTGCTCTAATAGTTTTAATGTTTCATGAGGCATGGACAGGGCCTCATAACAAAGCAAATGGTAAATAAAGAGAGACAATGTCAAGAAAGTTTTGTCAATATAAATAGCATTTTAATTTAGGGGAAAAAAAAATATTTAATTGAAGATTATATCTCAACATGAAAAGATGGCTTATTTAGCTATATGTTGCCTTTGAAATGCACTGTCAACAGCTATACTCACAATATACAGAAGGTACTCGCAGGGGACATGGCTGCCATTATAGTCGGGCTTTTTTTGAAAGACTTTCATGTTGATCCATCTAGTCAGTTTCTTCCTTAGTCTAGCATGAATTTAAATATGAGAACAATTTTTTTGATAGCCTTAGAAGCAATTTATTATCTACTTATACACATGCATAGCTTTTATTGTAGCATCAGACCACCTTCTTCTGAATTCTTACATTCATTCTTACAATGCATTTCCTTTCTCATTTTCTATTGGCTCCTAGATAAATCTCTAGAAATACTTAGAAACTTTCAGAATGATAAAATGGCTTAGGTTGGAAGGGATCTTAAAGACCAGCTAGTTCCAGTGTTCTTACCATGGGTACAGTTGCCAACCACTAGATCGTACTGCCCAGGGCCCCATCCAATCTGGTCATGAACACCCCTAGGGATGGAGCAGTCACAACTCTGTGCAATCTGTTTCAGTACTCACCACATCTGAGTAAAGAATTTATCTCAAGTTTTTAATCCAAATTTCCACTTTTTTTAGTTTAAAACCATTCTGTCATATCCTATAACTATCAGTCTATATAATAAGTTGATTTCCCTCCTATTTATAAGCTCCTCTCAGTAACTGAAAGACTGCAATGAGGTCTTACTTACTTTAGCCTTCTCTTCTTCAAAATGAACAAGACCTACTCCCTTAACTTTTCTTTGTAGGAGAGGTGATCTAGCTCTATGATCAGTTTTTGTGAGTCTTTTCTGATCAATGTATCTAAAGAAAGCCTTTTTGTTATTTTTCACATCCCTTGCCAAGTTCACCTTCATCTGCACCTCTGCATGTCCAGACAGCACCCCTATATTCTTCAGAAGCCACCCATTCCTGCTTCTACCGCTTATATTTTTCCTTCCTTTTCTCAGTTTGACCAGCAGGTCCTTGTTCAGCCATGTCAGTTTCCTGCCTCCTCTGCTTGATTTCTGGATGGAAAGCTCTTGTGCTCTCAGAAAAGTGGCCTTAAAGAGCTGCCAGATTTGTTCCATTCCTTTGTTCTAAGGGCAATTTCCCATGAGAGCTCATCCAATAACTTAAGTAAAGAATCAGACATGATGTTCTTTGCTAGATCACTGAAGTTTCTTAAGTGTCCCCTAATCAGAACAAGGTAATTACTCTGTTACTTTCTGAGGTGCCCTTAAGAGCTTGCTATTCAATGAGAAGTACTCTGAATTTAGACCATTAGCCATAAAACTTAACTGTAAACATAAGATGATGAACTGCCCAAAAAGTTTTTCATAGAATGACTTGGGTTTTAATATGTTTTTTTTTTTTTTTTAAGTATGTTTTTCAAGGCATATTAATCTCTAGATCTCAGTTAAACTTTGATGCTAAAATATGTGAGCTATACCATTCCTGAAATTGGAGTGTAAAGTAGATCAGCTAGAAAACCTAAATTGTGAATGACAACTAAAAACCAATGGGTGTCTGTTTCAAAAGTTGATTAGTCTGAGGCATGATATGAAATAAATTTCTACCAAAATTGCAGAAGACTTGACAATTGTTGCTGTAGGAAGACTAGGAAACATAAATGGAGACAAATGGAGACAGTAATTGATTTTTCTACATGCAATCCTTTTTTCTTGTGTTTTTTTTTTTTTTTCTTCTCTTTTTTTTTCCCCCCCACCATTTCTGAAGTTAGAATGCCAGAAAATATATAGCCCAGGCACAAGGTCCTTCTACCAGCCACAGGATGAAGAAAATTGAATGAAATGACGTATCTAACCTTATAAAGTCTAGAAATAGTATGTAGAATAAAGGATCCTCAAGATCTTTAACTAAAGTAATCTCAGCTGTACTCCTGAGATTTACAGTTACCATGTGCCAACAACCTCTGTGACCAACAACTTCTGTGACTGAGTGACGTTGGACATAGTGGACATAGGAGCAACTATGAAGCGGAACATATCAACTCCTCCAACTGCAAACCTAAGACAAAACAAGTATGACCCATGTTTGTTTGTTTGTTTGTTTGTTTACTTCCATGGTAAAAATATCACTTTTGGAATAGTCTCACTCTTTGAATGTATTTTTTTAAGACATCATACCATACTTGTTTTCTCAAAGTGTCTGAACTAATCTCTCTAGGGCTATGGGTTGATAAAGTAGGAACTGTTTCAGTGTACTCTGTTGGTAGACTGACCATGTCTTTGCATAGTTGATGAGTTTTCAGACTCTTCTGAGTTCTGATACAGAATATCATGATGATGTAACCTGCCATTATCTACACGTGATGACCCTGATGCAAACATAAAATGTTGATTCATGGACATGTGGATGAGGAAGGGCAGTAATTGTCTTTAACCCCAGCATTAGCAAGGCTTTCTAAACCACCTCACACAGTATTGTCATATAAACTTAAGCATGTTATTCTTTGGATCATAAATCACTAGTGGTATAATCAGGCTCAGAATATAGTGGTTTATGGGTCATATTCTAGTTGGAGATAGGGAACTTTCATTATTACAGAGGTCTATTTTTGCATCTCTTTTTAAGTACTTATGGTATAATGGAAGGAACTGAGTGCACTCTCATCAAAATTGCAGATGGGGGAGTCTATACACTTAAGAGCGGAGCAGTTGTTTGTTTGAGAACTTCTGATGTCAAAGTGGATGTCCATCTTTTTCAGGGTTTAGTTTCACATGTGGCTGTTTTGGGTTTGGTTTTGATTTAATAAATAATGTGAAATAGTAAATGTAGAATGTTTCTCTGCTGAGATTAACAAAAATATGGATCCAAATCCTGTTACAGGATGATCATATAGGAAGCACAGTTAAAGAAAAACCTGTAGGAGTCAGAGGATCCAGGTAAAATTTTGGTTAATATACCTCTATGCTAATAGTGCCTATTCATCATTTGTCAAAGTAATAACATGTGGAAGCCGGGCAACATGTTCATTAAAAGACATAGGAAAAGATGTAGAGTAGGAAAGGATGCTGATATAGAATGAAAGGGAAAATCACTTTGTTCCTTTTCAATGTATCTTCCACAAAGATCCGACTCAGTGCTGATGAACAGGGAGTCAGTGACCCTGAACCAGAAGTTTTGCTAAGTACACAAGCTTTTTTACCTTTAATTAGTCTGAAGAGGAAGAAAAGCTGAAGGAAATTAGGCCACACAGGGCACTGATCATACTCTTTCCTTCCTTTGTTGGTGCAATGGATGATTTACATTGATTGCAATGTTGCAGTTTAGTGACTGCAGCACGTCATCATTGAACAGATTTATTCCCTCAGACAGAACATTGTCAGTTGTGGATTGGACCTCCTTAGGGAAACTAAAGTACTGCAATCTTGATTACCTCTGTAAGACCACAGCCATGAATAAAGTAACTAGTAGCCACGTCTACAGTAAATGGGATTTGGGGCCTAATTCTTACATAGTGAAATGTTCATTTAGCTATTAATATCTCAAAATAATTGCAAAACTCTCGGGGAAAAAAAAATGAAGTATCAAGTATAAATCAAGTATATCTTGACAAATGAACAAGACACATGAAATTGCAAAGGGTTATAATTTCTTGCTGAAAAAATCACTGAGCTTGTAATCTCTAATAGCAGAGGTGTCTGCTTTTTCCTTCTTACCGCTCTCCAAAACTAAAGAGGTAAAAAGTTATGAAAGGTCACAGTGCACAGATAAATAATATTGCTGTCAAGGCCTGGAATTTCTTACCAACCTTTTTAAACAGCAATCCGGAGAAAAAAAAAACTTAGGAAGCAAACTCAGCAAACAGTAGGGAAGGAAGGAGGTCCACAAACATTTAAATCACCCAGTTCTAAGAATGAATCTTGAACAGCCTAATACTACAATCTGCTATCCTGGCTACAGCTCCAAAGATGTGAAGTGATAATTGCAAAGGAATTTTCAGGAATCCCATGGTATGAAGATAACAAATGTTTTTCATGATACTTGTTTTTCCTTGCAGTGAGGGTATACAGAGTTTCTAGGATACTTAGAAGATAGAAGCAGGTTCTCTGATGTCCCTTTCTGTTTCTCATTAGAAGCTAAGAGATCTTAAAATAAAAGAAGTAGAAAGGATTGTGCTTTTTCAATTAGCAGATGACAACACTAGTAAATATTTGTAACTCCACAAAATTTTATGCAATTTGTTCACAAGAGTAAATATTAGCAAAATTACCTTTTATGTAACAAGAAGGGAAAGTAATGAAACTTACCTTTACTCATTCAAATGGCTGCTGCTGACTAAGAGATAGACCTAATTGTAAGACCTGTCACTTTCATCTATTAAATAGAATATTTCATTTTCTTATTTTCTAATTTATTTGTCCATTTGTTTTCAATTTATGAAAACCACATAAAGCAGAAAACTTAAACCAAAGCTTTCTACCAACCATAAGATGCCAGTCTGTAAGGAAAAAGAAAGTAAATGCAACATGTAAGAAAACATTCACTAGATAAAAAGCAGAATTTCCCTAGAAAAAATGTGTAATGGAATTTCAGTTGAAAAAATGTCTTATGCAAAATAAAGTGAGACAGTCAAGAGTATATTCTGAATTTGGTAAACTGGAATGTGAACAATTATGTTTCAGAAAGAGAATTGGAATATGCAGGAAAGGCTTTTAAAGAACTCAAAATGCTGCTCACAGAACCATGCCTGAAATAGTTGTTCAGGCAAAGTTACCCTCAGGCAATCAGCCCCAACCTGACATTGATATAGGCAAATTAGCTGCACAAGTACTTTTAACAGAGCTCTCCCTTCAACAGTAACAACTGTATTCCAAGATGGAAGAAACATAACCAGGAGACACTGAAGGTAGGAGACAGACTGGGTGGCAGGGAGAGCTGCTGCTGCTGCTGCTGCTCAGGGAGATTCAGCAGCAAAGGAGCAGTAGCAATTTGTACAGGTGGAGTGTCAACAGATAGCCAAGAGGCTGAGATTCGTAACAACTACAGGAATAACTCAAGTCTTTTATTTCCCAGTCTGCTCTCCAAGGAGATGTATCTCTCTAAGGTAGATCTGTGCTATGGAGAAGGATCCAACTGAAGAGTTAGTGTGCCAGTTTGTGGCACAGTGTATGGCATAGGTAAGTATACGGGTAACTAGATCGTTATAGTCTTATGTAATATGTAAAATGGAACTTCTCTTATCTCCTGTATTAAGTTCCAGGTTTTCAAGATGTGTTATGAAAACCTTTGCGTTATAGTTTTGCACTAATATTTTTTGTTAGGAAAAAAATGAGACTTTACTCAGTAACATGAAAAAGGAATAAAAAAAAAAAAAAGCAAAATATTGTACTAATTTAGGTTAGAAAAATAAAAATATCCCATTCTTTGTTTTAATCCTCACATTTGACACACAAATGAGAACGAGAAGAGCAGTGGAATGTGTATCAGGATGCACTGTAACCAGTAAGCTAATGTCACAGTTTCTTTGAAACACTTAGGAAATAACCAAAACCAAAACATTTAACACATTTAAAGCTATGTTTAAAAATAATTTTACACTTTATTTTTGCATTTGATGATATAAAAGAACCCTGTTTTTGACAGTCTTGCAAATATATATTTTGGTAGTCAAAATTTTCAGAAACAGGAAAAACAATTTTCTAACAAAACCAATATGAAGTGACATGTAGAAAGTCTTTGCAAATTTGTTTAACTTACAAAACTCTACAGATGTTCAGTTTCTCAGCCCCTTAATGTATAGCATAGGGGCTTAAAGATCTAAGAATATACATAGCTTTTTTTGCATTTTACTGCATTTAATGTGCCACTGTTTCTTGTACCAACACTATTAAGCCTCTTGATCTTCTGATCTCCTGCTGCTGCAGCATCTGAACAGTACATTTCAATACTATGAATGAATATCATTCATTTCCTCTGGGGTCTCCAGAACTCCCACTACAGTGGTGGGCATAAAGGCTTAACACTGTTAAAGGCAACTATGAGGGCTGCTCCAAAAGTAATGCCTCATATTTCATTTTATTGGTGCACAATATCAGAAGCAGATGTTGGTAATTTGGTAGTAGAAGTTCAACCTTTCCACCAATATTCTGTTACATTTTGGTGCCATGTGACAGATGGAAGCAGAGGGGCGGTGTGACAAAATGGCCTCTGACATGGAAGTGCAGATGTAGCAAAGATGTGGAATTGAATTCCTCCCTGGGGAAAAAAAAATTGCACCCACTGACATTAATCGACACTTTGAATGTTTCTGGAGACCAGACAGTTGATATGAGCACAGTGAGGTGGTGAGTAGCGCTTTTCAGCAGTGACAACAGTGATGTGAAAGACAAGCCATTCTGGATGGCCATGCACAGCTGTCACACCACAAAATGAAGAGTGGCTCATCCACACAAATTGGTTAACAGTGGTGACTATGTCGAAAACTAATGTTTTGTAGCTGAGAATTTTCTCCATCAAAATGTGTCATTTTACTCTTTGTATCTGTTGTAGTATCCATTGAAATTAATGGGAGGCATTACTTTCAGAGCAATCTACCTAATATGGACAATTTTCACAATTTAATTAACTGTTAAATCATATATGTATTACAGTGTAATATTTTTTAGAATGTTTTTAAGAATGCTATATTACCACTGTGGTTAATTGAAGTCCTGATCGTACAAAATGCTATGTGCCATATATCTACTTGTCTTCTGTAAAAGCTGGCATGTTTTCTAGTAAAATTCATTTTAGGAGATTCAATCCTAAAACGATGACATTCATTGTCTCACAGACTAGAAAGAATTGAAGCATTGTACAGATAAAAGTCAAAATTTCATATTCAAGAATATAGCAAAATACTGACAAATAATTTGAAAGCAATATAGGATACTTCCTCATTCACATTTAACTCTGCCTGCAGACAAAATCAAATTCTACTGTATGTTGAGGAACCATATTAGTACAGTTGAATCTAGTGCTGTTTATAGAATAAGAAAATTTTTGCAGATTATGCAATGATCTGGGCATAATGATGTTCTCCGATGTGTATAATTTCATGTATTAAGCATATTTCATTCTGATAGCTAAATATCATCTGTAAAAATTAATAAATTATAATAATGTTCTTGGAGATTCTCCAGTTACTTAAATGATGGAGTCCCTTGGTTTTGGAGCAAAAAAACTTATTGCGTTCCTTTTCTATGTACTATTTGTGAATTCTATGTAGTCACACTATGCATAACTTTGCAATGGCAGGAAGTGGAACAGTTCATCACCAAGTCTTTTGCAGCCACTGAATGGTTCCTTTCTTGAAGTAATTAATGCAATTTTCTCTGTTAAGAGGGCTTAAACCATAGTAAAATATATAAAAAAAAATAAAAGTAGAATAGCAGTTTTATGATATTATTAATTCATTTAATTTTGTCCTAATTGAAATTTTTCTGTACACAGAAGGGAGTTATCCACCAGCCATCTGTTCTTATGTATTGCAGTCATTGCTAAATAATCCTGCATTTAACTTCTGTTAATAAGGTTAACTTGAGAGCTTTAGCATAAGAACATTGCTTCTCTCTGTACTTTGTCTATATGAGAAAACATTTCAGTGCTAACAGTGCTACTTCATAGGCAGATGATTTCCTATTTTCAAGCTCTCTTAACATGCTAGAGGCCTCAATGAAGTCTTCCTGGAGCTTTTTCTTCTCCAAGCTGAACAAGCCCAGCTCGATCAACCTTTCTCCATAAGAGAAGTGTGTCAGCTCTCTGATCGTATCGTGGCCACCCTCTGGACCCACTCCAACAGCACTGCGTTTTTCTTATATTGGTAGTCAGACGTCCAGAAACAGTACTTCAGATGGGGCTTATGAGGGCAGAGTAGAAGGTGACAGTCTCTGGGCTGCTAGCACACACTGTTGGATTATGTTAAGTTTTTCATCTACTAGGATGTTAGTTTGTTTGGATTACTTAGCTGTTTCCGTTACCATTATCTCTGCAAAGCTGATTAAACAGATTGTATTTAATCTGAGATTAGATTAGATTAAACCTTCCTTCTTTCTACTTCACACATCATTTATATATATATATATATATATAATATAATATTATTCTTATATATAATATTATATAGTATAATTATAAATTTATTATATTTATAATATATTATAATATATATAATAATTAAACACACACTTCAGGAGGTGCATGTTGTTTCTATTCCCTGCTCATAGTGATAGATGAAACAGAAGGAAAAGAGTTTTATTTAATCACATAGTTTAACCTTGCAGGGAGAAGACAGACACCTATATAACGTATTCATGTATATATTTTATTTTCAGACATATGTGTCCATGCATAAATGTATATTCTAGATATACGGATCTACTTCTCACTTTTCATACTGCTGCTGCAGATATATAGAAAAAGTAGTTTACTGTTTTCTATGCACAAATCCATCAATTTTTCATGCAGGTGATATTTTGTTAATCTTACATTACACAAGCTATGCATTGCTTCCCTGCCCAAAAAATTCTGAAGAGAAAAATCTGATCAAAGCATTATAAAGGGAGATGGAGAGCTAAGCATTCTTTTTTTTTTTTTTCAAACAAAGCGTACATTCTAAACATATTAGAAAAATGATTTCTCATCTCTTCAATACATTTTCTGCATCACATATTAAGCTAATGGCTTTATTTTAACAAGTAATCTCGTGTTTTCACAGTTTGACCTTCACCCTCTCATTTCATTATACATGATGGCCGATCTCCTATGAGCTAATTATGTGTTAAAATTAAACATTAATTAAATTCAAAGAAATACTTTCAGTACACACTATCAAAATAGTCACGGCACTTTTTGACCATTTTTCTTTTGCAAAAAGTTGCTTAACTGTCTCACCTCTGTAAACGTATTGTGTAGCTTCAAGCCCTGGGATTCACAGAAAAATGTGTACAGTGTTCTTCCTTCATTCACTTGAAAATGGAAAGCGGATTGCATCATGAGCAGGCTGTTTCAATTATATTTTGATTTTTTTTTTTTTTTTTTTTTCCATTTGAAAGATAGCATGTTACAAATCATGTCAGAATATTTTTCCTACTGGACTTTTATATCTATCCAACAGTCAAAATATTATTTGTGAAGCGTGAACATTTTAATAACTATTCTTCTGGTTTTGTGAGCTAGTTGACACTGTATAATAGCAGAAAAATGAAACCGTGTTGAAGATTTATCAGAACAAAACACTGGAAATGATGAATCACAAGTAATGAAGCAGGAACTAAAGAAGAAAAAATGTGCAAGTTTTTGCTAGATTGAAGAAATGCTAATACATTTTGGTATGTAAGTTATGACACCCTGATACATATGTACAGATGCAAAAGTGTGTTATAATCGAAATAATGCACTAGGAAGAATAGAATCCATGGAAACAAAATTCAGAAACATTATCTGTATGTTGTCAACCAGATCAGCACAGGCAGACAGTGAGTGTCTGCAGTCACAGCAAGGTCAT
The DNA here is from genome assembly GCF_905368555.1 of Meleagris gallopavo. Classification (NCBI taxonomy): domain Eukaryota; kingdom Metazoa; phylum Chordata; class Aves; order Galliformes; family Phasianidae; genus Meleagris; species Meleagris gallopavo. The sequence continues at coordinate 64,544,062 of NC_139406.1, read as the reverse complement.
CCTAAGAAAAAGAACTGCACAACAGGACAGAGTGTGAGGAATAGGTGTGTGACTTGGTACTGGGGCCATCAGAGAAAAGGACAAGGAGTAAATACACAATTATACTGAGAAAATTCTTCATTTAGTGGGATTCATAAAATGGGGAGTCATAGTATTTGCAAACGAATCATCTAACTCTAAAAGCAAAGAAATAAGCAGCTTTTTCTCCCATTACCAAGTAGCATTTAAAATTGAAGATAAGGTTCAAAGCTACAGAGGACAAACTAGAGGAGTCAGTGTCTAAACTTGGGTAGAAGATTCTACTAGTGTCACATACCCAAACGGAATTAAATTCATCCATCCTCTTATGCACTTGGAAGAGAAGCAGCCTGACCCTCCACCATTATACGTATTTGCCATGTGCTGAGAAGGTGCAAGAGATCTGAGAGGAAAGATATATATTAGCATTAGATATATTAGCATTTTAAATCCACTTTTATGTGACACAGCAAATGTTACTATCTTCTAAGCCTGAACTCTGAACCAAAATATGATGAAAATGTCTTATTAGATTGTATGGTTGTTTTATTAACTCTTATTTTGAACTGAACATACACTGAAAAGAACAGCTTAAAACTTACAAATAAAATACTCAACGCTAAGGAGGTATTTCTCTCATTTCCTGGAAAATACGAAAGTCTCAAGTACTGTATATTTCCTTTTCAAATAATACAATTTTACCGCTGGTACCGCTTTTCTTTAGGACTACTACATATGACCAGCGTACTAAGTTCTATTTGTTACCTTCCAGGACGTTTTTTCAATTTCTAATCTAAAGTACAATCCACGCTCCTAAGCAATATTACTTGACCTTTTTGAAAACAAAGTAGCTTTCTGTAACTTCTTTTCCACAGAAAAGCAAAAGGAAAAGCAACACAATAAGGACAGGTGAGGTGAACCTTTTTCCCAGCAGTGCAAGTCAATATCATCAGTCATTACAGTAGCTTCCACTGCAGCTAACTTCAGTGAGGCGGAGGTGCCCAGAAGAGGCCTGTAGCTGCAAAATTTGGTTCAAGGTACTTACTGAAACTCGGAACTGCATAGAATTATAAAATGAAACTGTAAATGGCAGGAAATGCTAAGAAATACTTTCCCCAAAATCAAAATTATTAATATATATTTAGTCGTAACACTCAAATAATATCAAACCTTGCTTGCTAGAGTTAGAATTTTAGAATGCCTTAGGTTGGAAGGGACCTAAAAGATCATAGAATCATACAATGGCTTGGGTTGGAAGGGACTTCAAGGACCATCAAGTTCCAATCCCAAGGTTCCAACCTCTACATCTGACACTAGACCAGGTAGCCCAGGCCCCCATCCAACCTGATCTTGAACACCTCCAGAGACGGAGTATCCACAGCATGTCTGGGCAGCCTGCTTCAGCACCTCACCACTGTCTCTGTGAGGAACTTCCTCCTGACTCCCAATCTAAACCTTCCCTCCTTGAGCTTAAAACTGTTCCCTTGTGTCCTATCACTATCTACCCTTGTAAAAAGTTGATTCCCCTCCATTTTTATAATACTCTTTTAAATACTGCAAGGCTGCATTGAGGTTTTCTCACAGCCTTCTCTTCTTCAGGCTAAACAAGTCCATCTCCCTCAGCTAAAGATCATCTAGTTTCAAATCCCCTGCCATAGGCAGGGTTCCATCTGCTAGATCAGGTTGCCTAGGGCTCCATCCAACCTGGCCTTGAAATCTACGTGATGAGACACACACAACTTCTATACTGGGCAATGTTTCAGTGTCTCACTACCCTCACAGTAAAGAATTTCTTCCTAAAATCTAGTCTAAATCTAACCTCTTCCAGTTTAAAGCCATTTCTTGTTATCCTATCACCATCAAACTGTGTAAAAACTGATCACCCTCCTATTTATATGTTTCTCTTAAGTACTGAAAGATGACAATGAGGTCTTACTGAAGCCTTCTCTTTTTCAAGCTGAACAGACCAGCTCCCTCAGTGTTTTTCCATAAAAGAAGTGCTTCATCCCTCTAATTATCTTCATGGACCCATTCCAACTGCTCTACACCTTTGATGTGCTGGGGGTCCCAGGCCTGTATGCAGTATACCATATGGAGCCCCACAAGGGCAGAGTAGAGAGTGACAATCACCTCCCTTGCCATGCTGGCCACCCTTCTTCTGATGCAGCCTACAGTACAATTGGGCTTCTGGGCTGAAGTGCATCCTGTTCAATTATGTTTTTTGTCTACCAAGACACCCAAGTCCTTCTCCATAGGGCTGCTCTCAATGAATTCTTCTCCCAGTGCTATACACTTTTCTGGAATTGCTAACACCTTGCACTTGGCCTTACTGAATCTCATTAGGTTCACATGGGCCTACTTTTCAAACTTTTTCAGGTCCCTCTGGACAGCATCTCTTCGTTCTGTTGCATCACCTGCACCACTCAGCTTGGTGTCATCAGCAAATTTGCTGAGGTACACTTTATCCCATTGTCTATGTCAATGATGAAGGTGTGAGATGGAGAATGGTTTGGCAACCACAACAGCCAGTTCCTTCAGGACCCTGGACTGCATGTTCTCCAGCCTCACAGACATTCTACGCTTCCTAAATTATGCTGCATATTAGAGAATAATTTTGGCATTGTATGTTAGAGAGACTTCATGATTGCTGAATTTTTATTTATTTTTTTATTAATTCAATGTTTTTTCTTTTTTCAAAACAGATGTGCTGTACAATGCAGGATGTACACGAAACCTGTCAGACAGATGGTAGCTGGCTCCATAACATATGAAAAAGCCACTCTGAAAACAATGAAGTTGGCACCCTCACAAATGAGATTTTATTATTTGCTAGGCATATTGTCAAACTGTACATTAAAATGGGAAGATTTTTTAGACAAAAATATATGGCTGACTTCTGCTGTACTGATGTAATTCAACTAAATTCCATACATCTTTATCACTTGTGATGATTTACTAATCAATTTTCTCAGAAATCCTAGAAGCCAGTGCCTATGACTGGCAAGGTTGTTGGCACCTCCTGAATGTGCAAAATTAAAGAAGGATACCTGGAGAAAACTTCTGTTTCTTTCTGCTTCTGGAAAAGCCAAATAACTTGTTTCAACTTTATTCTTGTTCATATTACGGAAGGTCATTAATGGAATCTTTTTGTCATACAAACCAGTTTCTCCATTGTGCCTGCTTTTATCATAATTTTGTTTTGAGGGATGTAGAAATCATCTATAAAACAGGAAAGTCCCCAGGAGTCTTAAGACATCTTTAGAATAACAGAAATTCAACTTGACTTTAACGCATTAATATACCAGTTTTATGAGATGCTTAATCCTTAGCCAGTTTCCTCAGCACAGAAATCCTGCATAGGATAGATCTAATAGTGTCTTCAAGAACTAGAGAAAAGAAACCCAGTGAGTCTATTGTTGGCATAATTCTTGTCATTGCAGCATTAATTTACTGTGTAAGTATTAATTAAACTATTCTTAGAATATTCCAGATAATATGGCAAACATTTAAAATGTTACTGAAACACTGAAACACAGAGACTGAGGGTTCCAAGCTGTCACAAGATTTTGACAAATAAGTGAACTGTGTCCTAATTGTTTCAATGTGTTCTTTCTACTATATTTAGTCAAACAAGCTCTGTATTATTTGGTGAAAGTCTTCATTCTGTCTAAATGGTCTTCTTAATTTCTGGGAACCATATGATATCTGTTTTCCTTAGGTGGAAATACTGCTCCTGAAGCCCAGGTTACCTTTGCCTCATCTACATTATCTCCTGATAAAAGCAGGCAGAAGCATGGTATCCAGTTCACAGGTAAAAAATTGAATTCAGAATATTTTTAGCATTTGATTTTCTTTTTCTAATTATACTGATTCTAATTCCTTCTACTGTAAGAGTGGAGCAAGTCAGAGACTGCCTTTTGAGACTGTGTACCAGTCTCTGTATCCAGACAACATACATCTAAGGGTCCTGAAGGAACTGATTGATGTGGTTGCCAAGACACTCTCCATCATATTTGAAAAGTCAGAGCTGTCAGGCAAAGTCTCTGGTGAATGGAAAATGGGAAACATCAGTCCCATTTTTAAGAAAGGAGGGAACGAAGACTTGAGGAACAACCTGCTGGCGATCTTTGTGTCTGTGTCTGGGAAGATCGTGGAGCAGATTCTTCTGGAAGACCTGTTACAGTACATATGAGACAAGGAGCTAATCTGAGAAAGACATCACAGCTTCAACAAAGGTAGATCATGCCTTGTGGAACCCCACCTAAAGTATGTTTTATTGTACGTATGTATGCATATTATTTCTGTATTCTGATACTGATCTACCTTCAGTATCATAGAATCATAGAATTGTAGGATGGTTTGGGGTGGAAGGGACCTTTAATATCATCTAGTTCCAACCCCTTGCTATAGGCAGGGACACCTCCTTCTAGACCAGGTTGCTCACAGCCCCATCCTGCCTGGCCTTGAACGCCTCCAGGAAGGGAGCATCCACAACCTCTCTGGGCAACCTGTCCTAGTATTTCACCACCCTCACACTAAAGAATTTCTTCGTAATATCTAGTCTAAACGTACTCTATTCCAATATAAAGCCATTTCTTCTCATCTTGTCACGACATGCCCTTATTAAAAGTCCCTCCCCAGTTTTCCTGTAGGACCCCCTCCGGTAATGGAAGGCTGCTGTAAGGTCTCCTTAGAGCCTTCTCTTCTCCAGGCTGAAGGTCTCAATTCTCTCAACCTGCTCTTCGTAGGGGAGGTGCTCCAGCCTTCTGATCATCTTTGTCTCTTCCTCTGAACCCGATCCAACAGCTCAGTGTCTTTCTTGTGTTGGAGACCGCAGAACTGGACACAATATTTCAGGTGGTGTCTCTCAAGAACAGAGTAGAGGGGCAGAACCAGCTCCTTTGACCTGCTGCTCATGCTCTCTTGATACAATCCAGGATATGGTTGGCCTTCTGGGCGGCAAGAGCACATTGCTGGATCCTGTTAAATCTTTCATCAACTGACATCCACAAATCCGTCTCCGCAGAGCTGCTTTCAAGCCATTAAGTATGTGCAAAACAAATTTGTTTGGATTAATGTGTTTATCCACTTAAATATTACCTGTTTCTAGTTGATACTCTTTTACACATTTAATTAGAAAATTTTATTAGTAACATACTTGCTTATATTTGCTAATGTCTACATCATCCTCATGAAACTGGGATTTCAGTATGCTACATGCTATTAAAATTTATGCTGGTAGTCAGTACAGCTCATAGAATCATAGAATCATGGAATCACAAGGTTGAAAATGACCTATAAGATCATCTAGTCCAACTGTCTTCTCATTACCACTGCTGCCACAAGCTACTAAACCATATCTTGCAGCTCCTCATCCAGACACCTCCTAAACACTGCCAGGGAGAGCGACTCCACCACCCCCCTGGGCCATTCCAGTGTCTGACCACTCTCTGAGAGAAAAAGTTCTTCCTCATGTCCAACCTAAACCACCTCTGGTACAACTTGCGACCATTTCTCTGGGTCCTGTTCGTTGCCTGGGTGAAGAGGCCAAACCCCTCTTCACCACAACCTCCCTTCAGGAAGTTGTAGAGTGCAATGAGGTCTCCCCTGAGCCTCCTCTTCTCCAGACTAAACAATCCCAGCTCCCTCAGCCGCTTCTCATAAGACTTGTGCTCCAGACCCCTCATCAGTTTTGTTGCCCTTCTCTGGACACGCCTCATGACTTCAATGTCTTTCCTGTAGTGAGGGGCCCAAAACTGAACACAGTACTCAAGGTGCGGCCTCACCGGTGCTGAGTAGAGGTGGATGATCACCTCCCTGCTCCTGCTGGCCACACTATTTCTAATGCAGGTCAGGATGCCATTGGCCCTCTTGGCCACCTGGGCACACTGTCAGCTCATGTTCAGCCGAGCATCAACCAACACCTCCAGGTCCCTTTCCTCTTCACAGTCATCTAGCCACTCATCCCCAAGCCTATAACGCTGCATGGAGTTGTTGTGGCCAAAGTGCAGGATCTGACACTTGGCCTTGTTGAACCTCATCCCATTTACCTCAGCCCAGTGATCCAGCTTATCTAGATCCTTCTGAAGGGCCTCCCTACCCTCAGGCAGATCCACACCACCTCCCAACTTGTTGTCATCTACAAACTTACTGAGGGTACACTCAATCCCCTCATCTAGATCATCAATGAAGATATTAAACAAGATGGACCCCAGAACCAACCCCTGGGGGACACCATTTGAAATAGGTCGCCAGCTGGACTTAACTCCATTAACCACTACCTGTTGGGCATGGCCTTCTAGCCAGTTTCTTACCCAAAGGAGTGTATACCTGTCCAGGCCACAGGCAGCCAGATTCCCCAGAAGAAGCCTATGAGAGACCGTGTCAAAGGCTTTGCTGAAGTCTAGGTAGACTATATCAACAGCCCTTCCCTCATCTACCAGTCTGGTCACCCAGTCATAGAAGGAGATGAGGTTGGTCAAGCACGACCTACCCTTCATGAACCTGTGCTGGCTGGGCCTGATCCCCTGGACACCACGCACATTCCATGCAATCTCACCCACGATGATTTGCTCCATTACTTTCCCCGGAAAGTAATGCTGGAAATCTCTACAAACATACTGATAGTCTAACTACACAGAAGAGAGACAAGGTACACAAAGACACAAGAAATGAGAAAGTGTTTCCTAGGTCATTTATTAAGACAGTGATAGACCTGCAAAAAAAAAGCATCTTCTAAATCTTCAATATAGAAACTTTGTCTCTTAAATATTTGTGCCTTTGTTTCTTTTTCTAGTCAGCTGATATAACCATAGGTGATGTAAAAGAAATTGTTGCACCTCAAAATATTCACATTAACAGATGTAACAAGCAAAATAAGGAAAACTACATTAGAACACAAAAGTTCTACAGGTGAAGCGCTCAAAAGTTCTGATATGACACGGAGTACTTTGCATAACATTGTATTCCATTTTCACAGGATCCCATACTATTTTTCCCTTAGTGATGAATGAAAAATACATTAATTTTAATTTTTATTTTTATTGTTTGGTGTTCAAAACTGTGGTACCTGTACTTCACATTGATCAAATATTATAGTGAATAAAGATTTTACTTTCTTTCTTATAATTTCATTAGAGACTCTGTAACAGTTTTCAGCTTGCTTCATAAAGCTTTATAAACTATTCGTAAGGAAACCCTGCTTAACCAAGAATTGCTTTGATTCTGGTTTAACTAGCTAAGAACTTGAATGGAGCCTTAAGGAAATTCCAACAAGTCATGTACAAAGTCTGTTGTGATGGCAAGCTTGGAAGCCAGGTGTTCATGAAAACATGAAACTCTTATTTATCTTCCAGGAGACTCTTCTTCCATTCATTCCATATTAAACACCTATTTGAGTACAGAGGAACCATGAGATACCACTGTGTTTCACTAGGCATTATTCAGATATTGCAACCACATAAAATGATGCCCTAGATCACAAAACTTTGTTATGAAGCTTAGATTCAACACCAACTGTTCAGTGAATGAGACATGATCCCACAGAAATAATATATTATTTCTGCATAACAAAATAATACTATTTCAGTGTACATGCCACTGATGACCACTACAGGTGATCATATAAATTTAGGCATTTTGATTATTCATTTTGATTATGTCTAAATAATACAATGTAGCAACATGTTAGATATTCCTGAGTAGGCATGCTTACAACGACTTGGAGCACCATAGCTCCTGAAGCATGGCATTGCACCTGGTCTATTAGCTCAGGTTTAACCTCAGTCCACAGCAGCTTTATTGCTTCCTGTTCCAGAGTTAGCTTATTTAGTTACTGTTTAGGACTTGTTCCAACAGGTGCATTTTGTTTTCAATGGGAGAAAGAACGGATGAAAGTACTTCATGCCATGCCTGAAGTAGGTTGGCAGATACTCTCGCCTCCTTCTACAGAATTTGGAGAGAATCAGGACATCTTCAAAGTCCTGTCTCCCAGCAGTTCATATCCCACCATTTCCTTCTAAAGCTGAAATTTCACTGAACCTTGTTGTATGTGCATATGCACATCTAGCAGAATCCTGAGACGCTGTGTATTCAATGGAAATTTCCCGTCAGTGTATATATACTGTCAGAGCCAGCTATAATAGTGAAACCGCAAGTTATTTGCTTTAATCTTCAACAGAACACCAGAATTTTGGCAGGAGACACTTCCATCAGAAACTTTATAACCACTCGTTGTAGATGTTTTCAGCTAACAGGCATATGTCAAAGGTAAATAAAGTTTAACTATAGCATATGTGTTTATTCTTTACTAATGAATTTGATTTTCACAAAACGTATTTTGTAATCAGGGAAAAATATATTCCACTAATTTGCATCATCAACTTACAATTAATTCAGTTAGCTTTCAGCCTTGTTCATTCCCAGGAAAATATTTTCCCAAGCAACTCATATACATACCTTACTTTTTCAAAATAAAACACTGGAGTAAGCACAGACACAGAAAATGCTTATGAAGCAATATAATTTTAAACATATTTCGCAAGGGTACATTCTCTTTTCAAGTAACGAATTTGTAAGATTTTCAGCAGACGGCAGCTGCTTCTCCATCTTAGAAACTTCTAGTGTTTCTACTGCTACAAAATTTCTCCAGCTTTGTAGTATTACCATAACTTAAAAAATATATATATATATATTTAAATCTATCTTGAAAATTAAATGGGAAAAGTAAATGAATTCAAAACTCTGTATCATAAACTTAAACCTCAGATTGGACCTTCCGTATGAAGACTACTTACTTACTTCCTTATGTTTCTAAAAGAAATGTATTGAACAACTGCACTGCTAGAATGAAGAAAACAATGCTGCATTCTGTACCTTCTCAATTATCCTTTTGACCCTTTACACTACATAAGCCAAAGAAAATCGAGGCATACAAAAATAAAGGAAACTTTCAATCAGCAAAATAATTTGCCAAAAACTACAGCCTAGCCAGATCAGTTACAACTTTTCAGAGAACTGGATGTATTATTAGGTTTTAATACTGAAAAAGCTTAATTCAACCGTTTTGTTGGTTGGGCCGAGTAAGATCTTTTAACAAATCTGAGTCATTTGTTCTGTGCCTTGAGCTTGCTGCTCCAATCAATCTGTATATTTTACTAAGGTTTTAAAATTATAATAATTTACATCTTGATTTTAGACAGTAAAGGATAATTGTCTCATCAGATCAAGTCTCTGCTATCACAAAAGTACATGATGTGTCATCCTGTTCATCTATTGGTGTCTTAATTGGTTGGGTACTTAGTTCCTACTCTCATCGAAAGTATGTTTGAGAATCTGTGAAAGGTAGAAACTATCTTACTATTTCCAGACAAAAATTTGTTCAGGAACAGTTGAGAAAGTTGGCACCCAATTGTCTGCTGTTTAAAAATTCTGATGGTTTTATGAGGGTCCTGTATTTAGCTTTCATTCTCCTGGACTGAACATTCCAATTTCTTGCAGTGTCTCTCCTCCTTCCCCAATTATCCTAGTTTCTTTCCTCTATTCCTGTTCCAGTCAGTATTCTTCTTTCCTGGAAAAAAAAAAAAAAAATTGCTCTTTGTAACTAGCTTTACAGCTTCTGATTCCTTTTCTACTCTTCTTGCACTTCTGAGATAAAGTATGACATTAACAAGTTTTGTTGTTGTTGTTCTTTGACTTACAAAGTACTTTCTCAGATTTGTAAACAATTTCTATGATAACTCTTGCAATTCCACATGCTACCTTTTCTTCTAGTCCCATGATTCTCCAGATGAGCATTGTAATCCTTGGCAAATGTAGTATGAGATCCACACATGTTGACAGGTACTTCCAATCTGGTAACACAAAGATAGAATACGAGGAAAGAAAAATATATAGTTTTAAAGAAGATATTTAAGAAAACTAGCTGAAGAAATTACATATGGTATTGAAGACAGACATGGAATAATATACACAAATTATGCAAACGATCTGAAATTATGAAAATATTGTCTGTTTGCATCCCCTTTGCAGATTTCTGCAACAAAAATTTCTTGAACAAAAATACAGCACCTTCAGGAACAGTAACGTGCAGTTTCTGGGAGGAGGGCCAGGCAAAGAAACTTGCAAACAGACTGAAAATAAAAATGGAAGACAGTCACTTTAGCGTAGAAAAGATATTCTCTTGTGTTTGCTTTTACAGGTCCAGGTATCTAACCTTTTTTCAGCTGGATAGCAGCTGGTCTTTCTAAAACAGCTTTAAATCAATGTTTCGGTTAAGAGGTTCAGTGTCTTAGAGGGGTAGAGGTGCCTGAAGGCTTGGAAGGCAAGATCCACATGACAGTTCCAAAGCTGTGCAATCAAAACTCTTGCAGTATTGTACACTCTCACTGACACACCTTTCCCCTAATGACCTCTGGCTTTAAAACATTTATCCTTACACTTTCAAAGTCCAACAAAGGATATTAGCCTCTCAGTAGAATGCCATTAAAATGTTGCATGTCACTTCGTAAATGTAACTGATAGTTTATTGTCAATAAGATATCTGGTAAGCTATCACTTCTCTGCTTTTTGTTACACAGCCCCAGTATTTCCAACATCTTCATTAATTACATATTGAAAATTTACAATTTATAATGTCATCGTGTATGAAATACAGGCTGTAAAATCCTGCCATTTATAAATCCAGCTTGTATTCGTTCATGCTATTGTATGCCTATGAGTCTCAGAATGAATCTATGCATTATTTATGAGAAGAATTCATGCTTTTAGAACTTACAAATTTTGATAATCATACTTCTGCACAGTAAGTATATTTTATTTCTTGTACTGTTACAGGCTTTTGTTTCCCAGAGCAGGATATGCCCAAATTGGGAAGAAGAAAAAAAAAAAAAAAAAAAAAAGGGGAGATCCTATTTGTGTTTTCATTTAATAAAAGTTTAAAGCTAAAAGCTGCTTAACCACAAGGGAAGAAACAAAGAGCAGGAGTAAAGCCAGTAGCCTCTATTTTTAAAGCTGACTTTTATTTCTGTAATGCTGATGTCCAAACTCAATCTTAAAGTTACACTTCCTTTTGTGACCAGGCTGCTTTCAAAATTTCCATTTTATTTAAAGAACTAAACTGAGGGTATTCCATGAGTCTAATTTGAAGTTCATGTGCTGTTAAAAAAATAAAAAATATAAAAAAATCATAAGTAGTCTACTAACCAGGGAAGCTGTACATAAAGTTGGAAATAATCCGTATTGTACAGGGACTACAAAGGGTTTGGATAATGTTTATGATGTGAAAAGTGTTTGATCACATTTTCTAACCAGTGAAAAAGAATATATGTGGCAATAAATAATGAGTTTTATCGTTTTGCTTTTCAATTATTTTAAAACTCTTATTTAAAAATCTATGAAAAGTACAGTTTTAAAGTATTGTTTGCTTTCATTTGTTTTGCCTGCTTCCTCTCCTTGGAAATACCATAAACTCCTTTTGCATTCCAGAAGTTTGGAATTAACATTAAAAAGTGTGTTATTATGAAGACACAGATAATTTTGTGCTAAAATTATTAATTTAGGAAGTAAAAAGAAGTTGTAGGTAACAGATTTTGTATCATTCTGTTATTTCAAAATGGCTCCTTGCAGCAGCAAACTTTGCAGTGGTTTAAGACTTTTGTCTCACACAATGTTTCTGAGCCAAAGGATTCAGGAGTGGGTTGCAACTGCACCAGGGGTGGATGGGAAGTAATGGTAACTGTCCAGGACAACTATATAGGTCTTGTTGAAGTCCAAGGAAATATACATTTGAGAAGTAAGTATTAACTATGAATTATTTTACTTTTTATGGCTTACCTGCACTGTCTGCTTACCTCGCTTGAAACATCTGTCATCAAATGTACAATGTAGGCAATGAAAATGTTGGCATAAGCAATTGTTTCTAGTAGATGCATTTTCCCCATATATCAATTCATTGGTATCTGAAATAGCATACTAAGAAGAAGCTGCAAGCACATTCTGTTAGACACAGGGGTGACATGAGTTAATTTCATTGCTGTCAGGAGATATCTTGATGGGCATATATTGTGCGTTATCATGAGGTACCACAGCTGCAAGGGATTATTTCTTCTACTAATAATGGCATAATAGAATACCATAACTTGTCACAAGATTTCAAGTCAGCTATGAAATTAACGTATTTCATCACTGGGGAAAAAAAAAAGAAAAGAAAAAAAAAAAAAGATCCTACTGATTTTTACTGTTTTTTTTTTTTTTTTTTTTTTTTTAAATGGGACTTCAGTGCTGTTGTAAATAGGAAAATTACAGAAGTTCCAAGGAACAATGGAGTATCTTCATTTCTTAAACAAATCTTGCGTACAGTCTCTAAAACACATCCATTACATTCTTTGTTCACAGATCACATGAACCACAAGCGTATAGAAAATTAACAAACAATAACTTAAGCAAGTAGCAAGTAAGGGACTAAAATATATCCTCTGACCTTTGTCTTATTATTTTCCATATGACAAAATGTAATGTACATCTTGTAACATTCTTTAGGGTTCATCAGATTCCACAACACTTAAGACACTTTTAAAATGTCCTGACAACAGCATGCCAAGCCCTAATTTATAGTTTTTCATCTCCTTTTAGGGTGGAGCTGAACAAGAAAAAAATTGCCAACAAAATAGTCCATTCATGGAGAACAAGATGCTTTTCATTCCTGGATGAGTTTTATACTCACTTAGAGAACTGAATCAGCTTACTGAAATGCTGGAGATTTGCTACACATGCCCTCTGGAGGACTTGGATGGTACCCAAAAGATGGAGAGTATACAACTACCTCCTCCAGTGGTATAAGTCATTAAAGTAGGTCATATCAGCTTTTAAAATCAAGATCAGTTTAAAAGAGGTAATTTTTGAAGTTGTATGGGTTCAAATCACTAAAGGCCAAGAAGAGAAAAACTAAAAGAGCTCTAGTAGTTTAATACAACTGTAAATAGAGCTAAATGGTGCAATGCTGAAATTCTAGCATTGGAGAGGTAACCCAGAGAAGTCAATAACCCAAAGTGATGTTTGAAAGCTACTTAAGAAAAGAATAAGTGCTGCTGACCATTTAAAATTATCCAGGCATTTAAAGACATTTAAAACATTGAGCTTTCTGGGAAAAAAATAATAAATCAACATAAACAGAGAAACAGCTTTTCTTAAGATTTTTCAGTTTGGCAGCACAAACTCTGTTTTCATTGGTTTGAACTATAGTTCCAGTTTCACCATGGCTGTGATTGTACTGTTCAGATCAGATCCAAACCAGTGTTTACAACATATTGCTGAATTGCTCTAGCAAAGTACAATATATATCAAATAGGAGGAACAGAATATCTTGCATAAGACCTCTTTGAGGAAAAAGAGCAATCATCAGCTACTACCCTCCGGTTCTTTCTTGAGAGAAAAAAATAGCTCATTCAAGTGCCTCTCAATAATTCTTGCCAGGGTTTCCAGCAAGGTCAACAAAGCTTCATGGTCAATGGCTAGTGAGAGAGTGAAAGGATTAGCAATAGCATTTAATTTTTGTCTATTGATGACAGCAGATCACTGAGCAATAAGATTTCCTTTCTTATTATCAGGGTCACGCAGAAGAATTGTTCCTGCTGAAGTAGCAGGAATTAAATTTATAAAATATGTTTTGCAAAATTTGGTGGAGTAACTTAGATTTGATTTTAATTGTTTAGCAAAGCCCAAGAGCTATAGTTCATAAATTAAAGGGTTTTGTGAGTACAAACATTAATTGAGTTATATTTGCTTTCTGAAATATAGTGTCAGTTTGTTCTTGAAAAGATTAATGTTCTTTTGATTCCTTTGTATGCATGTCTGAATTCCCTGCTCATCCCTATGGGTTCTGTTTAGTGGCATTTAGGTTCTCTGATGGAGCAGATGACTTTTTACAGCTGACAGTGTTGTAAGAGGGATCAGGAAAAAGCTTATTCCTCTGACCCCCATTCTGGAAGATGAACTAAAAATGTGGATATGGGTAGAAACTGTTATTTAATGTTTTCATTCTATTGATAAAATCAGACTTATTTTCTCTGATGAGAGAGGGCTAAGCCTTAGCCAGAATCTTACTAAAGCCTATTGAAGGCACAGATTTCCCTTCTGGATTTCATTTTCTTTCTTTGTTTAATAGATGGAATAATATTTCTGGGAAAAGATGCAGGTAGAAGAAAGGAAATTTTGCCTATGTGGGGGCATTACTTTTGTTTTCCTTTTCCCATCCTTCTATGTGTGATCCAGGGATTTCTCCAAAGTCATCATATCTTGCCCCTTATGACCTCCCTTCCCCCCTCTAATGGAAGATTCTACCTTAACAATGTATCTTTCCTCTCCCTGTTCACCAGCAGTTATAGTCACAATTTTCCATACTTTAATGATGTACTTGTATGAGTAGTCTGGGAATTGTAAACATTTTATGTATTTCTCCAGCCAGGTCTACGGAGTGAGATCAATTGTAACTTAGTTTATTAAAAAATTAAAAAAAAAATTAAAAAAAAAAAAGGGAAAAAGAACAGTATCTCTTCCCTTAAATTTCTTCTATCCTCTGTATCCTACCTACTCAAAAGTTTGCTACAGATGATTAGTTTCAAAAATGCCTCGTTTGACCATTATGTAGATATATGATATAGAGCACTGGATTCTTTAAGCAAGGACCGGTTGTGATTTGAAAAGAAAATGGCTGATCTGTGCCTAAACAGAAGCTTAGGAACATCTGAAATATCACCAAAAGGGGCAGCAGCAAACAAGTTACTTGTTAGGTGCAATTCATAAAAAAATGGCATCTGCAATGACTACTTCGATTTTTATTTACTTGTGTCAAAATGTTTTGAGTTGCTTAAATGTTTCATGTACTACTACAGTAGTTAATATTTTGTTATTTTATTTTTTTTATAGTGGTTGAAAACTTGAATGGTCTTGACAGAAAATTCTGCCCCCATTTCATTGGTGAATGATACAAATAGAAATTGAATTCAGTATTTTATGGCTATCTCCTAAGTAACATTCCTGAACTGAGTACTCTAAACATCTGCAGCTGAGGTCCTGCAAACAAGAGGCCCAACTAACCAGGGAAATACAAGACTTTGGGATAAGAATTTTGGTCTCAATATCCTCCAAGTGTTCACTGGAACAGATGTAGAAGCCAGATTTCCCTATTCATTATTGTGTTCCCTGTTCTAACTGCAAGAATGCCTTCTTTCCTAAGTAGATAAATTACAGCAAGATAGAGTGTGATCAACCTCTAAAAATACAAGGAGAAGCAAAGAAATGGGCTCTCGAGTAAGAAGACTAATTGTATGTAAGAAAGTTACCAGCTGCCTGACAGCAAAATTTAATAGAAAAACTGCATAGGCCTCTTTTATACATCAATATGTGTTTAGTCATAAAACAAAACAGACCAGAATGTTTGCTGCCAGTACCAAGCACAATGTAGAAATATATGGTGTGTGTCTCCACACTTCTACTCAATGGACTTAGTCCACGTAAAATAGGCTCTTAGATTCATGCTGCTTGACAAGTGTTTGAGTCCCTTATCTTCAGCAGAAACCAATCACTTCTCCAAAAGCGAGAAGTTCAACATGCCAGGAGTCCTAATAACTGTGCATTGCCCTATTCACTAGTAATAAGAGTATTTCCCAAATCTTGAAGTTATACTGAAATACATATTTGCCCCAAAATGTGTTTTCTCAGAGATATTGAGATGTTTAAAGATGTAAGGATACTAGTCAGTAAAAGAGACCATACCTCTGAACGACATTTTAAAAGGCAGATTTTAATTATTACTGCAGGGTAAATATAATTTATTGTTACCATTCACACTCTTAGAAGCCATTTCATTAAATTCCAGGTATCAACAACAAAATGAATAATGATCTAATTAAATATAGTACAACAAACCACTCATTGGGGACTAAGTCTTATGTGGCATAGAATACTGGAGAATAAGAGTAGGCAAAGGAATCCCTAATTACTGCCACAATATCACAAGGACCTGTAATTTCATAACCATCGAGAAACGCAATAGCCTTTTGTGAAGTGCATTAGGTAAACCACATAAAATATCTGTTCAATGCTTCTTCTTTCAAAATTAGTTTCCTTACTTGATTTAGGTTTAATATTTTCACACTGCTTTAATTCTGAAGGTGAGTGCCCAAAGAGAGCTTGAATATAGTTTCTAAATTATTTTAATGATGCATTTTTAGTTGAATTTACATCTTCATTTATGAGCATCCCTTCCTCTCAGTCTAAGAACCTTCAAATAAACAAAAACTTAAAAATGCAGTCTGACAAGGACAGCTTTCAGCATGTCCCTTTCCCTTCTTTTTGTATCTGATCCTGCTGAGATGTTCATATGTTCACTTCCCCTTGTCATGCTAGTACCGTCATAGGTGGATAGAAAAAGCTTTGCATAAACACAAGCAGGTTACATAATTTCTCCTTATGGTATTAACTTTTTTAGTTTGTTTGTTTGTGCTGCATCTGAAACAAGGCAGCATTCTTCACAGGTGGGCTAAAATTTGTGTTTGATCTTATTTTGTGTGAACAAGCCTTTCCAGCATTCAGCTTGTATAAAAATGTGCTGAAGTAATAAAAACACACACTTTCCTCTACTCATTTGTGAAACAAAACAAAAGAAAATAAAAGAAAATCAGATCTGATGTGATCATGATATGTGTATTTCACACAATTCACTTTCACTTCAGTGAAACAGAGTACCCAGGAAAACAAAACAAAATAGCAACATGCTTTCATATACAGATAGTGATATACAAATTTGAAAAAGGAGGGATTTTTCAGTATTCTAGGTGAGAAGGGATAGATTTGGGAAATCAAAAAGAAAAAAAGCCAATATAGTTTTTGCACAGAACATATAGCTTTCATCCCTACATTAGTAATTATTATAAGTATTACATAATTTTAATTTTTTTCTCTGATATAATGTGATTGACATTCCAAGCAATGCATTACCATTAATTCTTTGCATAACAGGGAAGGGCAGGTGTACACATTCCTGGCCAGACAATTTTGCAATTTTTCAATTTGATTGGTGAATATCTTTTTTTCCTTTTTCTTTTTATACTTTTTTTTTTTTTTTTTTTTTTTTTTTAATGGGAAACTATTTCTTTTAGCAATATGCTCTTCTGAGATACCTTGATTCTAGACCAGCTGTTGCAACCTGAATGCACTTACAGTGCAAGCTCTGTGAGAATTCTCTCTGGGTTTCTGGGAACGCCAGGTTGATTTGTGTTATTGGCATTTAGGAGAGCAGTAGGTTACTACAAAAAGCGATTTTGAGATACAATCTCAAGTTGAAATCCATAGCTGTAGGGAGTGATACTTTGAACTGGATATTTTTCCTGCATTCTGGGACCTTTGAATTGCCATCAGTAGTCAGAATGCACATCCTCATAATATAATCCTAAAATGTTTCCACTAAGAGGGTGGAGAAACCCAATTTAGCTGAGTATTAAATTAAACAGTACAGCATTTTATTTTATTTAGATATTATTTACCAAAACCCGGTTTGTGATAATAAACCGAAAATACTAAGTGAAGGACAAAAATCTATTTGACAAATTAGGTCACTAAGGAATTGTCTGAGGACTAAGCTGTTGAAAAGACTTAATTCTTGGTACAACCTTTTTTTTTTCCATTGGGCTGCAACTGCTCTGTCCCACTCAAGCTGCTCTACTTTTGGATCAGTTCACTCTGTTGAAAACCCATTGTAAAAATGTCAGGGTTCATATAGCTCATTGCTGTAGATGACCTTGTAGTACTCTTTGCTCTTACATCACTTCTTTTAATTTCACCTTCCATTAATCATACCTATTACTTTCTAGTTACCATGCATCCATTACATTGCAGATTTCTTTTCCTTTCCTCTAAATCTTCCTGCTGTTTTCCTTAAACCTTCTAATGTTTTCTTTCTTTTCCTTTTTTTCTTTCTATATTATTCATATTTATCTTTTCTTACAGACTCCATTTGTAATGGAATGTTTTGTTCAAATTTGTGAAAACTCAGGGAAGTTCAGGAAGTCACCTCAACACACAGCATTATTTTTGTGAAATATACTTGTGAAATATAAATTATATTTCATCTTGCCTTACCTCTTTCCCGTGTACACTCCGATATGAAAGTCTTCCTTTTCAAAGTTGCCACACTTCCTGCTTAGCCTTTTGTTTCTAAGCCATTTTTATCCCCTCATCCTTTTATCTCTGAATGCTCATCCAGAATGGATTATTTTAAATACCTATGATTCTACGATTCCTTTATCATACATTTTATTAACAGTATTTTTCATAATATAACATAACATAACAACATAACATGACATAACATAACATAAAGTAACATAACAAATAGTTGTTTTCTTCATATTTAAATCTCTCTTCTTCGTTTTCCTATTTCTTAATATCTCACCTCTGGTTAAATGACATAGCCTCACATTTTACTTGCCTTTTTAGTAGTTGTTGCATCACTTACCTTTAGCTAAATAATTTTTAATTTTTGCTTATAATTTGATGGTTAACTCTTGCAGTATTTGTTTTCAGTATTTTAATTAATATTATAACTATTGAAATTAAAATTGAACAAATAACCAAACTAAAAATTACATATTTCTATTAGATTCCCAAGTATATTGTTAGTGTTTCTTCATTAAGATGAAATTCACAGATATCTAACAGTGCAGCACAAGAAGAAAAAAGTATGTGAGTTAAATACAGAGTTACAGAATATCCCAAGTTGGAAGGGACCCATAATGATCATCGAGTCCAACTTCCAGATGCACACAGGATTAGACTGTATGTCTGAGAGCGTTGCCCAGATGCTCCTTGAACTCTGGCAGCTTGGAGCCATGACCACTGCCCTGGGGAGCCTGTTCCGAATCCACTGCCTTCTGGTGAAGAACAGCTAGAAAATCATAAATTTCTCTTTATGTTGTCAGAGTTCAAATAACACCTTATCTGACTCAAATCCTGTTTTTAGAAAAGATTTTAATCCACTCCAAATTTACCTCAGAAGTCTCAAAATCAGAAGACCCTGTAAGGCAATTATAAAATTGTGCTGCGAGTCCTCTGTATAATACTCCTAAAATTTAGATGATTTTGTTTTCATACTTAGGATGATTTGGTGTTATACTTATGGGGATTCCTCATCAACAATGTATAGCTATTTTCCCAGCCAACTTCCCTCTCCTAAAAATCAGTGCAATATTTGTGATTACACTGACATAAAAAACTACAGTACCAAGTAACTTATTCTCCATGCTGACATTTAAAAATCTCTTTTAATTTTGTTACTTGTAAATGAAAATGTTTTCTTCCTTCACATAGATACTGTTTTAAAATTAATTTGAATATGTTCTTTAATGAATAATAAACAGACATTTTCCAGTTAAAAAAAAAAAATATAAATTACAATGTATGTCTGATGCGCTGCTTAACCCAAGTGTTTCTTCCTTCTTTTCCTATAACTTTTAATTACCCTTCTGCTATTACCAAGTCTGGTTTCCCCCTGTTTCTACCTACATTCAATTAAAATCACCTTATATAAAAACACTTTCACTCTACCTTATGTTTGATGATTTTCTTTCTTCTGATTCTCCCACATAACAGCTATTATTAATGATCTCTTTTTCAGCGGCACATTTCCTTGAGCTTTTAAAGTGACTACTTTCTCAGCACCCTTCCTTAAGATGCTTTTATGTGGTTCAAATTCCATTGCTAACTATCATGCTATTTCTAACCTTCTATTTCTTGGAAAAGTTCTTGAAAATATATTCTGTTCTTAACTTTCCAAACACCTTGTTAATAATAATCTCTTTGATTGTTTCCAAGTAGGGTAGATTTTCATCTCCTGCACAGTACAAAAATGTGATATTCTACTTACAAGAATTGAAGATCTCTTGAAATCTTACCTAGTGATCATAGTTCTTTCCCCTCCTCATTATTTTAGATGACAGTATGACATTTGGCAATACTGAACTTAATATTTTATTACACCATTGCAGATCATGAGGTAGTATTTCTGATTCCCATGAATTTTACTTTAATGACAACAGTTTTCTTTCTGGTTTTTATTTGTCTTTTTTTTTTTTTTTCTGTTGTCATTTATTCACTTTTTTCTTCCACATATTTAATGTGTTAACTTTTTGTACTACATACAGTTACTGGTATTACAGCGTAATGGCAGTGTCCCACTTTAACTTTTGAATTCATAATTGAAATATCGAACAACTCTCAACTGCACTTTTTTTTACTAAGGGCTACTTAAGGATTCTGAAGAAGCTTTCCCATTGATTTCAGAACTTAATTTTGTATAAGCTACTTTCATTTTTTTACTGTTAAGGAACAGTTTGTGTTCCTCAAAGCAAATTCTGCAAATTAACATACTCTACTTGCATGTCAGCTCACTTGCACACCTAATTAAATATTTCTCATGTGCATTACATATGATGACTACTTTGGTTTATGTTTCAGAAATGTTTTCCAACTATCTGTGATTTATTTATAGGTATATCTGTGGCACTAATCATTGGAGTATTTGAGCACATGGAAATGATTAAAGATACATCAAAATTGCTTCTAGAAGGTACTGCTTTTCTTTCTCTCCTTTGAAGCTATTTCTTTACCATAATGTTCTGGAGGTTGATTCCTTCTGTGTTCAGTGTCATTACCCCATAGCTATTGGGAAATACTAGTTAATACAGATATACCATGTACTGAGCTTGAAAGTCATGTGAAAGAGGCTCCACTTGTTTGAGATGAGCTTTGTAGGAAGTTTGTTTCATATTTTTGGCCTGTCACTGATAAAGCCTTCCTTTCCATTGTCAGAAGATGAAAGCCAGGGATCTATCAGCCAAGTATCCCAAATGAGTGTAGCAATCACACTGGGAAATTGTGAAAGACTGTACTTGAGATAAGTGGGCTTCAGCCTTTCATATCTTTGATGATGGGGGATGGGCAAGAAATAGGACAAGATGTTCAAGAAACACAGCTTTAGAATAAAGAACTTCCTCGTTTCTCTTTATCCACACTTACACAGCCTTTCCATTCCATTTTGCTGTAAAATATTTTTCAATCAGTGCACACAGGAATCATTTTGACTATCGTTTTTAGATATAATAATAAAAGTTATTTAATGAAATTAACAACTTTACAATTAAATTCTCTTAAATTCTCAAGAACGTCCTGCGATGACAGCCATCTACCTTAAAGGGGATACCTTTGAGTAAACTAGAACAAACAAGCAAACAAACAAAATATCAGGGTAACTAGTAAACAAACTAACAAAATCCAGACTACTTCAAACTTCTCAATTTTGTTGATGTTCAAATCAAAGTTAGTATGCACCTTCTGGAAAACCGCACACTAAAATTTTACATCAGGTATGGGCCCCCTAGAGTTTCCAGCTTCCATTAAAAGTGGCAAAATTTTTAATTGTGAAATGAATTCTATTTGTATACATTTTTGCACTTCATTTAGAGAGAAGAAATCTGATCAATTGATATGGTTTGCTTGTGTGCATATTTATTTTATCTGAGTGCAGAATTTATGAATAGAGTACAAAAAATAAGCAAGTATATCCATGAATTGAATTTGAAATCCACAGTTCCTCAAGTGCCTTTAAAATTTTTCATGCTCCTATTTCCCTGCGGAGTGAAGGAGGCACAAGAAAAAAGATAAGTGGTGAAGTTGGGCAAATATGAGAGGCAGGTTTCTATTAAGATTTCCTCCTGCCATTTTCAGTGACAAGCTAGCTGACAATAACCCATGCCACATCTCACTGGACATATTTACAGAACTCCATAGCTCCGTAGTTGTAATGAACAATCACAATGCTAAAGCAGCAGCAGTTGAGTAGATCTTTTCAATAGTAAATTACTTCAGAGACTCAAAAAGCAATGTAGATTTCAGCAACGGACCACATGTGCAACATCTAGAGATAGATAAGATATAGTGGACCTATAGACTGAAGTCCAAAAACCACTTACTCTCATGTTTATTTATTTGTTATCAATGTTTACATTGAAAAGAGCAACAAAATATTTTATTCAAATGCATATATAATTAAGTTAATTGGAGTGAACTGTCATATTACATTCTTAAAGATACAAAACTATTGTGCTTCAAGATGTTGGCTTTTTATCCTCAAAGTTTGGACAACGTGAATAGAGAATGGTTTTACTTCTGAGTTTTCTCTTATTCACAGGTATCCCAAATCGAAATAATACTCTTTCTTTTATGAACAAAAACTTTCCTTAATATTACTCTAGAAGCATACAAACCCCATCACTAACGTAACAAAAACTACTCGTAAGAATGCACAGCATTCTTGCACTAGTCTACTTCTTGCAGCTCTACAACAATAAATCAAAATTAATTGCAGCAAAAGTTCACTGAAAGGAATGTAGTATATCACTATCAATTTTGTATTATACATAAAATATGACAGACCCAAATGACAGAAAACAAATGAGGAGGCAGGAATCCTGAAGTATAAAGATACTTGGGTTATACAATAAGATGTGTGAACAGTAAAAGAGAGAATAGACTCATACAGGAAGAAAAACAGTTCAAGCTACCTCGTTTAAAAAAAAAAAAAAAAAAGAATAATGTAAAATATTTGCTCTAAGAGTAGAATTAATTTTTATTTGCATGAGAGTATTTGGTGATCTACTATTTGGAATTTTTATGTTTATTTTACTTGTTTGTTGATTTATATAACAAGTAGGAGAACAAGTGATGGCTCACCCGGGCTTAATTAAAATTAATCACAATCAAAAAAGGAAAGTTTCTTTGTGAATAGATACACACACACATAAACCATTAAAAAAAGAAAAAGATCATACTAATAGTATATGAAATTTTCTATCATTCTATCATTCATCTGCTTAGGACATATATATCTACTTTACTTTTTTTTTTTTTTTTTTTTAATAAACATACAAAATAGAGGGATTTCTGCTGAACAGTCACACTGAGAAATTATAAAATTCCGTCTACCAAATATTATCTGCAGGAAAAGCCTTTGTTAAGGAAACATTAGGGTTTTTTTTTTTTTTATTGGATTTGCAGTAGCAGATATTACCTACACTTCAATGTGCTCAATTATCTGCTCTTAAGAGCAACACATTATTTTAATATCAACCTTTTACTGCAGTCAGCAAATGCTGTGTTTGTTGTTGTTTCTTTTTTTTGTTTAAATTGACATGCCATATGTTATTATAAAATATGAAAAGAAATGATTTGGTTTCTCAGAGTTAGGCAGAATCATTTTACTGTGGTTTAGCTCAAATGTAGAGCATATTTTCTTTCAGACAAGACTAAAAAAATCTATGAGAAAATAGAGAAACCAATAAAATAAACAGATTAAAATCTGAAATATGAACTAATGATCAATTGTTTAGTTTTACTATATTACATGATCCTGACTGCATAATAACCTACTGTTGGACTAGAAAATATTTTTTTACACAGTACTTGATTTGCTGAGGTAAAACAAGTATCAAATAAATACATAAAAACAAATTTCCTTTGTATTCTGAATACAACTTTGTGTGTTAGCCAAAATTGATTGTCAAGATTTGTGTTTAAAAACAATAACATCTGAAAATAAAGTGTAATCTTTAAGAGTCCTCATTGATTGTGGTTTATTATGCAATTGTCTTAATGCTGAACTAGAGTAAATGGAAATTGCTCATTGCATTCTCACCATGAAATCAAGACAATGAGATAGAGTAAGTTGAAAAATCTACTCTACTATCAAGTGTAGTAACTGATTATAAGGTAAAAGAAACAATCAAAACACTCTGCATGGGTAAAAAAAAAAAAAAAAGGCAAATGTTTTAAGCCAAATATCAATTCCAATTACCTTAAGAATCAATAGAACATCCTTCCATTAATTTATTATTATTTTTTTTTCCATTCAAATACCGGGCAAAGATAGAAGTTCATTTTGAAAATAGTAGCTGAAGAAATATTACTGAATTATTGGTATAAAATTTACTTTACATACATTCTTGCTGACTTCTTTCAAACTGAAAAAGCTATATATATGAACCATTATTAACAACATACCAGATGACTTGAAACACTTTTTCTTCCAACTTTTTTCGTGCAAGAAGAATTGGTAGTTCACAATATCTTGCTCAAGATGAGACATTCTGTGTGATCCATTTACTTCCTACTTTGGGGAGGAACTTTTTATAAGGGCATGTAATGATAAGATGAAAGAAAATGGCTTCATATTGGAAGAGGGTAGATTTAGAATAGATATTAGGAAGAAACTCTTCACCATGATGGTAGTGAGACCCTGGAAAAGGTTGTCCAGAGAAGTAGTGGATGCTTCCACCCTGGAGGCATTGAAGTCTGGGCTGTATGGGGTTTGAACAAACTGATCTAGTTGGAGGTGTCCCTTCCAGTAGCAGAAGAGCTTGGAACTAGATGATCTTAAAGGTCTCTTCCACCCCTAAACCATTCTATGATTCTATGATAATGCTTTTTTTTTTTTCTGTCCTTGTAAAATAGTAACAGAGAGAGGAAAAATATAAAACAGATGTCATCATTACGTAAAATAGAGAAATCCAAAATTTGTATGTAGGATACAATATTCAGGTATGCCTCCTTTGTTGCTTTTGTTTCAAGTTTTCTATTATAGTTCTTTACCAGTTTTGTGCAGCAATCAACATGATTTATTCTCTTACAGATTTAAATTTTTGTAGTTACATATAAAATGTGTCAATAGGCTATTTGTCCATACTCTATCAATCATTTGGATAATAGTGATGTTTTATAGAGGCAAACACGTTTTCCAATAATAAACATTTAATTTTATTTCTACAATAAAACTGATCACTTCCTCAAAAGCTCCATAGGTTTGTTGAGCTTCTCTTACTCATGACTTTAATTTCAAGAGATCTCCTTTATCTCATAAAAATTTGTTGTTGATAGGGATTTGGTTTGTAGAGGACTTCAGGTAAGTGCACACTGAGAAGTGTTCCCATGCAGTGCATTCTGTTTATGAAGCATTTTCATTTAAGGATTATCTCACTACTGGGAACTCTGAGTTTGGTACAGTTATAATCGAATATAACCTACTTCTTTTGAAAGATTGATTGAAAGACCTCTGAAATATCTTTTTGAGATTTACATTACTGATTTCATCCAAGAGATTTTTTTTTTTTTTTACAGTTAAACTGAATGTTTATGAAAATGTTTCTTTTCACTGGAGAGAAGATTGTGAAGAAGTAGGATATCTAATGGTCTTATATGTCAATTTTTGCCCATTTGATTAGAAAGTGTGTAAACATTGCTTGATTTTCCTGTTAATTTTCCTTACAATGAAGAGTATTGTGCGCTGGAAACAAGTGGTATGCATATAATTTTCTTTAATTCTGATTTGCTAGGTGCAGTCTAGCCTAGAAACTGCCAGTGGTGGCCCAGAATTTCAAACTCAAGTCTCAGCAGATTAAGCAAAATCATTTAGCACTAGTGTAGACAGTCTCAGCAAAGCATCTTAACACTGTGCAGTGGTGAGAACAGAACAGTCCTTTCACTCATGGAGGTAACTCCTGGGTACTGATGAGCTGAGAAGTCTCTGTAGGTATATGTGTATATGTGGTGCCTTCTTTTCCTGATGACTGGCATTCCAGTAAATTCCATAAATGAGCAGAGCACCACATATTACTGAAAATAAGTGAATCAAGACACCATTTTGGGGTGTTTTGCTGATGGAGGGAAATTGTATCTCATATTAACAAACTGAGATGCCTATCCAAAGGAGTATTAAGAACAACTGAAAATGTTGTATGTAAGAATAACTTAAATTACAAGGAGTCTTTTCTCATTTAGAAACAAAAAATATTTATTTATAAATATTGATAAGAATATCTGTCTGAAATACACACAACTTACCTGTTACCCAAAAAGTAATTTAAGCTTTTGAAATTGGAAAATGACAAAGGAGATGAAAATCATTCCATAGTTAGGAAATTCTATCACTGTAAAACTTTTATTCGTTGAACAAATTAGAATATTTATTAGATTATCTATATTATTATTATCTATATAAATATAATTAGAATAATCTTTGTGGGTGAAGACACTGGCAAACATTAAAAGATTTTACATCATCTGACCAAAGCCTCAATCATCTGACTATCAGAAAGTGTCTAACTAAATGAGGCTGGTTTCAAGATGATCAAATCTTTTTTTTTTTCTTTTGTCATACTTCTGGAAAAACTGGGAACCATATTGTGCCATTTAAATCTCTAATGGAGTATATGCATATGTTGCTGCACTTTTGTTTATTTTACATTATAAACATAAAGTGTCATTGAACTCATTCTTGGTATTGTAATTCTAGCTGTTGGTCATTCAACCAGGGTTTGCAAAATACCATTCTTTTTCTATGACAAACTCTCACACATAGTATCTGAGATATTATGTTGTCCTTCTTAAAAAATCACAGAATGGTTAAGGTTGGAAGTGACTTCCGGAGGTTACCTCATCCAACCTCCTGCTCTAGCAGGAATACCCAGAACTACATACAAGTTGCCCAGAACCATACACAAGCAGCTTTTGAAGATCTCCAAGGAGGAGACTCCACAATCTCCCTGGGGAGCCTGTGGCAGTTGTCTTTGTCAATTGTACAGTAAAGGAAAGCTTCCTAATGTTCTGATAGAACCTCTTGTATTCCAGTTTGTGCCTACTGCCTCTTTCTCTGTCACTAGGCATCAGTGAAAATAGCATGGATCTGTCTTCTTTGCACCTTCCCTTGAGGTATTATCAGCGTGTCTGAAGACTGAGACCTCGAAAAAAATCTGAACTTCTAGCCAACTGATCAGTAAATACAGTGAAAGATATAAATGAAAATGAAATGATATGCCTAATTCTCTTTGATGTTATTTTATTATGTTCTAAGCATAGATGTGATATCATTGCACATCTTAATCGAACAAATAGCACCTTAAAAAGTTACACTGCTTCCCTAAATTAAATTTTGCTAAATTCTCTAGAGTTGATTTCTGTAGTTGAAATTCAGCCTATGTTTTTCCTGTGGTGCTTATTAGTTTGACCAGTTTTGCAGTAGAACTGCTCTGACTTTCAAAGTCTGCCTGCAAAGAATTAAGTAGACTCTACCACTACTCTGTTCTCAGATATTTCTTATGGAACTAAGAGCCAGAACAAGTTCAAATGTCCATAAAATATTATGATCAATTTTTATTTTTCTCAACAGACCCTATCCTGATTCATTGAATAAGACACAGTCTCAAGGAATCTGTTTAATGTCTCTTTTTACACCTACTGTTGATTACTCACCTGACAAAAGTCAAACCCAACACTAAATACAAAATTACTAATTTTGCCACAGACTTTTCTATGATGTTGATCACCACAGCACTGAAATATTGCCATTATATTTGCACTTACCTTCACAGCATATCAGAAAGGCAATGGAAACTCCGCTTTGCTCATTTTGAAACAAACTGTCAAGTACATAGAAGGAGAAACAACAAATTAATCCACTGTTCCTGACGTTGAACTTTTGGTATTCTCTGCCTTTTTCCAGATTTCATTTTTTCTGAGTGCTGTGCACTCAGAATACAGTTTCTACTAAAATCAATTGCAGATGAAAGCTCTTAGTTCTTCTGAAATAAGACAAGTTTCTCAGATTGGGTAAATGTTTTCAGGAACTAATCAGAAAAACATAATTATTTTGTTTTGAGCCAAATTCTACAGGGTGACCTTAACACTAAAACCTTTTTTTTCTTTCACTAGTGTGACCATCTTTCTTGTTCTCACTTTTTGCAGTAAATAACACCGATTTTTAAATCTATGGAAAATAAGATGCAGATTATTACATTATAAGTTCTGTCTAGATGTGTCCGGTCAAGATCTGCCTGAAATGGAAACCAAAACAGCAGTAACATTAGAAATTCTCTATTTCCAAATCATCATCTATTTTAACAACAGTTAAAATAGATCAGTATTGTTCCAATACTTCATCAGTATTGGAACATTTGATTTATTAAGCCCTTACTAATATTTCATTTTCCTAATATATGAGGAGGAAAAACATTGTTACACAATTACAATGACAAGTAATATTATTTGATCATGTATTCTTTTAGTTTAAAGAAACTCTGTTCCAGAATCATTTAAAGAAGTTCTAGATTCCTTAAAGTCTTCTAGATTAGTTTACTATTTTCACTGATGAATTTCTCAAGCTTCCACTGAATATAAGCAAAGATCAGCAACAACAAAATCTTTATCTAAAGAAAATTGTATATGTGCATACAAATTAATTCCTAGTCTTTTCAGTGATACATTTCTGTCCAGAAGTATAAGATCTTATAAATCTCATTTTTACAATGTAACTAGAAATGTTGTCATTAGTTGTAAATTAGTCTGCCCTTTAAAAATAAAATAAAATAAAATAAAATAAAATAAAATAAAATAAAATAAAATAAAATAAAATAAAATAAATTGGTTGTAATTTCTATATCTTACACATTGTAAGCACTGTAAGTTTTAAAGAAATAAAATGGCATATAACTGATGAGCTGTGCAATCATATTTTTCATAACATTATATTACCATGACTTATATTTACCATGACACTGTTTTAGTACTGCATATCATACTGTAATGCGTGATAAAGTGACAGAACTGAGACATAAGCTCATCTATGCAGTACTTTTTTTTCCTAACATGCATATTACCAGTACTGTACTAATTCCCACATGATACTAAAATTATATGATGAAAGTCGTTTGGAAATTTCAAGTAGCACTGATAATGTTTCAGAGATGTTTTCAACATCACATTCCTTTTAGTCTACTCATAATGGGTCGAGAAGTATAATCTGACACATCAAGAATCTTCATGAAAGCCAAATCACGAACATAATGTCTTAAACAGTTAGCTCTGGCACTTAACCATAGATATCAAGTTTGAATTTTTACTTTTTTTTTTTTTTTTTTAAATACACTTGATGGAGCCCCCTGGTCACTAGTCTATAGAATCAGTGCTGTTTAAGTGGAATTCACTTTATTCATCTTCTTTTCTTCTCTGAACTACGTAGAAAATGTCAGTTTTGTGAGAGACTTGCCTAGGCTTGATATTGAATAGCTAACTTAAAGGATATAAATTTCAAAATAACAGAATCTTGTTAAATGAACATCATTGTCTAAAGGTAATTTCATTCAGTCCCTTGATATAAGCAGGTTCTACCTGCTCCAATGTTTGATCAACTTCAAGGCAACCATTTTCCCCCATACCAGGCCAGAATTTCCTATGTTTTGTCTCGTGTCCATCTTCTCTTTTACCGATACTCTGCACCTCTGAGAATCAGGCAGTTTTCACTAATCCTTCCCATTAGGAAGTTTTAGCAGATATCTTCTCTTTGGAGGATTGAACCAGCCCAGCTCTCTTATTTAATCAGCAATTAGTCCAGATGCTAATGACTTTCATAAGTCACCACCGCAATTGCATCAATTTGTCAATGTATTTCTTGTACTGAAACTTGTTTGTTACATCTTCATTCTGTTTTAGCTGATACTAATACAAATGCTATTAATCATAGAATTTTGTTGTCCTTCTTAGAGTGCTGATATTTTCTGGGATATAGAGTTTTGTTTGTTTGTTTGTTTTCAGAGTAGCTCATATGGTGCTATGTCTTAGATTTGTAATGGAAACAGTGTTTACATCACTGTTTTAGTGTTTTAGTAGTAAAGCAGTGCTTATACAGTGTCAAGAACTTTTCTGCCTCTCATGGTGTCATGCCAGTGATGAGGCTGGGGTACACAAGGAACTGGGAAGAGACATAGCCAGGACAGGTGGCCCCAGTTGATCAAAGGAATATTCCAGACGTGATGTTGCATTCAGCAATAAAAGATGAAGGGGAAGTTTATAATGGCTGCTGTTGCTCAGAGTCTGGTTGAGTATTGATCAGCTTCTGGTAAGCAATTGGGTTTTGCATCACTTATTTGTCGGGTTTATTCCTCTTTCTATCCCATTTCCCCTTTCCACCTACTCCTCATCTTTCCTTAACATATTATTATTATTATTATTATTATTATTATTTTATTTTCACCCATTACTTTTCTCGTTTTTACATTCCCAGTTCTCCTCCTCATCCCATTGATAAGTCTAAGTGGCTTTGTGGGTCTGAGTTTCCTAAGAGTTTAGAATGCAATAGTTTGCAATAACCTAAATTGAAGCTTGTAAAGTAAATGTAACCAATTTATTTAGAGCAATTCCATCAGAAGAAGTTCACTAGTAGAGTTTTCTTTGACATTTCTATCTCTATATCCAATTTTATCTTGCTCTCTAAACACAAATATTGCTTATCCAGGTACATGACATGTGTGGTTGCAGCATAGACACAAGTCCAGTGGAGCAATAGCCAGGAGAAATGGTTGGCTTGGTTCTAACCTTCTGGAAAATGGAGGAGATGCATCTTTCATACCCTTCAGGATGAAAATATAATTCAGAGAAATAAATGCTTCTTACTCAGGAACATCAGCATAGAAAATTTACAAGCATAGACTGTCTAGCCTCTGTAGAGTATTCATAAGCTCTTCATAATTCTATTGTATTGTAATCTGTAATTGTAAAGCTCTTCATATACCTACATTAATGATAGAAACAATGATCACTATTGGTGCATTTTTTGAGCTGGTATATAGTGAATATCATCTAGATATTCATATAATGTTCTTCCTTAATTTAATAACTGAATATGTGCAGTAATCAAAGGTGTGACACAAATAAGCCATACGAATAACAGTAGCACATCATCAGTTGGGGCTAAAAAAGAAATTTCTTACGTATACGTGGCAGTGCTATGTAATATGCCTTGCTGCTTGGCTCCTTTAAAGTCATTCTGGAATTGGTATTAAGGTACTATTTCTCTCAGGGTAATGGGTGAAGTCACAGAATGAATTCCAGTTTCTGATTCAGTATTTATCCTAAGTAAATATTTGGTATTTTCTCAACAAAAATATACATGTTTTCTTGATCACCTAATAACTGATGTCCTGCTCTTGCCGTAAAAGCAGCAATGACAGTTTGGTATGGTTGTAGAGCTACCTGAATTCAAGTGGAATTGGGCATCTGCATTAACTGAATCCATGGCTAGATTAAAATCTCATTTTTAATTAACAGTAGAGGTTGATTTTTTTTTGTTGTTGTACAAATATACTTCTTGCAGTTAAAAGAAATACAGCCATATTTTGTTTTATTTTGAAATGCTTGCAGTGGTTTACAAAGAGAAATCCTGCCTAGTTCTAAGCACGAAGCTTAGGTATTTGATGGCGAAGCCAGATTTTGATGTCTCTTAACTGCTTTATAGTCCAGTTTTAAAATGTAGCTTCAGAGATTATTATGTAACTACATACAAGAAGCAATAATGTCAGCATGTCATAACAAGTCACCATGGTTCGATTTCAAATACTGCTGTGCATTTAGTAGCTTCCTGCCAGCCTTAAATTTTTGTCCCAGCAATGATTGTATCTGGAGCACAAATTAGCAGCTTATTTTGATAGTTCATATATATTCAATGAATAAAACCTGTTCCCATTGTGTGAGACTTTCAAGTACGACTTTCTTTTCTCTGGAAAATGTACTGCAGTGTCTAAAAATCACTCCCACTTTTTTTTTTTTTTTTTTTTTTTTAATCATGGATCCAACTCTACAGATGTTTAGTTCATCATTTTTCCTTTGCTGCTTCCTGACACTTTCATGTCAGGCTGTATTCTCATAAAATAGGATTTTTGATTAAGGATTTCTAAACTGCATGTGGAAAAAATCCAGGTAGCAGAAATGATACTGGTCCCTCATTTTTATTTATTTATATAAATCTATTTTTAATATTAACATAAGATGTTTTAAAGGACAAATTATAAGAAAAATTAAATGTAACTTTAATGTTAAAGCTCTTCAGAAATACTTTCAAAGAATGGGAATAAACAAGGTTCTTTGTTGGCATTTCCACCTCAAAGGGAAAAAGACTGTAGAAATTTCACTTTTTGCAGTATTCCTATTTTAACTATAATTTGATGAGTTTGACTGTGACAAATGTAAAAATAAATTCAATGTCTTATTAAAGTTTCAGTAGTATTTGCTTTTATATATTGAAAAATAATCAACAGAAATTATACTCCTCTGGCACAAAGAGGATATTATTGTGGACAAGATTTATTACATGTATTATACAACCAACCAAAAGACTGTACGAAACATTTTGAAAGTTCCCTCTGAAGGGAACAATAAGTCTAACCATTCCTGATATTTGAATTTCATTAGTTTAGTGTAAAGTATCCTAGGAGAATTCAGAAGGTTTGTTTAGCATTTTCAATTGTTATCCACAAAAATGAGCATATAGTTGATTTGATCCAGGCTGGATACTAATTACAGAATATGAAAACATTTAGTTCTCTTTTCTATGTTCACTTAAAAATGTCTACCATACTATACTTCTAGGTGATTTTACCTTTTCTTAACCATGCAAAAGCTATAGTGTTTCAAAGCTACAGATTAGCGATGGTGTCAGCTTATTCCTTTTGGTTATCTACAGCACCATCTTTGTGTCTTGAGGCATAAAAGAATATTATCTGTGTGACAGTTATGGCTAGAGCCATCTATACTGTTCATGCTATCAGCACTCAAAAAGCTCGGAATAGAAATCATTCAGTTTAAGACATCTTCTCTAGTTTCATTAGAAGCTTAAGATCATGAGGTACTGCAAGTTATGACTGAGGTTACATGAAAATTTCAGTAAACCTACAATGTGGAAAGGTACGTATGCGGGTGGGGTGGTTAGAATAGAATTGCTAATATTTTGTAAAGGCAGTTGACCATAAGCAAGACAACCCATAAATCTGCTTTCCTTCTTTACTTAATTTTCATCACAAATAATGTGCCACTCTGATTGCATGAAATCATCAGGAGTGTCTTCAATTACTGTGTGCAGCCTCTGATCAAAATGACTTCCTCTATTCTCAATCTGGGGGATGATGGGGAAGAAAATGGGAGGAGGGGGGTGAGAAATGCACAGCTAGTTATGTGTTACAAATGTCAGGTTACTGGGAAAGTGTATATATTCATATTTAATAATTTCTAAGCTGGAGTTGTGATTGTAATAATGGCTCATTCATATCTGCATTTCATTTAAATGCACTGTTTTGACTCACTGAACATTTGTCAAAGATATTATAGCTAAACTTTTTCACATGGCCACTGAAATAATGACAGCATTACATTACCAGAAAACTGCATGACTTGCTGATACTTCCATTTTCCTCAGCGGCTTATGAAATAATCAAAATGTGTGCATGAAATGGCGGCCTGCTCTGAATTTATTTTAATACAGATAGGCTTATACAGAGAAATGAAGAAGAGTGTAGGACCTCAGACACAAGAGACAATGACTACGCACAAAGCTGAATTTTACTAGCAGGAAAGATGGATATATGGGTATTAGACTTTTCATAGCTATAGGAAGGATAATCTTTCAATCAGATTAATGAGAAAATATATTGCATGGGCCCTACAGCACTTTTTGCTTTCCAGGCTAATACGTGATTTAAATCCCAAAAGTACATTTTCAGCATTACAATATCCTTTGATAATAATGTCGCTTGCACAAAGACAGATAAAAATAAAACAGTCCCCCTTGATTTCCCATTTTAGATTTGAAGTATATTTTCTGTTCTTTGCCCGCAATGAAGTGAATTCTATTGAGAAGAGTCACATTTAATAAGACAAAGAGAATTTTCTAATTATGCTACCTGTCAAGATTGGAATCTATGGGATTGCAACTGCAATTGAAGAAACAGAGGAAGCAATTGCATATAGTCCAGTTTACTTTGGTGTATGATTACTATTTACACTTAGATATTGCTAAATGTAAATCAAGCACACACATACAAGCATGATTTGAGGTAAACACCAAAAGGCAAGTCTGAAAATGGATCATGTAGTCCTCATTTCAATTTTCAGTATGCAATTTCCCAAGCTTTCCTAATTTATCTATAGAAAAATAGTAGAAACCTGTGAAAATGAAACACTTCTAAAATACTTTGAGTAGCACAAATATACAATGGACCAAATTATAAACATAATTAAAGCATAAACTACTTATGGAATAAGAATGTATATGTATAATTATGCTAGGTTAAACATTTATGCATCTTCCTCAAGGAAAGCGAGTACTGTAATAGTAAAGTAAAACAAAAGCCAATTAAAATTAATTCACTAGGACAAAATGCTTCTCTCCATAGAATTTTCTTATTGTTTTTATGTAGTTCATTTTAGAAACATAGAAAACATTAAAGACAAACCGTGCTGCCATAAATGGAGCCCTGAAAGTTATAATATGCTGTCCTGTCAGGGTCTCTGGGGAACTGTTCAATGTGCTCCATCAGACATCACTCTTATTTGCTGCACTGCAATCTTGGAAACTCTATGGCACATTAGACAAGGAAAATAAATATTGCATTCATGATGGTTTCCCTCATATTACAAGTTTACAAAATTCTGTGGCACACAATCAATTATTATAAATACTTTATACAAATAATAAAGTAGTTTCATAGTTGCATCATTACATTTTTTAATTTAGTTTTTTTCTTATTAAAACAATGTATGATATGATACTACAGATTATGAAAAAGAGTACAGTAGTTCACATGATATAAGCCTCCAACAAGCCATATATTGTTGCTTCTTAATGTGTGTGTACTTATGTATACCTGTGTGTATTATTAGCGTGTGTGTGTATGTATTTAAACATATATATATATTTATATCTACAAAACATCCTAATGCAAAGTATTCATTTGGTACTGAAACATAATTGAAACCTATTTTATCCCATTTTAGTTTGTGAAATTTCAAGCTGACTTTATTTCTATTTAGCTTCTTCTGTTGTCATCATTCAAAGAGGGAAAGAAAGATGGATATATCTGTCTATTTTCCTTAAAAACATTTAAGCTTTGTAGATATTTTTTAATAACTCTCAAGTGGTGCCTTTTCAAGCACTGCTATCAAATATCTTATTACTAAGCTACAGCTTTAAACATTTACAGTAGGAAGTCTACTAAAAATTCATAAATTATTTGAGCATTCTAGTCTGGCTCAGATCTCTGAATGCATAACTATGCAGCATATTCAATTCCAGACCAAATATTTGGTGTCATCATCCACCCATATGACAAGAGCAAAGCATAAAATTCATAGGACTGCAATCTCCTTTCATATCCATACTGTAGAATCTTAAAGATTTTGAATTACAGATATGCCAGACAAGACTGCCAGCAGCCTCAGTGATCTGCTTGGATACTTCCACTCTCCAAGTGGTACCATTTCCACATCTCCCACACATATACGTTTCCCAAACAAGAGACGATGTGACCAAAAGTAGATTAATTCAGCTAAATACATTCTCTGGGCCAAAAGTTTCAAAAGCAAGCACATTAAATTGCAGCAGGAAAATTATGCTGACCCTGTGATGTTGAGGTAGGATATATCTTTTCCAGTTTCAACGTTGTCCGTTCAAAGGATCTTAGGAGGTTTGTATACTGAGCTTTTTCCCTCTGTGACTTTTGAAGTCTCCCCTCCTTCATGCAGAGATCAGAGAGATTTTTGTACCTTGCTGTACAAAAACACCCGTGAAGTGACCTTAAAAAGAAACATTGAGAGCAAGGTTGCACAGGCTTAGAGCTTCACAGAAATATGAGAGAAAGAACGCTTCCCCAGTCACAGTTGCC
The DNA here is from genome assembly GCF_905368555.1 of Meleagris gallopavo. NCBI lineage: Eukaryota > Metazoa > Chordata > Aves > Galliformes > Phasianidae > Meleagris > Meleagris gallopavo. Next base: position 64,508,240 of record NC_139406.1, on the reverse strand, counting down.
CATGGAAGAGGTTCTGTTTTTCTTTTTCTTTTCTTTCTTTGTATTCCTGATGATCACTTGATTTCTGTGGCAGACATGCCCATGTATTTCCATTCAACAGACAGCCAAGTCATTCACTTTCCTCAGTATTTATGAGACTACCTTTCCGGCAGACTGGGAACAGATACTTGTATTATCTGCAACACCATGAAAAAGTAGAATGAAATCACTTAGTCAATGAACTGCTGCTTTTCTCATAAGAATTTCCTTCTGGGGTTCTACAAAAGATCTAAAAGTTTTAACATGGTCAAAATTTGAACAAGGCTATCAATCCATATACAACTTCTGCACAACTGCAGGCCAACAGTTTTCATAGCTACAGCTCACAATTCCTTAGCTCTTCTCTTTTAATTACACGTTAATATATGGATTTTTTTGCTGTTTTTATTTTATTTTGGTTTTCAACACAATTCTTACCTCAAATTCACAATTAACTGTAGACATATAACTCCTTTTTTTGCATTTAACAAAGGAACATTTTGACAAGCGGCTTTGAAGATCTTTTCCTAATACAGAGATCTGCTATATTGTGACACTTATACAATTTCTATCGTGACACATGTTGGTACAATTCAAGACGAGTGACAATCAGTGAACGTTCATATTCTTTTATGGGCCAGTGCTCGATGAAGTTACTGGAGGCATGCGGTTGTGAGGTGCAGGTTTGTCCTAATCAGTCCCATGTAGACCATCACCAGGTGTTGCACATGATCTGACAGTAACACTGGAATGCTCTGATGGCATTTTGTTCCTTCCTGTGATCCTGAAGGCTCAAAGACTCATGGGGAGTAATACAGATGTTTCAGGGGTACCAGGAGGTGAAGGTCTGCTCTCCAGGGCAAGATACAGGCCATTTTTCTATCCTGGGTCAACACCTCAGCTTGTACTGGGGCACATCCTGGCTGCCTATACCACACTTTCTGGCTAGATGACTGTAGCTGCATAACTATATCAGGCACCAACAGGGGTGTCCTGATCTGCCATGAGGACATGATGGGGTCCCTTTAGCAATGAAGATTGGAGCGTTGACCACAATATCATTAGGACATCTACCTATTACTGGAGGGACTACTGGGCCTCCCACCTCCAATAACCTCCCCCAAGATGCAAGTAGGCCACACCACTTCGGTCCTACCTGCACCTTCCGAGGCCATTTTATTCTATAGAAAGAACATGATGTAAATTTTAGTATATTCAGCCTACTTGGCTCACCAAGTGTATAATCAATGAATATACAGATGTTATAATTATGAAATATAAGAAAGTTTGGCTAAGCAGGTTATTACACCAAAGCTTCCTTATACAGATAGAGTGCTTACCCTTGTCCTGGACTCACTGTAAAACTCCAAAAGAGAGATCTCCAGAAAGAAATCCTTCCCCATTGCTAGTCAGATCTTAAACGGGTCTAGGAGAGGTGGAGCCAGGCTCCACCCCTTCCAGCAGCACAGGTGAATTGCCTGTGCTCCCAGGGCTGACTCATTGCTTGCCTCAGGTGATCAATCAGAGGTTCAGGCCGTGATTCAGCAGTTCCCATACACCCATCCTTTTTTCCTATATCTGTTTGTTAAATTTGTACAGCATTTTAGGAATTGTTATGATGAAAGACACTATAAAATCACAAGGTGCTCTTAAAAACTAGACATGAAAAAGGAGAAAAAAAAGAGAAACTGGGGCAAATCCCATATTTTTTATCATGCATATAGAGAGATCATTGAGCAGATCACCTCTAACTTTGCCTTTGAGGCCTTATGTTCTGAATGTATTCCGGATTAAGTCTCTACTTATGCTGTCTGCATAGCACGTTTTCTTCCTGTTCTATATCAATCCTATCTGCCTTTATGTACCCTGATAGGCTGGTGACACTGCTCAGATGGCTAAAGAGTCGCTGTAAGAGTCATCAGAGTAAATGTAACACTCTTATCTCAGCCCATTTGTTGCCTCAGGCCTCTGTCTCATAGTTGTAGAGTACGTACTTTTAATTCTCCCTTCATTGGCCAAAAAGCTCTGCAGAGGAAAAGGATCTAGGGGTATTAGTCAACAGCCAGCTGAACATGAGTTAGCAGTGTGCCCAGGTGGCCAAGAAAGCCAATGGCATCTGGCCTGTATCAGAAATAGAGTAGCCAGCAGGACCAGGGATGTGATTGTCCCTCTGTACTTGGCACTGGTAAGCCACACCTCGAGTGCTGTGTTCAGTTTTGGACCCCTCTTTACAAGAAAGACACTGAGGTCCTGAAGTGTGTCAAGAGAAGGGCAACAGAGCTGTGAAGGGTATGGAGCACAAGTCTTATAGGAAGCAGATGAGGGAACTGGAATTCCTTAGTCTGGAAGAGGCTCAGAGGAGACCTTATTGCTCTTTACAACTTCCTGAAAGGAGGTTGTAGTGAGATGAGTATTGGCTTCTTTTCCTAGGTAACTATTGATGGGGCAGGATATAAAGGTCTCAAGTTTTGCTGGGGGAGGTTTAGGTTGGATTTTAGGAAAAATTTCCTCCCAGAAAGAGTGGTAATGGACTGGAATAGGCTGCCCAGGGAATTGGTGAAGTCACTGTTCCTGGAAGTGTTCAAAAAACATGTTGGATGAGTTATACAATTTTGTGAGGATAGTGATGATGAGTTGTTGGTTGGATGAGATGAGATGAACTTAGTGGTCTTTTCCAACCTTAATTATTCTATGATTCTGTGATTCAGCAGGCCAAACCAGAGTTAGTGGTGTTTCCTACTCCCTTATAGAAATAAAAAAATACTAAAAAAGTTTAGAATGATCCTTTCCACTATGGCTCCAGAGATGTGAGGGGGTGAAATGTGCTGACCTTGAACCAGCTGTTTTACAAAACTCTCTGCTTGCTGTATCCTCTATTTCTGCACCATGGTATCTTGTCCAGTCTGAAGACTTTAGGGTCTATCTCTGATCCTTGTGGGAAAGAGCACTTTGAACAGTACAAGACTGATCTCTTGTGCTTCTTTATTCTTGTGAGGGAAGTGGAACTACACTCAAAAATAAAACTTGAGAGCTTCAAGCAAAAGTCTGTTTTACGAAAGAGACCTCAGTAATGCAACAAAATGTTTTTGATTCACACACAAAATAGTAACAATCTTAGCTAAACATTCACTTCTGCCAGTGGAGAAAGTACTGCCATACCGGTCTCTCCCTGGCTTGTTTTCTATCCTTCCTCTAGAGGAAATCTGTATTATAATCTTTTCTGACAGAAGTGATTGAAATCTTATACTTTACTAATGCTTGTATTAATGATATTTTTTTTGTTGTTCTTATTTCAGAGACGTCACTACTGGTTTCCAGGGTCTTTTGGAAATTCAGGAGTTCCAGCAGAATGTCATCAAATTTCTTACGGAACTGAGAGTTATGAATAAACTAGATATTCAAATATAAATAAAGAAATAAACAGATGGGTAAATAAATACACAAACAAACAAAAACCCTGAAGGACAGGAAAAATTACATTTATCTTTTGTTCATTATTTAATTCATTCTTTTACAAGGAAAAGATACTCTTCCATTTGAATACCACTGTAGCACTTTAAGAGTCTGTATCAAGAAAAAGCAACGTACGAAATCTTTATAGGTTCTTATATCCAGAATATTCTCCCTAGTTAGTGAAATTGGACTATAAGTGTTGGTATTTTTTTGTGAATTTTTTTTTTCTGAAAAGAGGCACAAAAAGAAAAAAAAAAATAATCTCATTTTCATGTCCATCTTGTCTATTTATTATCTCTTTGGGACTCCAGAGCATGCATAAGGAAATGATGGTAGTGAAGGGCAATCCTCACCAGGACAGGAGCTTACTGCAGTGCTTGTCATGATGAAATCTTTTTTCCCATTCCCAGATGTCATTCAGGACAAATTCTGTTTGGTAAAGAAAGCACTTCACAACTGCAATGCTTGTCAGCTAGCCAAATTATTATTGCTATTAATTATTATTTAAGAATTGTTCAAGGTTTGAATGCTAATTATTGTCTTACATGGATCACATGATAAAAAAACAATATTCCACAAATAAATACAATTTTGAACTGTGTTGACACTTCCGAACACTACCAATCATTAGCATAATTTCAGAAGCTGAATCTCTCTGACATGTTACTGTGCTGGGGATGCTGTGACTTTCTTCCATGACAATTAACATGTGAATTAATTGTTTACCCTACATCTTATTGGTCACTCTGGAGCCAAGCCTTTGGCATTCCTGTTGAGAACATTTTAGAAGGCAAGGATATTCCACTTTTCTCAAAAGATGTACAACACTTTGTAAGATCAGATATGGCAAAATGTTGTCTCCTTTCTAAGCAATAAATGAATGGATGTTCATAAAATCCAAATACATTGTTTAAATTCTCAAGTGCATTTAATTTCCAGGGATAAAATAATTTCTTAATTGATAGGATTTTCAAAGGAGAAATTTTAAACTTCCAGAAGGATACGAGCTTCAGTTGTGGTCTACACTGGTATTTGTCACAAACAGTGAATTAGGAGCAGTACATGGCTACTTCTAAATGAGGGCTAAATATTTTTCAAAAGCATTAATAAAAAATGAATGGTTGAAATCTCTCAAGAAGCAAACTACCTCCTCCTCTCTTCCCTCCCACCCCCACACTCCAGTATTCTCCTAGCACTTCATAAAACAACGATGTAACAAGTCCTTTTTGACAACAAAACTGCTTTTGTGAAGAAACACATTCATTTGCAATCATAATGAACTGAAATTGCTGACTCTGAAAGTATGCGAGGTGCTGTGTATCCTTACCAAGAATTTAAAACAGCAAGAAACGAGTCTTACTATAGCAGCAACTAATTGGTTTATTGCCCTGATGAGCTAGTGACAAGAAAAGCAGTCGGTAGCATTGCTTTCATCACAGGTTATTCTAAGAAATAACTAATTTAAACCTTCTCAAGCAAAGACCAAACCTGCTCCACGTGGGAGCATATCTCCAGAGGGTTCATTAAGTTACTGGCAGTATAAATTTTGGAAGCAACAACTAAACACTACATCTCTGTTCTAGTCTTTTCTATATAATCATCAGAAGATCTATAGGTAGAATGAATTTTGAAAAAGAAAAAGATTGAAACAGCCTCAAATACAAAAATACAGAAAAGACGGAATACTATTCAGCACTGCTGTTATGTTTAAATGCATAACCAGGAAAATATTTTTTCCCGTAATATCTTTAGAATGTTTCCTTTAAAGTTTCAGAAAAATGCTGCAATTCTTCTACAAGGGAATAAATAATCATACAGAATCTCAGAATCATAGGGGTTGGAAGAGACTTCTGAAGATCATCTAGTCCAACTCCCCTGTCAGAGCAGGTTCCCTACAGTAGGTCACACAGGAAACCATCCAGGTGGGTTTCTGAGCATCTCCAGAGGAGACTCCACAAGCTCTTTAGACTGGCCGTTCCCATGCTCTGTCACCTTCACAGTAAATAAGTTCTTTCTCATGTTCAGATGGAATGCCCTGTATTCTAGTTTACTCTTGTTGCCCCTTGTGACTGAGCACCACTGAAAACTGCCTGGCTTCATCCTCCTGACAATTGCCCTTTAGACACTTAAAAACATTGGTAAGAACTCGTCAAAAAAAGGAGGCAACGTTGCTGCCTTTTATCAGTAAACAATAGGCAATTTGCAAGTTTCTGTCATACATTTTTTATAGTTAATCCTATGGCCTGTAAAAGTCCTTTTGGCCTTCAACCTCTCTTAAATCGGAGAAAAGAGTATTCTGTTTTCTACAGAATAGAGGTATAGACATGACAGGCTTTGTGACTGTCCTCTAATCTTTGGCCTACAAAAAAACTTCATGAGTGATCTATAGGTTGTTTTGTTTCCAAAATGTTGGTGCATTCCTTTCTGACTTCGATTTGCATGGTTTCATTTCTTCCTAACATTGCTTTGTGATTTTTTTGGTTCTTGTGAACTCCCTCAAATAGCAAATCTTAGCCAGAATTGCAATTTTGGGTCTTTTACAATAAAAGCTCCCAAGCATTTGCAGCTTTTAGGTGGTTTCTATCCAAACCCATAAATTAGATGTTATACTCAATCCAGATTTATGAATCTGTGGTTTACAATGACACTTGAAACCAGGAAAATGTATCTGTTTCTGAGCTTTACTTCTAAAGTTTTCTACAGCTCCCTATAATACTGTTGACAGCTATTTAGATATCACTGGATTTAAATGTTTGCTTTAGAAAATCACATTGGGAGAATTTTGGTTTGTAAATGAAAGCTATTTCAGAGCTCTGTCCTATTTTACTAAAGTTCAAAAGGGAAAGGGATAAATTGTTCTAGTTTTAAGCCATTTCAACAGTTAATGGAACAGTACAAATGGAAAAGGCCTGTGTTCCTGGAGCAGAAGGGTCTGAGTTTCGTTCTCGGTATGGCCTGTGTGCAGATTACATGACAGCTATGGCATCTGCATTTTCACAGTCACAAATCATTTATGAGACTGACAGTCATGCCACAGATTGTGGTTTTCTCTGCCACCAACTGAACTAAAATATCTCAAAGGGAAAGGTTAAAGCACTATACTACTGTGCTTGGCATCAATTTGAATATTGAATAGTCTCTTTTGTACATAAAATCAGCCAAACCAAAGTACAGTAGAGCAGAAAACTCTTTCTGAGGTTGAATCCTGTAAATGCACTAGTCTCTGTATTACTCGCCATTGATCTCTGTTACTAGAAATAAGAGAAAAAATGATCTCTTCTAAGTGTGCATTTCTCCATTTTACCGTGAATAAGGGAAACGTGCAAGGTGATACAATGATACAGAGCTGTCTTCTTTCCCTTCCTAGATGGTCAAACAACTGAATCATGTACAATGAAGGTGAGTGCAATGAGGGTACTGTGAATTCTGGTCCTCTGCTTTTCTCTGGGAAATGAGGTGTCCTTCCACACTAAAAGACATCATTTGCCTTCAGCTGAGAGAAGGAAAAAGGAGTGCTTTAAGGAAACAGTAAGTCAGCAATGATGTCTCAGTTTTCTCTTTCTCCTTCTCCTACTTTCAGGAAGTCCCTAGGAGGTAAGAGAATTTTTTTTTTTCTTCCCTTCTGGAGTTGGAGTGCTGAGAACTTGAGTTATGAATTGGCAGTGGCTTCAAGTAACATTCTAAGGCCTTTATTTCTTCAGGTAATTTCTCAGGAGGTGTTACAGCTTCACTCTTCAGTGAATTTCACAAACAAAACAGGGTGAGTCATTTGTATATATTCTTAAAATGATAACATAAAATTCTATTCTTTCAGATCTATACCTTCAATTAAAAGTGATATTGTTTTCCACAACCATAATGTTATGGAAAAACATACCCTGTATTTTTAAGAGTATCGCTAATAGTTCAAAGAGAAATCTTTCTTATCTATGTTTTTACTATTGTGAAGTGTCCTTAATTGTAAAGTCATTTGATAAATTCCCACATCCTTCCTTCTGCCTGTTGTCAGTTGAATAAATTTTTCCTTGAATCTCACATGCCACTCCTGGTCAAGATCTTGATTCAGGAGTGTTCCTCTGTCCAAACTTTACAACATGAATAGATAACCTTGGAAGAACCTTGCCTCTTTTTTCTGGTAACAACGGAAGATACCTCCCCTTTCCCTCTGTTTTGGACACAAATAACATAAACCTTGTTCTTGAATCCCTAGAAACACATTTCTTAAATTAGATATAAACATAATATTGTTCATTCATATGTGTTGTAATTGCATAAACTTTTTTTTTTTTTAAACTGCTTCCTATAGTAAGTGATTTAGCAAAAAATGTTTTCTTTCGTAACTATTCTGATGTAAGTAACTGAATTAAGAATGTACGAGGAGAACATGCATTAAAATATTTACTGTCTACAATTGTTTAATTCTTTCTGACTTAACAAAGCAATCTATTATTAAACCCACCTATTTTGTATGCTTTCTTGTTCTACTTCTATTATTTCAAATGTTTTAATGATTACTTTACAAGAAAAAATAACATACTCAATGAGAAAAATGAGATTAATTTGAGTCTTAAATAAATTAAAATAAAAAAAAACTCATAAAATTTTAACCAAATGTATTATGCGTGAGTTATCATTTCCAGTATTTCAAGAGTTTGAAAAGATGAAAAATACGCGCTTTTTGATAGTCAAGAAAGACATCAATGTTAAACTATGTTTTTTTGTTTTGTTTGTTTGTTTGTTTGCTATTATGCTAAGTGTGCATAATAATATAAAGAAGGTAGCCCTTTGGACAAACAGGAAGGAACTGAATTTCCAACAAGAAATTAAATTTTTTCTGAACTTCACTGCAGCGTTACTCTCTTTTCTGCATAGAGACCTTCAGGATAAATCATTGAGAACAAACCTTTCAGCTTTCCTCAGATAACCAGTTGCTGTTGCCTCATTTATCTGTGTTTGAGAAATGAAGTTAAAGTAGTCACTTTCCAGGTCCCAGCTGTCTCGCTCCAGTTTATAGGAGGGAGATGAGGTTCTTTTAATATCTGTATACCCAGCGTGAGATTAAGAAACAACGGTTCAAATGTTGGTCCTACCAGTTTATTATAAATCCTAATCAGGGAGACGGGGAAGGGAAGGAGGGCGATAGAAAAGATAGGAAAGAAGCAAGAATCACGTAAAGGGGGGATAGTCACTACCAGGATCCAGCAGTGGTCCCGTTACACGATGTTTCGAAGGTCAAGGCAGAAGCAGCAGGGGGGGAGAGCAGCAGCAGCATGGCCGGCCTTGGGCAGCAAGCAGGTAGCAGGAAGAAGTCGCAGAGACAGTCCAGGAGGAAGCAACAGGACTCAGGTAGCAGGCCTAGGAGAGTCCGTAAGCATGCAGGCATTCTGTAGTGAGGAATCTTATGGCAGGCACCTTTGTTCTTCTTCAGCATCGTGGTAGAGTGCAGAGCAAGTCCAGGAGGGAGAGAGGCAGGTTGTGAGGCTTCTCATGTCAGAAAACTCTTCTTCTTCATGAGGAATCTGTTGCCAGAAAAACCTAAACCTCATGGTTTTCGATTTCTCTTTTATCCTCCTTTTTTTTTTTCTGCCTATGTGACAGGCTGCTTGAGCAAGAGTCATGTGAGTACCCCCTGAGATGGCCATCTTCCTGGAGATAAGTCCATACAAAAGACCGCTCCACGGCCATTAAGCTGCAGCTCATCTCTCTCTTGTTGCCCCTGGCCTTGTCCATCTGTGTCTCTCAGACAAAGAATTTCACAACCCTTGTCCAGGACTTGCTTGGACTTGTCCACCTGTGTCCCCAGCAAGCTTTGAGACAATGATGTAAAAGAATAATCTCTTATACCACCATCACGTTGATTCAGTTTCTCTGTGTTTGCCCTGTGTCCTGTTAGTACTGTTATCTTTTACACAAAAGATTTTGTTTCTCTAAAGCTGGAATTCCTTAATCAAAATCACGAACAAGCACCTTAATCCTTTAGTCATGGAGGTAATCATTCACTTTCTGGCACAATGCCTGCTTTGCTATGTGAAACATTTTTTTATAACAGAGTGTATGAGTACTGAAGACAGACAGAAGCCGTACAGCAGCTCAAGTTCAAGTTGCTGCTCTGAATTCAACAAAACACAGATTTCAATCAGCACTTCTATGTTCTTGACAATCAACATGGTGTCCAAGAAGGGATAAGCTGGGATATACTCTTGCTTATGTCTTGACCAAAAACCTGACATTCTAGATATGATTTTTTTTTCAGCTGCAAGTTTATCAAAGCTGGTACTGAGAATGAAAGAAAATAAAAATAACAAAAAAATCTTGAACAACTTCTGTAGGAATATTGATTTTCTTCTGCTTACTTCTTAATCCTTGGCAGTTACATTGCCAGGGAAAAGGATGAGGAGGCTGCTCCACAAAGGGCATCCAACCAGTGGCTGTGGGTAATGTGCAGATAGACAAGGCAGTGCCTCTTCAACGGGGCGCCATCTCACTTTGCCAAACAAGGAGAGCAGAGCAGGGCTGATGATGAGGATCAAAGCAGGGATCACAGATACATTCCTGGTGAGGCCCACAATGAAACCCTGAGTTCCAACGCCAAAGGGTCAGGATCAGGATCAACAAGGTACAAGAGATTGTTACAGCAAGGAACAGGCAGGTCAGGCAAAAGCCTGACCATAAAGTCAAACTCCAAGTGAAGAAAGGTGAGAATTACCAACAAGGCTCTCAGCTCTGAACAAGACCCTGCAGCTGTGCCATGCCAGAACAAAGACAGCCAAAGCCCACGAGGTGGCAAAACCTGACAGCACACCGTAGTGCACATGGCTTTCTGCATGTTGCCAAAATCTTAAAACTGCAAGTGGATAATCACTAGTACTAAATTCATCCAGAGCAAGGCTGGCACTGGTGGGACTGAGTTAAATACTGGAGTTCACCTAAATGCACTGATTGATGGATTTGCTGTCTTAGTAAACTGAGAACTCAATTTCAAAAAGAATAATATTGGCACAGGTCTTTTGTTATGAATAATAATTATAATAATACAGCTTCAGAATGGATGAACAACAATTTACATTGGCTAATCCAGTGGTTAGAAATATTTCAAAGTATTATCACTCGTCTTCCAAAAAGCAGTCGCTTGTATTTTTATGGGCTGTAATACCTGATGTTCTTTTATTAATTATTTCAGTAGCGCTGAAAAAGAATTTAATTTCTGATCTTTTGCAGAACTACCCAAACTCATCACACTGCCATTTCTAATATATGGTCAATCATATGGATACAGAGGAAATCCTGTCCTTGTGGAAGTCACTGGCACCCATTAACTACAAAGCATTGAGGGTCTACCTCAACAGAGTTAGTATATAAATCAAGCTTGAAAATAAAGAAACAAATTAGTGAACAAGCACACAAAAAATTGGAATTGAAATATATACATTTCCACTATGAGGAACATCTGAGACAAAAGTTTTTTACCTGATAGAATTTTACAGAAGTGAGGATAACAACGAAAGAGAACAATGAGCCTAGGCTCCAAGATAGTCAATGGAAGAAGAAAGGCACTTCCAGAGAGTAATTCTGATTATATCCTGAAGGGACAACCTTTCTATATAAATTACGTAAGGAAGCTGGGACAGCTTGACTCTTAAGGTAAGCATCTCGGTGAGAGTTCTAAGACTGTATCAAACAAAACTGAGCATCATACAAAATATCCAAAATGTTCACCTACATTGGCTATTTTGCATTCAATCCTACATTCTCATCTTCAGCAATCCTTTAAATGCCTTTCTGCCTATGAAAGTAAATGAAATATTTGTATTTCACAGTGGAAAGGAGAAAACACTGAAATCTGATGTACAAAATATTTTTTATTAGGAAGAGTTTAGAGAAATTTGGTTACAGGGAAGGTGCAAATGGCAGAATGCTAAGGTTGTTCTATCATGTGGTCTCCTCATCAATGCAGATTGCAGGAAACTTTATGCTGTATTTTTCAATTAAAACAAGGCACTTGTTAAAGCAGTGACTATTGGTTTATATTTGGTATATGGAGTACTTTTGAGATACCCAGGTCTTTCATAATGGAACACCATCCCCAATGCATAAATAATAATTTTTGCATTTCTTCCTATACTTTATAGAGGAAAAAGGTTTCAAGGCAGCAAGGCATATTTCTATAGTTCTCAGGCATATAAAAAATACATATTTTAAAAACATTGTATTTTTGCTCTTTTGCCTTTAAAGAAAATCAGAATTATATGGTGCAAAAAGGAATAATAAATAAATTCATTTGTATGGTTGCAATGCAAGTCCTGTGCCAGTTTCTGAAGCATCACTATTGTCTGCAGTATGATGCTAGTTTTGTAATTATGGAAACACAACAATAGGGGGCTTGTGCAATTTTAGGAGAAAAGTGTTCTGCAATAAAAATTCTAGCTGTGAACATGTGATCAGTCCTTTTATGGACAAAAAAGAGACACTTCCTTGTATTTGTATTCAATTTCTGTGTGCATCTACAGTTCACTCACATCTTCTACAAGCTCATGTGTGTAGTTATTCATTTTCTTTAGGCACAGAATATAATAACATCACAGAAAAAAAATGCACATTTCTCTGTTGCTGAGAGGTTATGTGATTTAAGATCAAAGTCAAAAGAAAAAACAGGTAGCAGCTAAGCTAAAAAATTAAATAATGAAAAGAACTGTGCATTAAGTAGGCCTATATGAAATGTTCCATGTTTTAGCATAATTAAAATTTTGTATTTTAAAACATTACAATGAAGATCTGCCAATCCTTTTTTTCTCCTAATAAAAAAGCTGGATTAGAAAAATAATTTAAGATGGAACTGCCCACTTTGTCTTTAAAAAGAAAAAAAAAAAGTCTTTCATTCATTTATGAAACATTTCAAAACAGAAATAAATGAAAATGAATTAAAATGTATATATATCATCTTCTGTTCTTTCCAACATGAGAAAATTTTCAGGTAGCCAACTGTTTTGAAATAAAATTCCCTGCAGTTGCTATAGTGATGATAATAAAGTTCCTGCCTCAATTTACGTGATAGAGGTTCCTAGCAGAACACTTGAAAAGGTAAGCTAATCATAATGAAGACACTCAGTTCTCGTGCTCAGAGCAGGCTCCTTGAATTTAGTTCACAATTACAGTACTCATCCATTGTTGTCAATTTTGTTATATGTACATTATCATAATCTTCCTCAATGTGGTAGTAACAAATTATGCAGCAAAGATGCTGCTACTCCTTTTTCTAGGTTAAGTCAGTGGACAAAGGATACACAAGTTTGCTACAATAAACAATGACAGAATCAGAGATATTTCTCTATTAGCTGTTTTTCCCATTACAAATCTTTGTTTTTCTAACCATGTAATGACAGTATATATTTTGCTTCTATAGTACACATTGTTCAAGTCTTGTTTTATCTCTGTGTTGATGCAAACTAAATAGCTTTAAAGCAGACAGCTACATGTCAAAATGGATGACTCATCAAAGCAATGTCAAAGATAAAACGTTATTGCTCAGATGTATGTTCTACTGCAATAATTTTGTAAAATAACATAATTTACTTTAAAACATTTGTGAAGCTAAAATAGCTCCCATAATAGCTAGCTTAGAAGAAAAATATGCAAAATAGCTGACAAAAAATAGAATGTCATTAAATATTATTTAGATAAATAAGATAAAACAGAAATATTAAATCTGCCAAAAACTAGGACTAATCATTGTGAAAACATTGTTTTAGGAAGGCACTTCTAAAAATACCTGTTATTTGCAATTGTGATGTAACTATATATACATGCATGTTTTTGTGTCAGTTTGTATGTGTTTTGATTTCTATGTGTCATTGTCATTAAAGATATATGAGCTTCCCTCCTTCTGTTACTTTATTGCTTAGACATGCATCATTCCCACAAATAAGGAAAATATTTGTTTAAAAAGAAGGCAAGCATTAGAAAAAAACACCACATTACCCAAACACAAATTAAGTCCAATAAGATCTAATGTGATGTGCAAAGGCATAAACACTGTGATGAGGATATGTCATATAATAAGGTGAGATAAAATAAATTAATGAAAGAGCCTGACAAAGTTAATGGCCATGATGTCAGTAAGCTTTTAATTAATAACTTTCATTATTTTTAAAGTTCTTTACAGCTGGACTCCTAAGGAGCCAATGCTCTGACAAGCAAAGAGCAAAGCCAGTTATGATGATTTTTTCCATGGACTAAAATCCCATCTACAGTCACATTCTCAATAACAGCATATGTTCTTTGGCCAAATGTGTGAAGCCTTAATCTGACCAGTGACATTCAGGTCAGGAGTACACATATGGTATGCCATACTGACTCAATTAACCATCCATCAATTTAATTGCATAATATATCAGAAGATGTATTCCACTTCTACTTACAGTTAGATGTAAGCATGGAAATAAATAAGATGAAGCAACAATTTTCTGATGTTTGTTTACTGTAATGGGAATACTAAATAGAAACAATAATATATTTTATAATGCATTTTTGTTCTCAGAAAAAAATAATTTTTGACAGCTAAACTGATCGGAGGCTGCTAGTTTTAGAAATGATACTTCTTGTAATAAGCCAGCGTAGGTGGAAAGCACACTTTACAAGAAAATTACAGCGCTTCCACTGATTCTAATCACATTAATGTAGGGATAAGGGAAAAAGAAGGTATATTATTTAAACATTATGTAAATTATGAAGAGAGTTAACACATTGCAAACTTATAAGTAGTGACATAGTTGAGTTGATTTATGCAATCACTCCAGACATCAAATCCTTCTGGAATAATATACATGACAAAAAATGACAACATGGTGACAAGTTTAAAGAAGAAGAAGAAGAAGATGAAGAAGAAAATTAAGCTTATATTTTAAATATTCTAGGACAGAAGCTTGAAATAATAGAAGTCAAGCATAAAGCCTTCAAAATTGGAGTTCACTTCCAGACAAAATCAGTATTATTTTAAAGCCCTCATCAAAACTTACATTATTTTCAATTCCTTGTTTTTAAAACTGGGCCTCAAAAACACATGCCAGCTCATGAATAATAATTGGAATTTTGTAAGAATGAGCTTATTTTTTCATTTCTGTCTGAAGTTCTATTTTGTCACTGTTCTAAACACTAATTTTCATTTGCTATGTCTGTGGCATTCACAAGCAAATGTTCAGACCAGTTGTCTGCCATAGGTCATAACACTTTTTTCTGTGTCTTTATTGTACACTAATCAGTTCCATATTGTTTAAGGTCTTTTTCTTCTCTGTCTCCTTTGTGGATGGAAATAATTCGAACGTGACATTTGTTTGCAGACAAGCAGTTGTTACCCAGAAGTGGATCTTGCCTTCATGTTGGTTCTCTGGAAGAAGATCACTTTTTCCAGTGTTATTTTCATTCTTCTTCATCCAGAATACCTGACAGCTCTCCATCATCACTTCTTTCTACAAATAAATAGAAGTATAGCTCTGTTACACATTTAAGCATCCACAAAATCTAGAATAATGTGATCATGTCACATAAATTTTAGGAGCAGCAAATATTAAAGCACTTCTTAATGTACTACTTTGGAAAGGGAAAAGCTGCTTCTGAACTCTATGTTCTGGTATATGTTTTTTTTAGCAAAAAATATGAACTTTGTACCATACTGTTTTTAGATTTGATGAGTCATTCCAAGCATGGAGTAAATAATATAATCATTGCAGAAGGAAAAAAAAAACAAACAAAATACAGAGGCAACAAAAGATACTACTTTTTATTAGATGCCTTATATAATTAGTTAGTTACTTATTTTCATGCTCACATTTAGTACAATTTCTAAAGTTATCTGATAGCTCTATGACATAAGCTTCGTGAAATTTGCTTCCCCTCACTCCCTCTCCCTCCAGCAAAGTTCCTCAAATTTCTATATCTTGTTCATCATGTTGTCCAGCTTCCCACTGACTGGGTTGACAAAAAATTTATCTAGAGGATTTTTCCCCTGAGTTGGCCCCTAGATATCCTCTTGAATGCCCAAGCAGGGATACACTCATTAAACAGGAATGATAGCATTTGATATTATCAATCACTGGACATACCTGCACATGATAGCAGTGTCTGTGTCATACAGGTATCTCCAGTCCTCTACGTGTGACATTAGTGTTGGTTTCTTGTAACTCTCCTTGCATCACAAGCCATTACAGAGGTTTCTTCTTTGCTCTGACCCTATGTGTTCAGCCTTGCTGGTTGGGATGGTCTAGGATCTATCTGATCTAGCACCAGAAGATTTTGCCAGGCTTCATTATTGTAGGCTCTATGGTTCAAGAAATACCATGACAGAAATCTTACTAAAAGACAAAGCACCCCAGCCACAGAGTGATGAATAAAGATGAATAAAGTCCATTGCCATCCCATGTCATATATTTGCACCTCGAAAGGTCTTACTCGTTTGCAGAAAGCTTACAGTACCGTGCACCTATAGTTCTGCGAACAAATGACTCAACAGAAAAGAAGTAGCTGGTTTTATTATCATGGACTGGGGAATCTGAGGCAGGGTGTTGAAATAAATTTCCTTCTAAACTTATTTTGCTTTAAAGAGATTTACAGATTACATTGCCAGCACAGCAGTCAAGAATGAAGGTTTGTCCCTGAAAGCATATGTGTTTAATCAGGGAACAGAGAATATAGGCTGGTACTGATGCTTTTAACTCACATCTGTCAGTAAACTGAAAAGGCAGCTGTTCAAGTTCTCTGTGTTCTTTCCTTCTCAGGCAACTGTCCTTGTCACAGTAATGTTTGAATGGGACATGTATTAGCTTAAGTTACTGTCTGCAAACTGGACTCAACATGAATGGAAGACAATGCATACTTGCTTCTTGTTGATGACTCCAGTAGTTTGGAAGATGCTGCTGGGCATCTGTGAGTCTTGTGCAGAAACTTACAGGGAAGGATAGAATAGCAGCTGGCAAAAGGAACTATTTCATCAAGCCTACTCAGAGAATTAAATACTGCAGCTGTTGATTCCCAGACATCTAATAGCCAAGTTAATATTTTCACCAAAAATATCTAAGAAATTCAGTCTTTTGTTTTCATGCATGAAACATCCATTTTCTGAAGCAAAAATATTTGTAAAAATCACAAATTATTAATGGCCTGCTCAGGAGCAGAAAAAGAATATCCTCTTCATAAGAATTATTGTTTAAATCGTTCCCTCTCTTTTATTACTACTCAGATTTTAACACAGCTTGTGGATTTAATTAGCCAGTTCAGGATATATTTGTAAAGTTATAAAAAATTGAAATTGCTATAAAATTAATAGTTATTATGACTAATCCATGATTAATACAATAACTGATAGTTTTTACATGTCCCAGAATAGCAATATAAAAGATATAATTTCTGAAATCCGGTAGGAGATTGAGCCAATTTTCTAACAAAGCCACCAACCTTCTCTTTCCTTTTCCATGAGACGTATAGACTGAGACTGTAGTGATATAACCTTAAAATCATAGCGTAGGTCAGACTCTAAGCTCAGTTACCCTTTTCCTTTAAAAATCATATGATCACCTAACATGGTAAGCTTCTCCATTACACTTTCTGAGGTCAGAGGTCTGTTGTAGGATAGGAAACCAAACCCAAACCCAAACCCAAACCAGATTCCTGCCACATCATGCCATTGCATGTCAGTCTCAATTTTAAACCTCACAATAAAAAACACTTTTCTCTGTGCTGATATTGAATGGTAGAGATATCAGGATGACACGACAGTAACACACATTGATTTGCTGCTCCATTTTTTAAATACAGAATTTGACTAAAATGAGCAAAAAAAAAAGAGTATGAAACTAATGTTTGTTTTGGATAAAAAGATACTTTAAAAAAAAAAGAAGAAGAAGAATTATTTTAAGGTTCTATTTAAAAAAAATTCCAGTGGAAGGACATCAAAAGGCAAGAGTCTAAAGAAACACATTAATTTGGATATAAATTAAAATTATTACATCTAACAGCAAACTGCTCCACAGAAAAGAGAGGCTAGTAATCTGGATTATAATGAGGTACTGATCAGAATGGATCCAAAAAAGGCAAAAAAAAGCATGCTCTGCAGACAGTCTCACAAGATCACTCTCTAAATAACTTATCCACATAAGAGGCAGCTCATGTTTTTTTTCTAGCACTTTAGCTTGGCTTGACTCTGGGTTTCTTATTTTAAACAAAAAAATGATGCATTACAAACAGGAAAGACTCTGGATAAATGAGATCTGATGTTTATTCATTATCCACTGTGACAATTTTTTTTTAAAGTTCAGATAGTAAATAAAACTTAATTACTTTAGAAAGACATAAAATCTGCTGATATGGTATATAATGCTAAATAATAATCACCAGAAAGCCATCTCATTATTAGTGCTTTTGTGTTTGATATGGGTTTGGCCCAAGGCAAAGCCCAGGGCTTTATTTATTTAAAAGGGCACGAAAACAAGGCAATATGCATGTTTCATATTAAATATGAAACTATGTGAAATGCAATGAGAGAGAAACATTGTGAAGCACAAGGAGAATTTATATTTTGTTGTACTTTTGCTCAGACATTATCAGACTTTCTGAGGGATTATGGGTACACTAATAGCCACTACAGTGTAGTAATTTATTATAATCTCACAGCAAAACAGAATACATGTACATACACATGCACCCTGCATCTACAGTGAAGTCTGATTTTTCTATTAAGTTGTCTGTTATTTTTTTAATTGCAAACTTGAGTTTAAGTCAACATATTTCCTTACTGCTCCTTCTGCTTGTCAGCTGTAGCTGGATTGATAAAATGTAAATGAACAAATCATTAACGAGTACTGGTTATGAATCTCTCAGGCAGTTCAGGACCCTATCAAATCCTGCACCTATTACTTTGTGTGATTGATGTACTATTGTAAGTGATTGTTCCTGATCTTATTAAATCTTATTGATTTTTTCCCAGTTTCTATTTTATGCAGGACCAGGCTTGGACTATTATGAATGTTGCTGAACACTGTTAATCAAGCTTACACAGCTATTTTGATGGCAAACAATTAGAACTCTGAAGCAATACCTTGCAATTAGCTTCAGGGATATGGACCTCAGCACCGTAATAATGAAAGAGACCTTCTCCTTCAAGCAAGATAATGAGATTTACAATTATGACCCCAAATAACCTCTGAGAAATAACCAATCTGCACACATAGATGTGTTTATCAATAATTTGTGCCCTTTTTATGAAAATGTATTTTTAATTTTTTTTCTTCCCATATGAATCATTTTTTCTATTGAAACAAAGTGTATAAAATCTTATAAAAATGACAAACATAAAATGAAAATCTGTATATCTGATTTGAATTCACTGAAGGGTTCTACAGAGTGTTATGGATCAATAACATTCAAATTTTGTGTGAAAATAAGACTGAAAACTTGTGTGAAAATACTAACATGCTATTAAAAAAGTTGTGTGGATATTATTCACAAAAGTGCTTATTTGCATACTGAATAAATGTATTAAGTATATATGTACTGTGCAAAAAGACAGACATCCATAAATGTATACTTTTTGTAACTATGATTTTGGGGGTTTTTTTGTACCTTTTTTTGTTTTCTGAATGAAAAAAAAAACAATATCTCTTGATACGTCTCCAGAAAGCAGAAAAATCATCATGATTTTTGGAGAAACATCACAGAACAAATTTTTGGTGCATACAAAATATGTAAAATTAATATTTAAATAAAATATATGGAAAGTTTTGCCTAGAAAGTGAAATACAGTATGGCAAAAATTCCTAACAGTAAGTGTTCATTTTTACTGTCTGAATGTAAAGATCATTTAATATGTCTGTAACTTCTTGTACCTATATCTCATAAATCTCATAAAACTTGGAGTTTTATGGGTTTGCATGGCTGCTAACTGTTGCAGATTTTTTTTTCTTTTTTGATAGATGAAAGTATTCAACATCTGTAAAACATATTTGCATAAAGAATGAAATGCCCTGATAATTACAGAAAACTATGAGTTTTTGAAGAATCCCCACAAAATTCCCTTGTTCTTCTAGGCATTTAATAGGAATGAAGACAGCTTTAATCTTTTAAAATGAAGTGCATCAGGCTCAAATGCAGGAAAGACCAATTTTTGACTACGAAAAGTTCAATATTCCCATTATTCTTTTGTGATAATTACTTGCAAAATTCTTTGCAGTGTACAGCATTTTTGGCAGCATGATAGTGAGATGCTAAGCACACTTTCTGATCCACTGAGTTCCATTCTCTTTGCACCTCATATCCCGATCTTCAAATCCCCTATAGACTCAATTTCTGAGAGAATCCCTGGAAGGAACTTGGGTTCCATGAGCAAGGACTACAAGTAGGGGTTGACTGAAAAAGTGTAGTTGGAAAAGAGAATGATGAGGGTGATTACTTTTTAATCAATACATTAATCCAGGTTTTGTGCAGGACTCTGAGAAGGACTATACTACAAAAAGAACAGTATTTCTTAGAACTGTCGCTTTAAAATATGTCTACTTCAATGTAGCATTAAACTACGAACAGGATTATATTTTAATGTATAGGATTAACAAGAAAAACTCTTCTTAATCTACTGAATATATGTGAGAAGCTTATCCAGGGAAGCAGAATCCATATGTGCTTATAACTATATGCAGTATACCACATACTCAAAATGAAACTTCAGAAGGGTGGAGGAAATTTCTATGGATTAAAGCAGCGCTGAAAGAGTTAAACGTGAGAGCCTAGCAAACCTTATGAGATTTTTTAAAAGGTACATAAGCTAATTCACCTCGTGAGTTCCTCCTGGCTCTCTTCTTTTTGAGCACAACCAATAAATTTGAGTTATTCTAGTGCCAATTTCAATTTTTATCAAATAAATATACATTTCTTGCTGAATGTAATGGTTAATGAAATGCACATATTATGTAAAATCTATAAAAATGTTGTAGTTATACATTACGTTCTGAGTGTTGTACAACCTTTGTAAACAAAGTATAGTATATCAACTTTCTTGTAACAATAAGCAGATCTGTCATCTTGGGGACAGCTAAATGAATTATATAATCAATAACAGACTACAATTCTAATGATAAGACAGGCTCAGACAAATTAAAAAGGGAACCAGGTGTAGCGTCTCACAAGCAAGACACACAGGTAGTGAAACTTATATTTAATATTAACTGAACAGAATAAAATCCAGCAACAACAAATACGCAAACATACAACCAAACAAATATAAATGTAAACACGTATAAAACTGAAATTAACTTTTTTTTTTGCCTATTTTGAGACAAGAAGATAATTTCAAAGAATTCAAAGTACTAAAGAAAATTAAAAAGTAAGATACTTAATGAAATGATAAATGAAATAGTTTTCAGAAGACTTTTGTACAAGCAAATCAGTAGTAAGGCAGCCTGCACAGAAACTGTCTCTGGAATAATGTGTTATACTTCAGTGATGTGACAAAAAGCTACATTGATGTACATACATTCCTAGAGGACTTAATGCAATTAAAGGTCTGATTTTAATTAAACTCTTCTTTTAAGCACAATACCGAGGAATTTGCATAACTGATGTTTTCATCAGTTCCCTCTTCAGTGCAGAACATGGATAATATATTGTTGATTTGTAAAGCCAATATTTTCAGACTTTCTGACAGGAAATGGTACACAACTGTCCTCTTATTGTTCACATAAACATAAATGAGGATGAACATGTAGATATAAGAACAAATACCAGTGTAACAGTGACTACTGAAATATCTGTAGTACATTAGTGAATAAGCTTCATAAAACATAAAAAAGCAAATTTTAAAAAATACTAAAAAATACCCCAGTATTTTGTAATGCTTACTTATTCTGTATTTCTAGCTTTTGCTAAAGAAGCCTGAAACATAAGAATTAAGTACTCTTATCTACTTTTTTAGCCTTTTCAACTTAATACAGAGTTAATATTTAGTGCTCTTTCAAAACTATATATAGAAAAGGGTAGCTTATTACCTTATGTTTACTGAAGGTTTCTATTACTACCAGAAAGTTTACTTTCTCCAGTGTTTGACAGCAGCGTGACAACACCTTCCTTTTTTTTTTTTTCAATGTGCATGAATGTCTGGGCTTGAGTGCTGCTTCTCTGGGCATGCCCAAACTCATAATAAACAGAATGCTCTACCAAAGACACTGCAAGTTTACTAGTTTTACAGCTGGCAAGTCTCCTAGCTGTTACTCTACAGGTATAAGACGTAGTCTTTATGTCATCCATACAGTTTGTCCAGTTGTGGATAAAATTACTGATTTGTAAAACTGGGTCAGATATGAACTTTATGCAAACCTAGGGGGGAAGAAAAGAGTAAGGCAATCATACATTTGTAGTTTGCCCAAAGTCTGGGAATTTGCTGGAGGTTTTAGTACGCATCTGTGTAAGAAGAGAAATAAACATTGAGTAATACTTACTTTTTCAAAACTTTTAGGTTGAGCAAATTTTTTTGGCCTTTCATTAAATTTTAAGAACTTCAGAAACCTATACAGCTTCTTGTTATTCCCCTATACTCTTCTTTGTAAGTTCCCGTTTACATTATTTTTAAGTGTTTGATAGTCTGAACATTGAATAAACAGAGCCAGACTTGATGTTTTAAAACTAGATGGCATGCAATATAGCCAGAGCAGCTGTAACTTCTGTATCTGCAATTTTAAAAAGTTTCCCCTATCACCAATGAGTATATGCTATATAACCAAGAATTCAGCTCCCACCATTTTTTCCTTTCTTCCTCCTATGTATACTGTTCTCAAATATCTTAAATAGCTAAAATCCTTTTTAAGTAGAGAAGAAATGCTCTCCTCACATTTCTTTCTTCCTTAGCATCTTCATACAGTATGCATACATCTCACAGAAATATATCAAGAATAAGATATATGTTTAGTGATACGAACACTTAGTGTAGCTATAAGGATTAAATATTATCTGGATATATAGGATTAAAGTTGAAACACAGGCAGTACAAAACAATCAAATAAGAATTTTGTGATGAAGGATTAAAAAAGATAAAGATTTGCTTCTATCCTGTATATGTCTACGTATTAACATAGGATAATTGTAGCTATAAGCCTCCAAATGTTGGTGGTAGTGATGTGTCTCATTGCTGCCATTGGATTCATGACAGCAAATTCCAATTCATCAAAGCAAACGCCTCTGCATTGCAGAGTCAGGCATGATGAGTCTCTAATAACAGTGTATCATCTCCAAGTTGCATGCATTAAAGACATATGCATCAAAGTGTAATATCGCACTTTAGAAGTTGTGTTTCATGTGGCAGCTTAGTGTTTCTGAAGAATTGTTTTTGTCTTTGTAGGCCTTTGTATTTTTTTTTTCCTCCTATTCTTCTGTAATGCTTTTGTGATATTATAGTCACTCGTGTATTTATTTGGGTGATGGAGTCACCGTTTGCACAAATTCTGATCTCAAATCTGAAGTAACTCCCCCACCATGACGCTTATTCATATAACTTATGTCAAAACTGCCTGCACTCAGATCTTAAGCTCTTCTGAAATCAAGTCCATAGTTGGGGCAACTGTAATGAAAAGGAGTGACTTGAAATAAAATCAGCCAACCATGAAGGCTCAATTCACAGCTTTAGGATGGCCAGACACAGATCTTCAGCTTAATTTGTAGCAAGTAGCAATCTGGGCTTCATTTCATATGTTGTATATATCATACGACAGGCTACAGGTTTAAAGAAAAAAAAAGCAACAACTCTAGCATATGAGCATTCTGAATAAAAAAACACCAAACATTAAACAAAACCTAGGATTCTTTACTTAACACTCACAGATGTAAAACAGTTAGTTCCTTGACATGATGCATTTTTTCCAAAGGTAGTGCACTTTCTGTGTTAATATTTATATCTTTCTGCCATTGCATATTGGACATCTCTAAACAGATCTGATAGATTCAGAAAATTATAGTCATGTCATCAGGAAGATAATAGAATATACTATCAACATACAAGGGGAGATGGATATATAAGAGGTAGTCATACACCAAGAAAATATTTATTTTCTGTGCACTTTCACTGAATACAGAAATTATAGTCTGTTTAATTAGACTACAGACATGAAGTTATACTTCTGCCCACTGGGAAAATCTCTAATTACTAGTATTCATGAAAGTTTGGAGTATTTATTTTTCCTAACAGTACAAAGAAGCAAACTGCAGAAAGATATTTGGAAATGTAAAATAAAATTTAAGTTCAAGTAATAGGTTTAAACATGAAGAAAAATATATTGCATAGTAAGGCATTTATTTGTTTTATGGTGAAAGAAAAAAAAAACACAACTTAGCCAGCTCATTCTATTTACCTTCAAGTTCTCATGCTTTTTCTGTCTAATCACCACTTGTTCTCTTTCACTACCTCTCTCTCTTCCATAGTCTGTCACTCATCTGTATTTATGATCTCCAAGCTATCATCCTCTCTGATTTTGTGATGCTTACAGATTCATCCTTCCCTCCCTAACCTCACTCCCTGTGTTATCACCATGGTCTTTAATTTTAGCTGTATCTTTCACTTCTTTGCCCCTCTTTCGCATTATTCTGTCTGCTTCTCAGACATTCATCATCTGTTTTTCTGTCTCCATCTACTGAATGGAACCTATGAAATGGCTGTCTTTTGTTGGTATCCTTTCATTCTTTTTCCCCTTCAAAAAAAAACATGGGAACTTTGCTCTACATGTCTTACACATTAATTTTCCTTCAAACTTCCTTTCCATTAGCTTATCTGTATTTGCCTTTAAAAGTTTTCTTCATCTACAGTACTTTACTTCTAACTTTGGTCTTTCTCCTTCTGCAGTTCCATCATTAAATCTCAAATTGTTGAATCTATAATTTTCGTACTATCTCTTATCTGCTCTCAATTTCTCTTATTGTCAGATTTCATACTATCTGCACACGTTTTCTCTCTAGTCTCTTTATGTTCTCAGTTTTAATCAAACACTTTTTTCTGTACCTATCATTCACAGTGCAAAGCAAAGTTCTCAATCCTTTCTTCTGAAAAGACTTTTAAACTCACTTACCTAACATATTACATCCTCCCACTCTTTCCCAGTCTCCCCACCCTTTTTTGTTGTTGCTGTTTTTCAGAATAGGTCAAGTTTTTCCAAAAGTATATTCTAATATTTCATATCATTTTTAAATGTTCTCACTCGTTGTCTCTATTCAGCTGAAATGCTTGTAACAAAATACCATCTTTTCCCTCTAATGTTCTTTATATGTATTAATGACAGATGTTATAATTGTGTACAAATATCTTAGCATAGGTCAAAGTTACATTGTACCTGGCGCTGTGCACACAGGCAGGAAGAAGAAAATATTTAACAGAACACTCTTTTGCAGTTGAGGTGAGATTGGCCAGATTTCCTCACATTCACATTACCAATCCTTCTGTCCTCTGGAATAAGCTCACAACTAAATGGAGAAATATTTCACTATTTGACTGGCTCTTCATTTTTTTAAAAAGGTGCTTCTTCTAGTTCCCTGCATCTTTTATCAGTAGTCTCTGCAATACTTCATTTCTTTTGAAAAGGGACTTAGCACTTCAGATCTTCACTAGCAAAAAGAATTTTCTTGGACAAATCTTTACTATTTCTTGCAAAATCAAGCAATTCCCTTCCAGTTGAAACAGTTTTCTCAAACCTCATTTCTCATCATGCCTTTAGCACCCTTTTAAAGCTATTGCACAGCTAGAGTGACTTCTTGTCCTTGATTCATGACTACTCACATTTTAACAACACTAGTATTATATTTGCTTTCATTAAATAACTTGTTATTATAGTAGAGTTATAAAACAGATATACAGATTTGGTTTGTTTAAGCTTAGCTGTTTCCTAACAGCCTTCCCAACAGTAGTATAACCTGTGCCACAGGAACATCATTTCTTCCAGGAAGACTCTTCACATTGGAAGTCCCATGAAAGCTGTTTTTCCTCTTTTACACCAAACGAGGTTATTCTTAAGTGCTAGGCACTTCAAAGTGTTCTGGACTCCAGGCTAACTTGCAACATAAAAAGCAGCTATTATCAAGTAAAAAATTTGGAGTTGCTAGCTTGTGTTACAAGAGCATAAAAATTACATGACCCAAATTTTCCTGTTTTCCTATTACTTTCCTAACTTTTGGGTAAAAATCCTAATAATTGGACTAGTTTCCAGTCTAGAAAGTTTTGTAGCTGACAATTTAAAAAAACAGGGGGCGTAGAATCATATCTGTCCCAAAATGTTATGTAGATGTTCCCAAAGGGCAGAAAAAAAGAACACTATTATACCTCCAGAAAAAAAAAGCGAACATTTTCAGTCTGTTGCCTGCCTATCATCAGGGACATTTTCCGTTCCTTTATTTCTAATTGCACTCTCCAGGCTCATTTCTACATTGCTGAACTGTCTTTCATAATGTATGCTGTTCATATTCTCTTTCTCCTTTATATTTCATAATTCTTCCCAATTTCAACCTTCTTCTCGCTGATCAGAGTGTGGGCTGCCATGCTTTTCCCATTTGTTTAAAATAGGACATGCCTTGGTATTCAGGTGTTATATGACAGATTTTTACAAATATTAAAGAGTTTAGTGTTAAACACTGCAATTTGTGCCAGTGTTACAGGGACCTTCAGTGGTAAATTCTGGTTAGAATGTGTAAAGCCAAAGAGTCACAACACTGGTTATGTCCTTTTATTCCTGATAATGGAATTCTAAAATCTCAGACAATTTCAGATTTTACAAGTGGAAAAATTCAAGTTTATGTAATTGATATTAGAATATGGGTAACAGTAACCAAAAAGCCCACAGTATAACACAATATAAACTGTCAAAGAAAGAGAACTATAGGCAAAAGTACAGGAAAGATAAAGCCTGATTACTTTATTTTATTGTTTACGTGGAAAGGTTTCTTCATTAGCGTTTCAGGGAAGGTAGGGCAAAACTTGTTTAAACATCTAAACATATTTACTGCTCCTTTCTGGAAGGGAGTAGATATTTATTTAACACATAAGCTGAGTACAGCACAGTGTTCAATTCTTGTTAAATGCTGTAGGAAGCTGGAGGACTTATCTCCTGAGATTTTTAATAAATATCTGTAGGTCTGAATTTTTTTCTTTATTTTACTTAAGGAAACATTTTAAAAAGTGAAGTAAAATTCCAAAGAAGTGAGCATTGCACTTCATGTTATTTACCTTAAAAGAAAGAAAAAAATAATAAAAAAAAGGATTTACAAGTAACATTGCTCAACATATCTCTGAACTCTGAAATAAATTATTTATCTTTGTATCCAACCTAACAAGGACATGCATATGAGTCCATATTCGATTTGAAGAGGTTGCTCAGTTCAGAAATGAATGAAAGAAGTTTTACCTTGGGCATTCACTAGACCCGCATGTATTTCCATGTAATCTAGAAGGAACATTATGTTTACACAAGAGAAAGATTCTTTGTCAAAATATTCTCAGCCATCCATTCTTATGTCCTGATATACAGAGGTATAATTATTCCAAAGATGGTTGTATATTATTGGCAGTCTTCTAATATAACTGTGCTAAGTACTAACTTCTGTGGCTAATGTTACAGTCAGGAACTATGTACAGGTAGAGATGCACAAACAAAAAACATGAGCAAAGATGACATTTAGTACTAGCAAACTTCAAAAAATTCATATCTTCTTAGTACTTTGAGTTATTGGGGATTTAGGAGAGAAATAACGCTGAACACAATAAAATAATATAGACACTTTCATGGCAAAAATAGATACGTCCTTAGGCATTAGAATTTAAACTGTCTAACATTCTTTAAAAGTAATTTTTTAAAGTGCATCTTCTGTGTCAGTATCCTAAGCTTGCAAATCTTGCAAGTTAATCTTTCATCACATTTTCTGAAGGAACTATCAGAAAATGGCAAATGTTTACTACAAATTTAATTGAAAACTGTGTAGGCAAATCTTGATTCAGTGCTACTTACAATCACTTGTGGCAGTTCATAAATTTTAAATTGCAAATGATATTTCCAGTCAAGTGTCTTTAATTAGACAAAGTGTTATCATGGGATAAGACAATAAAAATATTTCCTCCATTTATCTATCATTCATTTATCAAAGATTAATTCCTTTTCATCTTTATCTCATTTTAGACAAGATTTTCAAAAGTCATCAGTGAGCTGAAAAGATCTGCAATAGATCTAGTCCTTTTGAGGAGCAGATTAGAGGGAGAAAAAAAAAATTATTTGAGACCTTTTCATGTATGCAGAGCATTTAGCAAAAGAAACCTTTTAGTTATTGGAAGTTATTTTCTGAAAGATATAGACAGCAAGCAAGGATAGGGTCATATTATTTCAAAATAGTAATTACACTCTCATAAGTGAGATAGAGCTGTCCAGCACACGTGCAATACCTTACGCCTAATTCATATTTTAACTGTTTTTTATCCTCCTAAAGGAATCTTAGTTCTGTACTTCCTTTTGGCATGCTCTGTGTTAGGGTATAATTCAACTCCAAAGTCCCAAAAAAACTTTGCATTTTGTTTATGTTGTATCTCTGTGCATTTGCTGAAGAACTTGATGGTTCTTGATCTACCCTAAAATTTCAAAGTATCGCAAGTCTGAAGAGGGAAGAGAACTGCATTATTCTAAGATTTCTGAAGTGCCTTAGCAATGGCAACACTTTGTAGGTGTGTCAAATATGTGGTTATTATGTGAAAATTAGACCAGAACAGTTTCTCTAAAGAGATCAGAAAAGCTTTACAATTACAAAAATCTCCCTTAATATGGTACTATCTTCTCTGACCCTGAAATGATCTTTGACAAGAGGGTTGAGTCTCTGGATTTCTGGAGCTGTGAAGAAAATATTTCTGTAAGAAAGGTACTTATAATTTTCTAAAACCAAGGAATGATGAAACATAGTACAGAATATTATGTATAAAAGCCCGATTTTCTAGACTGCAAAATGTTAGATTACATATAGTTCCAAATATTATTTTAATACCCTGAAAATAGACCTCACATATTTTCAGTGGATAATTGAGCTGTGTGTGTATTTTAGGACAAATATCGGGAAAAGTCATGTTCAATACCAATGACTATACCGTTTAAACAATGAAAGCATCAGGTAAGTAACAACATTTGGACAGCAAGTCAATATGACTATGAAAGGTCTCCAATAATGAGCAAACTCCGACCAATACACTGTTTGAGTATTTGGCCTTCCTATTGACAAAGGTTGCTTTCAATCACACTGTATCTATTACCATATCAATCATCACTCTAAATGAATACAACATGATCATTGACGAAGACATCACTTAAGCAGAGAAACTAAAGGTTCTATAAAAGCAAATAATGAAATTTTGGTTGTTCACAGCATGAATATTAGAACTAATCCTTAATCATTCCTATTTTGTAAAGCAAACAAATTGAAGCAAAAATGTTAACTCTATTTCTTGTTCAGGAACATAAAATAAATGGAAATTGATATCACATTCTTAATTATTAAACATAATGCAATCCAATACTTTGTTTGCTACACAAATTAAGATATGGAATTGAGCTGATGAAAATGATTTACGTGCAGGATTAAAATATTGGCAGCTTTATAGAGTGAAATGTCACTATACTGCTGTACCTTCAAGTTTTACATTTCCTCCTTTGAATCCCTGTCAGCTCTCATGAACACAGGAGACTTTAATCAATGCTTGCAGTAGCCATAACATAACACTGAACATTTTACCTGTTTAATAATCAAAACACTGCTTAGTACATGTCAAAAGCAGAAATGACAAACATATTTATTACAATTGGCAACGTTACATTTTAAACTACATTAAAATTAAATTCTCACACATTTCTGTTTCCTACTGCTTTTTGAAAGCAACTGGTATTTTACCGCAGCTTAATGTACCCTAAGGCAATCAAATTCTATTTAGGATGACTCAAAGATCGTAAAATTCAAAGACTTATGAGTTCATATATTTGAATCAGCTTTTAATTTGTATGACAGAAAACATTTCTGGGGGAAAAAAAAAAAAAAAATGTAATTCCCTCATGTACTCCAAAAAGTGGGATAATTCCCTCATGTACTCCAAAAAGTGGAATTCAGAATATAGCTTTATGCTGAACTTTTTGTAGATAATCAATACAAAAAAATTACATCAAAATAGGAAAGGGAAGAAAAGACTGTCATTCAGATATTGCAATTTGTTCCACTTATGAAACAGCTTTGTAGGAAGCTAAAATAAATTCTGGAATGAGGAATGTATGAGTTTAAGAAATTAAACAAAAAATTCCATTAGATTTTTTGAAAGATTGTCAGACACATCAAACATAGCTACAAAGTTTCAAATCAAGGCCACTAGTGCAATTAATTTAAAAGATAGGTAGAAATATTTATAGAAAAGGAAAACAAAACAAAATATAAACTACAGGATATTTTAGCAGAAAGCCAACAAGAAGAGATTAAAGGCTAAGATAAACTTGAAAACCATTTGGGATATTTTTTTCTTTAAAACAGTTTAATCAATGTCATTTGAATTAACTAAGTTAGATTTTCTTTCAAATTTCCAAAAGCAATCAAAATATAAAGTAGTCCCAATTCTGTTACATTATAACCACATAAATTAAAAAAGATTTAAAAAAAAAATTGCTTTAAAAGTACCAAATTTATATGGAAAATTACTTCTATATATTTTAACAAAGTGGTATAGTAAAAGAAATGCTTTGTATTTTGGAAATATATTTGAAAATATAAAGAAAATCAGATACACATGAGCATTGTTGGTGGTATTATCCATACAGCACTGGACTGGATTTATTATATATTTATTGGATTAATATCCTCAGTTATATTTTGCCTATATGAATGCTTTAAGTATATAAAATTCTAAGAATATGGAAAATATTGTTGTCCACATAGTCACTCCCCTCACTGCTATGACGCTCAGCAGGAAAGCCTGATTTTTTCAGCAGGTGCATCTGGCTTTATCAAACTTTTTTATCCAGCTATGCAGGACAGCCAATTTCAAAGTTTTTATTTATGGAAGTGACAGTAAACTGTCTACAATTCTAAGTCTGATCACATAACAGTGACAGTTTTATAATATAAAAAATACGCAGTACATCAAAAAAGTTCATAAAGCTAATCTCTATTACAAAGGTAATTTACATTTAAATGTTATTTACATTCAGGCCATTGCAGGTACCACTGTTTTAGGCAAACAAGAATTGAAAGCTGAAGTTTTTGCTCCAACTTGATCTTCATTTTTCTCGCAGCCAAAATTCAAAAGTACTAAGTAGACAGAAGCAGGAATGATTCCCACACAGAACTTGTTTTGGTTTGCAATAAACAGTCTAGCATTGTACACTTCCCCTCTTCCCTACTTAATCACGGTGTGGCAAGTGTGTCAGCACTTTGCTTCTGTTTCTTCCAACTTTAATTTTAAGCTGAATTAAGCTAAATCTTTAATCCACGTTTTCACTGTGATTCATGTGCCAGTTGCACTCACCATGAATTTCCTATAGATTGCTTTGTTTAGGTATATAAGATACCTTAAGCAAAACATATATCTTATGTATTGCTGCTCCCACACATCTTTAAGAAGACAAAAGTAATAGATGTGATGATAAAAGTACTGGCTTGTCTATATGCTGAAGACGAACAGACTGAAGACAAAGGATGCATTTCTTTTGTATATAATAGAATTATAGAGTGGCATGGGTTGGAAGGGCCCTTAAAAATAATTTGATTTCAACTCCCTGCCATCGACAGCGCTGGCACCCACTACATCAGGCTGCTTAGTCTTCCAACCTGACCTCGAACTGTTCCTAATATCTACTCTAAATCTCACCTTTTTTAGTTTAAAGCCATTACACCTTTTTGCTATCAGACAATATAAAAAGCTGGTCCTCCTCCTGTTTATAATCTCCCTTCAAGTACTGAAAGATAGCAATGAGGTGTTCTTGGAGCCTTCTCTTCTCCAAATTGAACAAGACCAACTCCCTCAGCCTTTCTTAATAAGAGAGGTGCTCCAGCCCCCTGATCATTCTACAGGGCCTTCCTCTGGATCCACTCCAACAGCACCATGTGTGTGAAGTGCTCAAGGCCCCAGGCCTGGATGCTGTACTCCAGACAGGACTTCGCAAGGGCAGAGTAGAGGGGGACAATCCCTTGCCCTGCTGGCCACTCTCCTGATCTGTTTTCCTTCTTTTTGTAACTGGATCCCACTCTCCAACTAGTAGACTCATAGAATCACCAAGGTTGGAAAAGAACTACAAGATCACCCAGTCAATCAAGGAGAATACTAAATGTATTTCTAATCCCTTCAACATCCTCCCAAGGGACATAAAGGCTATTTAAATATTTTGTATTTTCCTTGTTGCAGATTTCTGTGAGCCAACTTGAAAGAGCAGGAGTGCATAGTAGTCATCTGGCTTTATCAGGCCCAGTAGCCTCTTCTGGATGTCCCAGATGTGGATTTCTGGAACTCTTCAAGCCTTTCTAGAAAAATTGTTTAAGTGGCAAATCGTTACCTGAGTGCCTCTCAGTGTGGAATCCCCAACTACCAACATCCTTTGTCTTTTTATGGTGGCACCAGTTTTGATTTTGGTCCTTATTTGGACCAACTCAACATGGTTGTCCCTTCCCAGGTCTAAATCATTACTCATATTGTCTCCTCTTTTCATCCCCAGAGCTTTTCTTCAGTTGTTTAGAGGCATTTTGAAGGCAAGAGGAGGACTTCTTTTTCTGCTCTGAACAGAGACAAGAGTCCAGTCTCCCTCATCTTGGATGTTTTTGCTGTCTGTCTCCTCAAGATTGAAAGTTAGCTTAGCTTCTTCCATTTCCAGGTACTTACGACAGGGCTGTTGATCTACTCGTGTCCTTGCATGATAACACAAATCAATTTCTCTCTCCAGTTACTGAATACTACACTGCCTGATGATTTCCTCACATACCCTTGCTGCCTGCTTTAAAAGTCGATCAAACTGGGCACACCTGCAATCATGACATCCTTCTCTTCCCTCAGGCATCTAGAGGACTTCCAGATTCTGGAGTTTTCTGCAACTCTGGTCTGAGCAGCTCTGTTTCTCCTCAGATCTGTCTTTGTGCATATGTCAGCCCAAAAAGGTCATGGCCCCTCCATCAGCCCAGCTGTTGCAGTGAGTGGTCATCTGTTTTTTTCAATAGAATAAGACTTTCTGCTACTCTCTGCTCTCTGTTCCTCTAAAGAGTGAGTGGGCTGCCTACAGGCAGTTATGGATTAACAGCACTGTTGTTTTTTTGTTTTGTTTTGTTTTGTTTTGTTTTCAGTAGCATAGGCAGTAACTGAGCTGAAATTTTAAAACTTAGGACAAAATCACAAAGCATATTTCCTGTTGAGACCCAAGCTGACACAGTCTAAAGCAACATCACCACCTACATCTCCACTCATATTCTGCTGACAGAATGTCTGGACTTCATTTTCCAAAACTGCCTTATAGTTTGTTCTAAGGAAAATAATAAAAAAATATATAATTGTCTTTCCACAAAAGATTTTTAACATAAGAGAGGTTTATTTGTACTTCTTCTGCAGCATTCACAATGCTGGCACTTTA
The DNA here is from genome assembly GCF_905368555.1 of Meleagris gallopavo. Lineage (NCBI taxonomy): Eukaryota > Metazoa > Chordata > Aves > Galliformes > Phasianidae > Meleagris > Meleagris gallopavo. Next base: position 64,475,148 of record NC_139406.1, on the reverse strand, counting down.
ATCATAAGGTTAAGGTGCTGTAGAGGAGGAGATGTAACCACTATTAGAGAAAGCCACTATTGGAGGCTGAGCAGCTTGAGGAAAGTTAAGGCAGTATTACAGGATTGTGTGATTAGTGTCTTTTAAGACCTGTTCTGAGCAAGTCAGTGACCAGAAGACAGTTTTTATTGAGTAGAAAGTAATGCTTTCTGCTGGTTAGAGCACAGTCAATGGCTCAAAGACTCATGTCAGGATTCGAAGACAAGCGAGAACGATATAGCCTGTGCCTCTAATAAGATGAGTAAAAAAACTGGACCAGAGCAAAGGAACAAATTCACAACAGTACTGGAGTGGTTAAGGAAAGTTACAAAGCACTTGAAATGTTATTTTCTGTGACATTCACAAGTACTGGACAAGATCTAAGCTTATCTCATTCCATATTCTGCTTCCAGCCTTCCAACACAACTTTTGTCCAACAGCTAGATGATAGCTCCTCAAGCCTTCATTTTCCTCTAGTGACTGTTTTTCCCTGCATCAAGACTTTTGACTTGTAGTCCCTATCCCGCTGAGTCCATCATATTTTCCACTCCCCTTTTAGAAGAGAGCAATCTCTGCCTTATTATCCTTTTCTAAAATAAGGAGCCATTTAGAAAACAAATAGCCATGGTACTTCAGAACTTGCCAAGACTTCAATATGCTATTGACATTCCAAACCAATTTAATGTCAGATATTTATTTGCTACAACTTTCTAGAAAATAATTTTATTACTATGTCTACTAAAACTGCCCCTTCATCAGTGTTTTCTTACAATCCTGTGATTGGTCTAGCTCTAGCGTAATGCAGATTGTATCAACAGCTTGCCAAACAAGTATGGTCTAGTTAATTTAAATGGGCATTTCATTTTTGCTTCCATTTATTCAGCACAGGATATATATAATCCACTATAGCTGACATGAAGAATCTTTTTTTTTTATAATTCTAAAACTCTGCAGACTTATGAGTAAATCTACTGAGATTCTCATGACATCAAGTCCCACACAACCATTGAAAATTAATTATTCACAATAATAGTAACATATTTCTCTTTCTATTAAATTATTGCAAACATCTTTTCAAAAATTAATTAGTTATGGTTCAAAAGATGCACTATAGTAATGAGGCAGGAAGTTTATGTCTGTTTTTATATTTGCATATATAGAGACAAAACGGAACAATTCATGATCAATCTAAGCAGATTTCAATGAAGCTCCCTTCACTGGGATTTTCCAGCTTCTAATGTTTTCCCAGATTCTAATGAACTGCCGCTAGAACCAGTGGGAACTGCAAACATAAAAGTAATCCAGAGTTTCCCAAATAGTTTTCTTCTGAGAACAAGAGTTAAGGGATGAATAATTATTCACATCATAACATTTGTCTAGGTTCTTTTAAGATGTTCTTTTCCTTAGTCATAAACACAGAGTGACCTAAGGAACTCTCAGTGTGTGTGTCTGTGTCAGAAACAGAACTTGCTAGATTCCCCAAACATCAATTATATATATGTAAATGTCCTTCCCGTCATAACCAGTGTTATGAGTCTCCTTCCTTGGTGATCTTCAAAAGCCATCTAGACATAATCCTTTGCAACTTTTTGTAAAAGTGTCTACTTGAGCAAAAGTTGGACTAGGTGACCTGTTTTTAGTTCAAATGTGTCATGTCAACCTGAGACTTCAACTACAGCTGAAAAATGTTACCTACATTTTGCTATTCTCCATAATCTGACACACAGAACTACATTTTTTGGTTGTTTTCCTGGAACACAAAACAATTGTGCATTGAGTGCTGCAGACTGAAATGCTAAATTATCAGCTGTGTACTCATGAAAACATGAGTTTTCAGTCTTTATGTTTTTTTCAATAAATATATAAATTCTTGTGTGTATGATCCCCAGTCCCAGGAATCTCACATTTTCTGTGTAAACCGTGGATGTCCAATCTTTTGCCTTGCCTAAGCTGCAGTGAGTGAAGAGAAATTGTCTTGGGCTGCATACAAAATACATAATGTAGTTAGTCTAACTAAGCAACAAAAATTATTTTTTTTAAAATATTTTTTCTTAAAAAAAAAAAAGAACAACAAAAACATGATACTAGTGGGATATTTAACCTTGTTTTTGTGAAATTAGTTCATCAGTCTAAATTGATGGCTGTGGCTGCAATTCTTAGCGAGTTCTCAAGGTGTTCATCAGAGATTTTTGATGCAATTTTACTATTCCTATATTTCAGCTTTGAAAATAATTGTTCACAAAAGTACATACTGCCAGAAAGAGATGACACAAATAAGGTTTGATGGTGAAGCGAGGGATATTTTTCTCAGGAAAGAGAGATCTTATAAAAGTCTGATAAAGAAACATAATCAAATGTTTGAGTTGAATATATGATTGCAAATTGATACATTCTATTTAAAAATTTGCAGGTAACTATGTCAACTGAAAGTAGATTTATAAATATACCATATGATTGATCGTTTTTTTCAACAACCTTGAAACATATTCTCAAATTCCTTTATCAAAACAGAATGCCAGACTGCATATTTTTCACTTTTCACAGGACTGTGTTTAGCCAACGTATAAAACCCATAAAATTTTTGCCATAGTGTGAGTTAGCACTGCACTGCTCCTTCTCCATGCCCTGGTTTAATCTCAGGCAGTGCCAGTCACACACTGATGTTTGGTTGTTGCTGAGCAATGGATACATGCCAGGGGAAGGGCCGGGCCACTTGGCAGGGAAGAGTTGTCTCCATGATGGACTGACTGTGCTGGGCGGCATACAGGCAACAGGGCACAGGTTGTACATGCATGTTGTAAATCATGAGGAGAATTAGGACTGGGATAAAAAACAACCAGAAAAGGCCCATGCTGAATGATGGAACACATTCAAAGTGGCCTGACAATGAAACCTCAATGCATTTGTGGATTTAGCCCTTCTGGATAGATGCTGAACCCTAACTAAGCATTCTGCCAGGTGTCACTGTTCATATTTTCCCATTGGGAATGGATGATTGGCTGGTTCTTTTGAAACACAGGTGGGGGAAATGTGAAGGTGACAACAATATATTGTTTCTGACATCTGTCTAATGAAAAACACATAAACAAAAAGTATAGGGTCTCCCAAACAACAGTGTTCTATTAACTACAGAAGCAACAACACTTCCTCTGGAGTTTGCTCTTCCAGTGCCCAAGAGTCTCACATTCATTTTCTTCTTTTATTCAGAAATGACAGGTGAATGACAGAAAATGGTCCCATTCAAGGCTATTTTGTCATTAAAATGTCACTTTTAGAAAATAAGAGATGAGTTTTCTGTCTTTTCAAGCTGAAGAGGACCTAGAACTTGTGTTACTCACTTCTTCTATCTCAAATCCAATTTTTAGTTACCTAAACGGTGAGGTCTTGCATCAAATACATTCAGATGACAATTGTGAATTTTTGTTCCATGTTGAAGTGTAGGTAAAGCATAAGACTGTGACTGATAAGCCAGAGTCCCCCAGAGTGCTTCATCTGTAAATTCCAAATAGACTGTATTGAGAAGGCTGGAGTTTTCAGAAAATGTGAAATAGTTGTTTCCTGGATAATTTCATTAGCTAGGAAAAAAATATCCAAACGGTTTATGACAATTTCTGAAACTTGCCTGTCAGGTGTGTGCCCTGTTCACTTTCTGCCTTTCAGAGAGATGAGATAGCAGCAGTAAATCATGTTGCCACTGTTAGAGGTAACGTGCCTTACAGTGCCTGCAGAAACCAAGCTTTGCGGATTTATCAGAAACATAATTAATATATTGACTTACAGTAGATTATGTCTCCTAGTTCTTTCAAAATTCAGATGCATTTCCTTGGTGATGTACTGTATCTAATTGTTTTTAACAAGTTTTCAGCATATCAGTTCCTACATATCACCTTAATACAAATGTATAAAGCCTCTACTCAAAACTCCCCATGAGGGAATTTCAGGGAGAATAAAACCTAGAATTCATACACTGAAGTCAAAGAAACCTCAACACCTAATACATACTTTCTCTGCATCCACCAACACAGATCTTTGGAGAAGTCTCTTGTTCTATTTTCTTTTCTCCTCCCAATCTCCAAATAATCCTCCTCTCTTTTTATATTTGCAAGCTTCTACTATCCATTCCAGGTGAGTTTCCTTAGAGATAGATGAGCAACCTTTTCATGCCTCTTCCTAGCATACAAAAGCCCTTCCACTGGGAGTAACCTCTATTCCAATTACTTTCCAAAGGAAAGGAAATACGAGTTTTCTCACAGTGTGGAGTGTGCTTTAGTTCAGATGTGAATAAGGGACAACAGTTATAGAAAGACATCACTCCTTTTAATAACATCAGATTTACTTTTCTTATCCTTGAGATATTCGACAAGTAATTCAAAATATGTATATTGCAATAGATTATCTGTTATTATATTAACACACCTACAAAACCACAGAGCTAGTTTATTTTCAATAACTTCTCTTACAGAGTAGTAAGTAATGCCAGATAGCATTTACGAATAGCATTATACATTTGACAGAGAAGCCACATTCTAAAATGGCTATTTCATTTTGTTCTGGTAAATAAAATGCATTGCTAATAGGCACTGGAAAAACTTCATCTTATTTCAAGTATAATAATGCTTACCTTTGCAGTTAACTAAGTGTTGTTGCAACTCAGGGAATTTGTGATGCAAGAGCTGAGATTATCTTCCTCTTGCAGCTTCAGAGCCTGAAACAAAAATTATACTTGCTTGAACAAAAATGGAACTTCTGAATGCTTTGTATGTAACTTACCAGCAATATGATATGCTTTTGTCTCTCCTCCAACTTTTGTGTAAGAATGTATTGAGCATTCACTGAATTCACAGCAGACTAACTTACAGTCAGTGCAGCACTCTAAATTTCAAACCTGTTTGTAATTATCAGTTTAAGTCACAATCATAGCATTAAACTTTTCATGTATGTGAATTATTAGATTTAGAGTGCTAGCACACCAGTTCGAAGTAACTAAAAAGCTTTATTATATCAACAGTAGCCTTATAAGATCTCCTCATTGAATTTTAATGGACTTAATTTAAAGAGAAGATACTCTGAAATGTTTTTAATTTGCTTGTTTGTTTTTGATATTTTAGAGACCCATAATCAGATAAATAGTGAGGAGACACAAAAAGAGAACTCTGAGCTCCTATAAGAACAAGAGTAGGAGCCATACCCTTCGTCTAATGGGATGCATTTCAGCGCAGCGCAAAAGAAATGGATATTCACTTTGTATTAACAATACAGCAACCTAATTAGTGCTTGTATATCTATCATGGTGCATATTTATCAAGAGTTGTCAAGAGTTTTAAACATTATATTTTTGTTACAAATGTCATTATCACTTAAGAGAGAACAATCTTCTAAATGAATTTCCTTTGAATTAAGCCTTTTAGATGCCATATCCTCTCTTCAATGGAAGAATGGGCTCCAGTTTAATAACTAATATCAAGTGATAGTATAGAGACTACAAGAAGAAACAAAGGAAAGAAAACTTTCATTTTTTTCTATTGTATCAGGTTGTTAAACAGGAGATAAAAACAATATTTTGATGTTGCTAGATTCAAAAACCTAGCAGCTCTAGGTGCAAAATGAGGGGAAGCCACAATGCAATTGAAAATGAACAATAAATTTAAATAGCACTAAAGGCATGAAAATATCTGGCTACAAGCCCAGAATCTATAAACAGTACCAAACTTGTTCATCATAACTCCACTGATAACAACATCATCACGAAATGAAAACAGAAAAAGCAGAAAAAGAATAAAAGCAGCAGACTTCAGGAATAAAAGGCCAAGCTCAAGTTAGACAGCAAAACAGTCAGTGGGAAAGGATAACTGGTAACTAATAGTGCTACATATTCTGCAATATAATGATGCCAGCAAAGCAGGAAAGAAAAAGAAAATGATCCAGTCCAATATAGAATTAGTATTATTGATGCATATTCTTAATTTTTGTGGGAATTGTGAAATGTAATGTTTGTCATTTGTCTTGAGCATGGTGAATACAGATTTGACTTATGCAAATAAAAGTTTTCACTTAGCACAGAAGTTATGACATACTCTTCCTTCTCTTTTCTGTGTAAATATCTAACTTTTAAACAAAACCAGAAATAGCATCAATACAACAGTTTTTTGTTTTTGTTGTCATTGTTGTTTTGAATCTTTATTAATTGTGTTTATAAATGTAGAATTAAAAACTGTGTGGAACAATCTAACTGCTAGTGTCAGTAAGTACAACCCAGAAATTAAGGAATCTCTACAGAAACAACTGCAGAGAAAAATCTTCTGTAAAAATGCAAAATATTTCTGAATATACAGTATTTGAGGAAGAAATTCAATTCACATAGATGGAAAACAGATTACATAAAATATATTCGAAAGAAAACACAGACTCAACTGCTATGGTGCTCAGAACAGATCTTGAATCCAGAGTGAGAGTATGATGATTTATCATCAGAAAAAGCAGATGATTTATCACCAGATAAAGAAGAATTTTTTATTATTTTCTATCATTCCCTGTTGATTTTTGAAACGTTGCTTAGCAGGAGAAAAGATGATGGACTCTAGATGTTGGTATTCCAGGCCACACAATTTGTATGATGGGAACTGTCTAACCACCAAATCCTACTCCTTTGGGGTGGAAGAAAAAAACACCACACCAAAACCAACAAGTGAAGCAATAAAAAATCAAAACAAAACAGAAAGAAAATACATAAGTTTTCTTCCCCCATACATACACATACATACCTTAAATTATTTTGGAGAAGGTAAAAATACCACATGAGGAACAAGCTAAGATATAAAGCAGGAATGTGGTAGGAAAATAAGAAGCAGTCAGTCTTATAGAGAGTTGAGCTTTTGTAGAGTAGATCTTGCTGAAATGGTACAGATCCTTGTGGATTAATCCACTCCATAAAGAGGATGAGTTTTTAGCTTTTCAGCTTTGTTTCAGGAAAAAAAAAAAAAAAAAAAAAAAAAAAGCTGAAAGAGTACATGCACTGACACAAAAATAAAATTACAGAAAATTCAGTAATGATTTCAAAAGATCCAATGCAATCAACTATTTCATTTTTCTTTGTTTTTTTTTTTTTTGTGTGTGTGTGTGTGTGAGAGACACATTAACAAAGGAGACTTTTGAGTAAAATATAGACAGGTAGGCATTATGCTTTCAGGGAAACTTCTGTCCTTTATACCTTTACTCTGAGGTTGACTTGTTCAATGTCATTGTTCTTTGGCCTGAAAATACAAACCTTGCTGTGTTGTTGTATTCTGAGAGTATTGTCAGAGATGAGGATTTTTATAAGTCTTATGAAGTTAAAAGAAAAGAAAAGAAAAGAAAAGAAAAGAAAAGAAAAGAAAAGAAAAGAAAAGAAAAGAAAAGAAAAAGAAAAGAAAAAAAAGAAAAAAAAAGAAAAGAAAAGAAAAGAGAAAAGAAAAGAAAAGAAAAAAGATGAACAGAGGAAATATGGAATGAAAGAAAAAATTAAGTTTTGAGCAACACACAGAGCTTAAAATTAAAGATTACAATGCATAATTTTTCTAAAAAGGAAAAGTCACTTGGAAAAAAAAAAAACAAAAACCATAATGCCCAGGTCTATTTATTTCAAATAACAACTGCATTTATTAAAATTGAGGCATCCATTCCATATACTATTTTTAAAAGAATTTAAAAACACTGGTACCACTTGTGTAGTGGGACAGAATTTGGTTTTACAACCAGGTCAGGAGAAGAGACTCAGATTTTCTGTCCTGGCAGACATGCATATTAGTCCATTTTACTATGAATACATATATACATACACATATATAGTAAATAAATATATAGTAAATGAATAATATATAAATATATTAAAAATGTATATCATATAAAATGGACTAGTATGCATGCTTATGTTAAGGAGCCACTTTCACTTTTGGTCCAGTACAGAGTGCTCATGTAGTTGTCTTAGGGGAAAATGGAAGTTGAACAGTTTCAAATACTTACGCTAGCTAGTAGAAATCAGCTGAGTTCATGCTCCACTTCCACTTGGACAAATATCTTAAAGTCATTGCACACACAACTGTCACATTAAAAAGTTTCATTGTTGACTTTTGTTGTAGAGTATTCTTGAGTGAGCAGATAGTGAGTTAAAAAATGACATGAAAGTGTATGTCGGAACAGTTAGAAATGCAAGTGCATTTTACTTTCATAAATATTCCTCAAAGATGTAATCTAAACATAGGATATAAATAGTTCATTTCAAACAATTAACATAATATCAAGTGCCAAGTTGTTGAAGCTGGAAATCCATCTTCCACTACTGTAATTTATGGCAAAACAATGCTGATACAATGCCCTAGCAGCAGTGCAGGGCTGTTTGCATTATGAAAGTTGCAAATATTTTCAATGACATTTCTATATTTACGGTGAAGAGAAAGAAAAAAAAGGAGCAGAAAATGCCACAGTGTTCCAGTGTCAATTTGACTGAGTCAGACAATCCTCCAACTTTTAAGAAGAACAGTTTTGGAATCTTTAATTCTCTTCAGCCCTTTGAAATTATGGCAACCTGCCAAAGAGGAGCAGGCTTTCTGCTTATCCTCTGCTTAGACTGTATTCCTCCTACCAGATTTTCCTGCCAGAGGCATCTGTAAGATTTGAAAGTGAGGGCTGTGGGCCACAGATAGAAATTCAATATTTTGGGGGAGAAAAAGATAAGCCCCAGGAGCTCTGTGTTTTACTGCTCTCTTCACTGTGGAGAGTGGCACTTGATGTGATCCTCACTGTTGAGCATGACACAATACATTTCAGAGCTGAAACTATTGGGCTGTAGCTAGATTTTGCTTTAGGGTGAAATAGGTTGTGTTCTAGACTCAAAAAAATAAAAATAAAAAATGATGGGAATGTTGAGACCTCACAAAGCAAATAAACTAAACATATTACAATAGAGCTGGAGGCATGCTACTTTCACCCCCAGTTTACACACACATGCACACTATTTATTTAATTTTGTTCAATAATAAAATAATATTTAAAAAAATGTTTATTGACATGCAGGACCTTGTCACTAGCTTGTGAACTGCATTAAGTCATCACACCTGCGGCTTAGCATTCACCCCACGTAAACATTCAAACTAAATATTAAAATTAAAAGAAAAAACTTGTCTCTCCCTTAACACAACCCTCTTCTCACCTAGACTCTGTTAATATAATTTTGCTTCTGACTCTGAATTATAAGAATTCATAAGCAGGTACTACTTTACAGTCAAGTTAATCATACCATATCATCTCAGTGACAGGTACAGAAATAAAAACTTCTTAGCAGATTTTGGATAATCAAAAAATTCTGAATGCCATGATTTAATGATTTCCCTCATTGGAAACAAAAATAGCTGTGCAAAGATATGCATATCTCTGAGCATAAATACTCACTGGTCTACATACAATGCAGACACTGCTTTTAAGTGTGCACTGCCTTGCTGTTTGGACAGCTAAAAGTGAAAGGAGAGATTAACAGCCTTGCCAATTGATTCAAGTGGGATATTTGCGTACATTGAAAAATTCTTAAAAGTCTGAGGTGAAAAATCTTACAGAAAGTAGGAAACAAATTATGCAGAAGGTGAAGTTTCTGAGGGAAAAAAAGGCAAACACAGTAATGTGCTAATGTTCCACACAGTGCTTGAGGAAATATAGATGGCTTTAACATATATGGAAGAAAGTGTTATTGAAAAAGCAGCTCTTTTCTTTCCTAAATAAAGAAGATGATGAGGTTCACCATGATTTAAAAAATTAGAAGATGGAGATCCACTTAAGAAGTCAACAAATATTTGCCAAAAAAAAAATTCTGAGGTATTTGCCCAGCTGTCAAGATAACTAAAATTGAAAAATAACAGTCTACAAATATTTGAAGGGAGTAAACACCAATAAGGAGACAGTATAGTACCATTAGTATAATGTCAGTAGTTATATTCTTTAAATATAAATAATAAGAACCTATTAAGATCTGGAAAATATCTATTGACAGTTTAGAAAAAGAAATCCTAATAATGTCACCAATTGATCTTGTAACAACATCCTGGAGAGGGCTTCTTTTCTGGTCAGCTTAAGACTTTTCTTTTGTCCTAAGTTGCACAAACCACTTTTGCTCCCAGCTAGTCCACGACCAGGAAAGAAAAACCACAAGAAGAACAAAAAAACAAAGGTTTGTTGTCTACTGTAAATATTTATATGTGCAGAAGCTGAAAAGTTTAAAAATTAGTTAAGCTGAGGAGTTAACCCAGTGTCCAGTCTCTGATATTTTCCCTTTTACAAGTTCTGTAACTGCATCAAGCTTAAATGTGCAGCTCAATTCAAATTTTCAAAGCAGCATTCTTTGCAGATGAAACTTCACTCTCTTTTTTTCAATGCCAAATTTCCATTCTGTTTTAATATTTAATTATACAAGAAGTTGTTATTTCAAGGAGCTATGGTTTTGAAACTGCTTTGTTTATATAAAAATGGTATTTGTCATAATTTTTCAAGAAGGCTATGTGCCCTACTTTTCGGATTAATTTTTCAATAGAAATGTGGCATAATAATATTTTCTCCCTGACAAATATTTTTATTAGCTTTATAAAGGCTCTAAAAAAGTTGTTGAAAAAAAAATAAAAATCAAACCAATTCTAGTGAGTTATAACAAAGCTACACTATGGTAATAGAAAACATCTGCTGGCAATTCGTCATTTTTAGGAAAAGTTTCTTGTCTAAATCACCAAGGGCCAAATTCAGAGGCCACTGATTTTGTAAAAACCTGATATACATTTCTTTCAAAAAGTCTAGGAATGTAACAGTCACAGATTAAGGAATTATTTTTAAGTTACTAGAAATTATTTTAAATGCTTTCCATAATGCTCTCTATTTGATTCTGTTTAATGAAGTAGAAGAGATGTCTTTGGTCTTGAACAAAGTTGGGTCCCATCTTAATGGCACCAGTGGGAATAATGGAGATTTCATCCTACAACAACTGTAAATGAGAGCTGAGGAAAAAGGCAGCAGCCCCACAATTGAAATGAATGGTGTACAGGGCTGCCCTTGTGTCCAGGGTTTTCCTGGAATAGTCCCAAATGGTGTTAGCGCAAAGAGTTATACAAAGCCAAGTAGCTCTGCTAGAGCTTTTTGTTTTGGCAGCCTGTTAGACTATTTCAATTGCTGTCTAGGAAGTTTTTAAACTGAGAGACCTGGGGTGAGATGTGAATGTGTATCAGCCCTTCTATTGAGTGTCTTGGATAGAGGTAAACTGGTCTTATATGCAAGTCTCTAACAGGATCAAGGAAAGTCAGCCCAAGAGTTCATCTTCACTCAAGTTTAGCAAAGTGTTGGTCCACATTCCATCTGCAGAAATGTTACATTGTCATACTGACTCTAGAAGCTAATACTGCTGCCTGTGCATTGAGTAGTATAAGACAGATAAGTTCATGAACATCAAATCCTCAGTTCAGCATAGTAAAAAACCATTTCTATTTCAGAAGGTCAAACAATATTTCCTGTACAGGGTAACCATGCAACTGTGGACATTTTGACCTACTGGGCTTGATGGACTTGGTAAGTGATTTTGTGGTCTGGGAAGTATTGGTAGTTAAGGAAAGTTGTCAGGGGAAAGGCATCTTCACGTATACTTTGCTTCATATTCTGAAACACCTACTGTTCTGTTACAGATGGAAGAATGATCTAGATGTTTCTTCAGCATGACTCAAGGATCTTTTTTTATTTCAATTATTTAGAAAATCTGTTAGATGCTTTTCATAGGTTTTTGATTTGTGACTTCACTATACAGAGATGTGGCAGGTTTGGAACACTTCAGTCTGCCTCAGACGAAGTATGGCTCCTTCTCATTATGAAGTAATTACTCTCAGTGCTTTTTGTATCCAGCCCTTAGTAACAACTTGGACAGAACTATAACATACAATAAGTCATCAGCTTGAATTTAAAGCACCCCACTGTCATCTAAGAGAAGCTCTGGCTTAAAAATGGAAGTTAAAAGACCTGTGAGAGCCCTTCAGCTAGCCTCTGAAACACTGTATACATTGTGGTCAGGTACTAATTAAGCAGTAACTGAAGCACTAATTAAACAGTCACAGCTAGAGACTTTGACATTCAGTTTCATGTGTCTGTATTTTACTAGAACCATCATGGGTGGCAAAAACAAAGATAGTCATAGACCAGAGATTAAATACTTTTAATTTCACTATCTTATTGAATGTTGATTCAGCTGCAGTGGTAGCCATTAAAAAGCTACTATTTAGACCTGGTTAAGTCTCAGCAATAGTTTGTCTCTGAGGAATTGTAATGGGAGTGCATCAGTTCAGCTCTGTTCCTACTAAACATAAGTGATACTACAGTGAAGAAATTACTTTCAAGGCTAATAGTTGGAAACAGAAGAAAAATATCTACAAAATCCCATCCAGACTGAAGAACATCTAACAGACAGTGAAGTATCTGAATTAGGCAGCAGTTGAATCTCAATGTGCCATTTCCACTTATAAAAGCTGTCATGTCTGGCAGTAGAAGTTTTTTGTAATTTATTTATTCATTTATTTATTTTTCCCCAGTTAGGAGAGAGCCAGGAAACTCTGTGGACTTAACCAGTTTAAACATAAATAGGGTGCTACCCACTGACTTTCATGTGGTTCATCCCCTGCATGCTCTAGATTAACCACGGATTCATGGATTTCAAGTGAGTTGAGATTTGATGAACCTGGCATGACTTCCAGACTGGAACTGAAATAAAGTGCTGATATTACTGAGGTTTGCATGACACTTTTCAATGTGAGCTGCTACAAATCCATGAGAACTGCTGTAGAGAATTTCAAGAGACACAAAGAAAACTGCCTAATGAAAACAAGCTTGTAAACAAAGCCAAGCCAAACAATCATAAAAACTCTGTGCATATTTTGTCTAGATACTTTTTGGTATTGTACATTTCCTGTTTTGACAATCATTTTAACTGCTACCATACATCAGTCCAAGAATATGACAATTCTAAAATAATCACTACAATATATCACTTTCATAGTCATTCATTTTACTGAAAAATGTTATTGCATTTTTTTTTTCAGATGGATTCCTCTTCTTTCCAAGAAAATATATTTTAATATGCCATCTTTGTCATGAGCCAAATCCTTTAGTCTTTACTCAGATAAAACTTCTAATTAGCTCTATGTTGGTTTTGGCTAAGAAGGTTGACAAGATTATTGCTTCTTTGCATGTAAAAAAAAAATTGACTTCTAAGTGAGTGGAAGAAAATTAATGGGTGTGGAGAGAGACCTTGATAGAACATGGGATATAAATAAATTCAGATTGAAAATGAAGATACATCTACAGTACTTTTGTCGTGTCTTATGTCCACCTCAAAATTACTCTAGAAAGTCAAGTGTTGGCAATTGACTAAAACTCAAGGAAAAACAGTAGGCAATATTGACAATGGCTTGTGAAAAATTCTGATCCTTAGGATGGTGACATGCCAAGAAATACCCATACTAAACAACAAATAAGATGACTAACAATACAGAGTGTATATAAATAGGAATAGAATTGAAAAACAAAAAATTGAAAGTAAAGCAGGTCTTTCACATTATGCATACAATCTCCAATTTCTAACTAAGAAGCTGAAAAATAAAATAAATGGAAAACACAAAAAAGATCAAACTCATTATTAAAGTGAGCACTGACACAAAGATGTCAAATACAAATCTGACTGGAAATGAAAAAGGATGCACTGAACTACACAAAAAAAAAAAAAGAAAAAAAAAACTAGTCTCGGTAGATTTCTGGTGGTGTGGAGGAAGTTCTCAGGTTCTCATGTTCTTTTTAACTTCTTTAAAACAAGTTTTAATGATTGAGAAAATTTGTGAATGTGTTTTCACTGGAGTGCTTCTCCAAAAGCAATGCACGTGACATCCGAGGTAGATGTAGGTGGTATGGCAGTAGAGGCAGAACTTTTCTGCCAATATTCTGTTAGATTTTGTTGCTGTCTGATAGCAGCAGAGGGCAGTCTGACAAAATAATGTCTGACATGGAAGTGAGTATGAAACAAAGATTTGTAATTGAATTTTTCCATGTGCAAAGAATGGCACCCACTGACATTCATTAACAACTTGCTGAACATTTATGGAGACCAAACACTGGATGTGAGCACAATGAAGTGGTGGGTGGTGCATTTCAGAATTGGTGACAGCAACATGAAAGATAAGCCATGATCCAAAGGGTCAATGCACAACTGTTACGCCATGAAATGAAGAGTATCTCAATCAACTCATCCACACGAATCACCAGACTGTGAACAGGGAACTGTGTGCAGAGCTAAATATTGACTTCAGTATGTTGGAAATGATGGTGGCAGTGTTGGATTATCACAAAATTTGCACCTTTATGCATGCTCACACAGGAACAGAAAGGAGACTGCATGCATGTTTGTCAGGAACTATTGAACAAATATGAGGCTGAAGATGGCAGTTTCCTGGATTGCACAATTACCAGTGATGAGACACAGTGTCAACACAACAAGCCAGAGTCAAAAAGGCAGTCCATGGAATTGGGACACATGAATTCCCTACTGAAGAAAAAGTTCAAGATGCAGTCCTCAGTAGGAGAAGTGATGCGCAATATCTTTTGGGATAGGAAAGAGGTAATCATTCTGGAACAATTTCCTGGAACCTGGGCAAACCATCAACTCTGACTATTGTATCAACACAATGACTAAGCTGAAGGCTTGAACTTTCAGAATCAGGCCAGAGAAGAAGACAACTTTTCTCTTGCAACAATAACGTGAGGAGTTAGAAGACTGTGGAGCACACTGCCAATCTTGGCTGTACAATCCTACCACACTTTCAGTACAGTATGAATTTGGTACCTTCTGATTTGCATCTGTCTGATTCAAAGAAATTTAGTCTGAGTGGGCAACATCTTCCTAGCAATGACACCATCATAACAGCTGTGAGACAGTGGGTTAGCTCCACAAATTTTTACTAGTGCATCGTGCAGGTCTTTTTTCACTGGCAAAAATGCATAGCGAACAGTAGTGACTACATTGAAAAATAGTGTTTTGTAGCTGAGAATTTGCTATATCAAATAGTGTTATTGTGCTCTTTATATTTGTTGTAGTTTTCATGGAAATTAATGTGAGGCATTACTTTTGGAGCAAGCAATATATGATATTCATGAAACAGAAGACACAAAATAAAATGTTATAGTGGATTCAGAGATGATTATTCAAAATTTACAAAACAGATAATTATATTACAGTGGAAAAATTAATATTGCCATCTGTTGGTGAAAATTGAGAACGCCAAGTAATTCCTAAGTATTTGCATATCCCCAAGTAAGCCTTGGTCTTTGTAAAATGATTGATAGCTACTATGTAGTTGCTGTTTTGATTTACCTGACTCCAACTAGTATAGACACTACATACAGTAAACTGTGAAAAAGATTTGTGCTGCCATATTCTTTACTGCTATGTACATCACCAGAAATACTCATATACATCCCAAAATGGAAGAAATAAACAATTGTTAGCAGCTGTTGCATTACTGTGCAATGCATTAAATAGTAGCACTTCTCTATTATTTAATTAAAATGGAATAATTGTTTTTGAATTCACTGTCTGCTGTCTGATTTGTCTTCTTTCACACAATTTTTCCTTTTATATAGGGAGTACTCCTTCCCCTCCTCTTCATCTAGCCTTTTCTTCCTTGTGTTATACCCCCATTTCTCTTTTATGTTTGCTATCTCTCCTTCTGCCGTGTATTCACATTATCACCCATCTATACATAACCATCTGCGCATTTCCCTCTTAAATCGCTCTACAAAATGAGCATTTACTTTATGATGCTTTGTCTTGAAAATTTGCCTTTCTGTTAAAGAAAAAAAACTAACAGATGAAGTTGCACTTCTCTTTCCTTCCTCCTAGAATATCTCGTTACATCACTTAAAGTAAGTAGCAATGTCAAGAGACATACTTTCCTTCCTTTTTTTTTTTTTTTTTTTTGATAGAATAGAATCTTCATAAAGTCTGTTCTACACGTGGTAGTACATGGGTCAATACATAGCACTCCAGAGGAGTCAGCAAATCCATGGCGTGCCAAGGTCACTTTAAATTCCCACAAGTCAGAGCAGTTAAGTTTTAGCAAATCTGAAAAATGTGGAAGATTTTCTTTCTATCTCTGTTTTGCTTGTTTGTTCTTTTTTCCTGTGTGATTAAATAAAACACTACACTGTATTTCTAAAATGTGTTTTAACAACCTCTATGAACATTTTAGTTTTAATATGCATTTATAAAAGATCTTGTCTCAATTATGTGGACAATTTTTTATTAATGGTTGTCTCTCTGAAAAAGTATCATTTCTTTCAGACTCCTCCCTCTTTTCTTAAAGCATAAGGAAATGGAAATGCCTTCAGAGTACTGTGAAGTTCTACAAAGACAGTTTTAATAAGTTCACAGCTGAAGGCACCTTCAGAGAAACACTGCTGCTAGTCCTCTCTCTCAGATTTACATGATATCAGTTCAAGTTCCTCAAATGCCTGCAGCTACTGTGAAAGTCTCATGTTATTTTGTTTTTTATAGGTCAAAAACATATCTTTAATTCTACATGAAAAATCAATAGGAAGACAATGTAGCCTTGCAAGGACAACAGCCATGTGCTCCCACCAACACAACGTTTACTGAGAGGAATTTTTTAATTAACTTAGGCCTCTGGATAAAGTTATTTTATGGGTTCATTAAAAAAAAAAAAAACACAAACAAAAAAAAAACAACAAATGAAATAACATAGAAAGGTATAGAGCACTGTAAAAAATTTTCTGTCTTTCTCAGAGATGAACTCAAGAGATTTGAATACAAAGAAATCCAATCTAACACAGTGGAGGAAATATTGTGGTCTAATAGAAAGCAGTGAAGAAATTCCAAGTTATCCTGTCAAATGCATAAATAAATAAAATAAACATTCTTCTCATGAGCCTGACTCCATCTAGGCTGTAGGCAAGACACCTCATATTCCTGAACTTCAGTAGAGGATGAGAAATTTTAAATCTCTCTGTTTCACAATGAAATTATTCTCATCTGCAAGAACACAAAATTTTCAAAAAATATTTGCAGAATATATTGTCTAAGCTGTCCCATGTGAAAAGAAAGAGCTAATTTGTAGGCAAGCTGGAAAAAAAAAAAAAACATCGCCACAGCTTTATGCTGATCTTCTATCCTTAATGTCAGTTACACTGATATTACCCCTGATGTTATCTTAGATAGATGTGTAGAATTGTAGAATGGTTTGGGCTGGAAGGGACCTTTAAGATCGTCTAGTTGCAACCTCTCTGCTATAGGCTAGACTATGTTGCTCAAAGCCTCAGGCAGCCTTGCCTTGAATGCTTCCAGGGAGGGGGCATCTGCAACATCCCTAGGCAACTTGTTACAATGTCTCACCACCCTCACAGTAAAGAATTTCTTCCCAATATCTACCTGGATAGCATCACCTCTCTCTAGCATGCCAACTGCACTACTTGGCTTGATATCATCTTTTAACTTGCTGAGTGTGCTTGATTCCACTTTATATGCCACCTACAAAGATGTTAAATAACACTGGTCACAGCATAGAAATTTATGCAAGTCCTAAATGGCAAGAAGAAGAAGCATTCTCTTCTTTGCCTTTCAAAAAGCACACAGTTACACTGAATAGAGAGGAGAAGTGGGACAAAGCAAAGAGAAATGATATCAGATGGGTATAAAGAAGTACTTGAGCAAATCTCAAGGCTAATGCAACCTAGATTCTGATTTCCCTAGTTCTTTGTGAACCTGGGAAGAGTTCCAAAAATGCTCCAGATCTTGTCTCTACTCCCAACCCGCTTTGGACTAACTGCATAAATGGCCAGTTCACCTGTGTATTCCAGCTTAAATGGAAATCAAATGGAAAGTTTATTTCAACAGAAAATATTCTGTAATTCCAGTTCCCAATACTTCAAAGCTCAAAAGTTGAGATTTTTTTAATCATAGATAATATTTCATGCTTTTAAAATGATGTTTGTCCTTTAACAAACAAACAAACAAACAAACAACTTAGTTTTGTCAAGTTAATGAATGATAAATATGAAAAAATGTAAAGGCAGGTATTTTGTTTCTGCTGTTAACTGTCACTACCATTCTGCTAGTTATATTCAGTGTGCCTGTCTGTGTAGAGAAGTGAGAGTGAAGCCAGATTTATGTGGATCTCAATGAGATGCCACAGTCACAAATGCTTTAAAATTGTCCAAGCATTCAAACATCTAAGTCTAAAAAGGAAGAACATACTCTCAATACACTCCTTGCTTCACATCTCAGGGGAAGAAATGGCACTGTTTCCAGCAGGCTTAGATCATTGGAGAAATCTTTTGTTGTTGCTGTTCATTGCAAACAAAGCACTGAAGGCCATGTCATTATTAGCTTCCACATTCTTCTCAGCCTCCAAGCTTGAGAGTTTTTATAACACAGGTCTGACGCTTACTGTCTGGAGCCTTAAGAGAGACGAGCAAAATCAAACAGATGTGGGACTGAGAGCTTGGAAGGCAGAAACTATGATTCTCTTTCTCCCTTTTTCACATCTGTCCTTGGCAGCTTTTCACTGGCCGATTAAGTAAATAACGCATATTGTGAGTAGAAGCAGGGTAAGTGAAAAGGGAAAGGCACAACATAGTCCATATCTATGGAATATATCACAGAAGTAAATTTACATAAGGCTTTTTGATTCAAGCAACAATTAGTTTTCTTCATTCTTTTCAGATTTATTCAGGTGAGTAAAAGAGAATGCACTGGGACCACAAGTAATAAATGTGTATAGGAAACTATGCTGACAAAGGACAGCAACATTTATCACTTTAAAAGAAATGCCTCCAGATCCTCAGATATCTAGCTTTGGTTTCCTAGGGTTTCATATTCTCTCTATTTTAAAACAGAGAGAGAATTCCTCTTTCAAGATAGAGGATGCAGTTTCTACAGATCCTCCTGTGAGAAAAGAAAAAAAACAAAAAACAAACAACAACAGCAAGAACAGCAAAAAATGTTCCAAGAACCCAAACAAAATGAAAGAAAAACAAAAGAAAAACAAAACACAATACGATCAATGAATGCTTTGTATTAATGACCACATGAAATACAGTTAATGCTTCTTTTAGGAAAAAGGCAAGGCAAAATAAACAATAATAAAAAAAAGAATTCACCAAAATGTTCCTGTTCAAATTAAATTCTGGATTATTTCTTAATTATTTCAGAAGAAGCAAAAGAGCTATTAAAACCAAGTTAATTTGCTTCAACTAGGAATACATCAAATGAATATCTTCCTGATTGAAGGACTAGAACTAATTCAAAAGACTAGTGTATGGAGCATAAAATGAGCTGTGACCAGCTCTGGAAATTTTTGTGCTTCAACAGACTGTCTATCTTTCCTGTGTGCATTCCAAGTACATCTTCAGAATTGTTGATGGTACTATTATAGATAGAGGCACCCTGCTTAGTGCAGCTGGTATTGAGTGCCTCACTTTTTAATAGAGGCAGCTAGACAAGACCCCTAGATTACACATCGACCCCTATAACTTGAAACTCTAGGGAGAAAGCTGACCAGACAAACAGTTATGATGATCTATTCAAAGTGGTTGAATACTCTTTTTTTTTTTTTTTTAATACAATAAATGTATGTAAAATAACCTTTGCTGTCAGTCCTATAGAATTTGTTGTCCTCTCCCTTCCTGCCTCCTCTTTCTTCTCTATACTTCCATTAAAAGATGAATGGAGGTGAAAAAAAAAATAAGAAAGAAAAAGAGCTTCTTCTTAGTTTATTTAAGGAGGTTTGAGGGGGAAAAATCAAATATATGTACACCAATTGAATGTTGCTATAGGGCTTGTATATGTCAGTGTGATGCATTTGTCTGCAGAACTTGAGAACTTCACCCATGATAGTTGCTTGACACAAAGTGGGTTGAGAGGAGTATCCCTGAGAGAGATCAAGTCCACTTCATACTCAGAAAGCCTTTTTTTTTTTTTGCACTGTTCTCTGAACTCCTCCTCCTATTATACTTCAGTGGATTTTTTTCCCTCTTTTGCACTGTAAAAGTGATGATGAATGCAGATGAGCTGTTAGTAAATCAATAAAAGAAACAAGCATTTCACAGATACTTCTAATTGGTACAAAATGCACTGATAATATTTTTTAACAAGATTTTGGGTATATCAGATTACTTCCAGAACTTTGTTAGCTGCCATAGCTAGAGTGGATATTTTTGTGCTTTCCTTTTTTTTTTCTTTTTTTTTTTTTTAATACTTATGACAAAATATGCAACATTTCCAGGTTTGTTTGTTTTATTTGTTGTTTCGTATTATTTCTATTTTTTGCTTAAATTTCTTTCAGTAAAGTCTTTATTTAGTCATAATCTTATATCTGTTTGCTTCAGAATGAAATAGATACACTAATTTGTATCAGATTAGACATCAGTGTAATGTTTCAACGTAATTTTTTTAACTTGAAAAACAAAATCTGCAAGAATTATGTATAGAATCAAAAGCAACCACCCAATCAGAAGGATATTTTTCATTCAATACATAAATAGGAAAATAAAATCTAAAATCTAAATAATGTTTGCCAAATGATTACAATTAGGCAGGTATGAATTAGATACACAACTATTTTAACTAGAACTGAGTTGCTCTAATAATAAAATTACTCATTAATTTACATTAAACAAAAATATTAACTTCAATATTGAACTAGAGAGTCTCATCTCTCTGAAGAAAAATTGAAATTAATTTATTAATCCTGTAACATTTCTAAGTATAAACAACTCATATGTTGGAATACAAGGCTTAAATCTAGTATTAATGAAATTTCATAAAATTCTATTTCCTTCTGGTCTATTAGTCTTTTTGCCAGTCTAATTATGACATTTAGTCTATATGATCATTATTAATCACTACCCTTTATACCTTTCCCTATAAATTCGTACAGCTAGTTCACATTTATGAAAAAAATATTCTGAACTTGGCTACAATACACAACTACAACTGCACTTATCTTAGAAAATCTATTTTAAGAACCCAATTATGGGACAATTCAGAAAGAGATTCTACTCATAAATTTAGCAGCCAAAGCCATCAACCCCTATATATCTTATACGGTCCATTGGATGATGGTTAAAAAATAAAGTGATGTCAGGGAGGGTATGACACATTGAACTGAGGACTTAAATCACTTTGGCTCTTCTGCACCTTTGTTGTCTGAACTGAACTTGGATAAGCTGTCTGTTCAGAACTTACAGTCAATTATCACTGATAATTTTTCAGCTACCAAATGACAAAGTAGAGCATACTGTAACTATTGAAACTAAACTGAAGTGTCATAATTGGCATAAATAATCATTTTGCCTTTGTAAAGACTTGTCTGAATAGTGTACTGCTGTATTAAATGATTCAGAATTAAGCTATAGCATATTAAATATCATTAAAAAATGTATGGGTGAAAAATCTGATTTTTTTTTTTTTCAAGAGCCAAAATTACACTTTGTTACTGCAAATGTTCATGTTGTCTTATCTCCACATCATGAAATACAGGATGTCATACTAAGAAACAATGACTTTATTAAAAAAGTGAAAGACACAGGAAATACTGATACACACAGATTTAAAGTTGTTCCTTTATTAAACATGGAGGGATGAGAAAGCAAATGGCTGGTTGTACCTTCTTTTTTTTCTCCCTTGCCCCAAAATATCAAGCCCTACACTGGATCCTTCACAGGAGTTAAACAGCATCATCTGAGATAAACAAAAATTCAAAATTGTTTTTATTCAGACTATTTCTCAGGTCTTAGCCCACATTTCAATTATATTGGTTGTTGAGTTTTTGTGTTTTGTTTTGTTTTATTTTGTTTTCCTCTTAGCAAGTGTGAGACGTTTCATAGTCTGTGAAGACTTACTGTCCCTTTTTATGAGCTTGAAGTTCTATTAACCCAAATTTTGAGATTATTAATCATATATTCCTCAAAGAGCTGACCGTTTCAGATCTAGTTAGTTCTGGACACAAATGAAAAGGTACAACAAAAATTAGTATTTCTCATTCCTCTCATTTCTTTTCAACATAAAAACAATGTCTCCTACAGAAGGAAAAAAAAATAATATTTCTCTTATTTCAAGTGGGTGATGTGGTGACATCACCAGAACCAGAAAACAAGACATGACAATGCATCAGATTTACAAGTAGAAGTATCAAGAGTCTGTAGCGACAACAGTAAAGACTCTAACAGTGAAACGAAGACAGAGATGTAGCCAGACAATTTATTCAAATCATTGATATTCAGTAGGAAGAAAAATGATTTAGAGTAATGCCTGTACTTCCTCCAGATTGTTTTGTTTAAAGATGCAAGAAATGCTGAAATACTTGGAAGGAAGAGAAAGTAGGCATCTTTTCCTCATATCTTGAAGACTCTCAGAGTAATTTGACTCCTGTTTTTCTGCCTTGGAAATTCACTTTTCTACAGTTCATTATTTTACATAATTCATATTTTTCATAATTCATAACAAAGAAGAAAACAAACCATAATCTTTTTGTCTTTACTGCTACTATAGTTTTCATAGGTGGCTTGGGGATTCTGCAGAAATGAAGAAGAAAAACAGTCCCTGCCCCAGAGAGCCTACTCATAGTAGAAGAGACAGGACAGTTAAAAATATGATCTAAGCATGTAAATATAAGAAACTTCAATTGAATAACAACAATGCATTACTAAATTAACATTAGTGACAAAAAATTGCATACATTTATATAAACATCAGATGTGGATAAATTGAACTTGCAAACATTATTAGAAGAGTCTGGCTGTGAAATAATTACATTGTCTCTGATATCAGATTTAATAAATATATAAAATAAGTTTGTTTTGGGTAAAGAACACTAGTTTAGCACATCTGATGAATCTGTTACAACTAATGAATGACTACATAAAAACTTGGGAAAAAAATTGAACCGTTTTCTTTTTTATTTTCCCATTCCTTTCTTTCCCTCCAAAGACCAAACTCTTTCAGCTCCTCCTTTACACATTTGCATTGACTGTTTAAATACTGTGGCTTAACATATTCATACTTTAAAAAATCAGGAAGTTAATAATCATATTACTGTATGCTCAATATGAAGCTTTTTATGACAGTTGAAATATTCATGGATCTTTGAATCCACTTCAATTTCTTAGTCTTTTTGTTTCATTTTCTTAAGTTCTCGACTGCTTAATTTAGAAAGAAACTTCAAAGATACAACTGACATCTTTGAAGAATCATACGGAAACTGAATCTGAATAGCCCTTTTTACAAAGACTTGAATCCAGGATAGAACAGAGCTCAAAAAGCAAATGACCCTGACACTGCTCCTTATACAAAAGGAGTCAGGCACAGTTTTGCATCTACAGTATAGTTAACTTTGAAAATTTTCCATATGTGCAGAAATACTCAGTTATAATGAGTTGAATGATTGTTAGCCTGCTGTTTAGAATATCACTGAGAAATTTTAACCTTAGTCAATTTGAAATGTACATCTTATCTCAGTATGAACTCTGATTGCTGTTTTCCTATAATCCTTTTTTTTTTTTTTGCTAATGAACTTTCAAATTAGATAAGTAGGATATAATTGCAAATAGTAATGATAGTAAAACTGATATTTCTTCTGTTGAAGAAGTGCAGGAATGAGTTCTTTGTACAATATTCACCTCCTGAATAAATTTCATTGCAGTTTGTCTTGACACAAGCATCCTCGTTCCACTGACCTTTATTTTTCAGTCTATAGAGGCTGAGACCACACAGCTTTGGTGCTGTTACAGCTAACTGTACTTAAACTTTGTGTCTGATCAACTTAAGTGTATTGGATTTGAAAACAGTTAGTCAATTGTTTCTAGTCCCTAGGTGGTGGTTTATGGTAATGTTTGCATCAATACTAACAAAAGCCATACTGCAGTACAAAGTACATCAAGGAAATGAAAGACAAGGCTGCCTGTTGTCAGCTCTGTCTACAATAAAGGCAGGATTCAGAGCTAGGGCAGAGATCGTTAGAGAACCACAAAAATGAATGAACCACAGAAATCATAGGGCTGATGGTTCACATCAAAGGTTTGGGGACTAGCTAATGGGCAAGGTTGCTCACAGGCCACAAGACACATAACCTAGACTCATTTGGCCATACAAAAAGGTCACAGAAGGAGAAAAAAGTATGTAAGACTGTACAGTATGGTCTCGTGGTAAAACTATGTAATAATGGAAAAATGTCAGTAATATTACTGTTTAAAAATGTATTAACTACACTCTGTTCTTAGGAACACAGATTTGTATTCCTCAATCAGATCCACAAACCTGTATTTGCAGATTCCCTGGGACAGTATACTATTCATACTGCTTAGAATAGTTTTCAATCTTGAAGGTAGAACATCAAAATATATTACTTTCAGTTCAAGCAGCAAGAAGGTAATTAAAGCATGTTTTTTTTGATTCTATAAATATTAGCAGAATTTCTCAAGTAATTTCTTAAAATTATTCTTCCAAATAGTATGAAATAGATGAAAGAAGAAAAACAACACTATTACTACAAGAGAAAGCAAGACTGCAGAAATAATCATAAGGGAATAAATTTTGAAATCTTTCTCACTTTGTCTATATCCTTGTTATCATGTATAATTTTAGAAAAACAATTAAAGGAACTAAATGCTGGCATAATATGACATATTCATACAATGGTATCTATTAATGTAAGAATGTAGTTATCCTTTATTTGAAGCCTAACCTTTGGATACCTGCTGTGCTGCTAGATGCTAGAATGTCAAAGAAAAATAAGTGAAAGCATATCTCATCATGGGGTAAATTGCCTGTTGAAAAGAAATGTACTTAGTTTCTCATTTGAATGCTGCTTTCTGCTAAAAAAGAAAAAGAAGAAAAAGCAGGAATAAAAAAGAAAGAAAAGGAAAGGACTGCTATCAAGATAAATATTCAGCTCTCTTAATCAAAAACAAACAAAAATCCCCAAGAAGAAGAAGAAAAAAATACCCAATCCACCCAGAATAAAAATGTAAAGAATAGAAATATATACAGTTTAACAAAAAGTATAGTCCAAAAGGAAAAGGAAACAACATTTTTTCTTTGTTTTACATGCCGATTTTGATCTATTTCAGGCTTCTTACATCCAGGAATGAAATTTGAGAGGCACAGCAAATAGCAAGGGAAAAAAGCATGATAAAACAACAGACATACTGTATTAAGAACTTTTTGAAAAACAAAGTGGGAAAGAATCTTTTCAAAAAAGAACGATTAATTTCTATTTAATATAATTTCCATACAGCATATATATAAAAAAATAATTAAATGTACTCTGAACTCTGTGTGCTACATACCGTTATTAAAATGCTGCACACTACTTCCACTGTATATTCCTCAGTTAGCAAAGAAATAATGACTCCATACAAAAGAAGATGTAATTGCATGCTATAACATTTATATAATACATATTTGGAAAGAAGCAACACAACTTAATATTCTAACTGCAATTACATAAATATCACTTTAAAATTGTCCTTCACTTTTTGTTTGTTAAGTCCATTAAGCAGTTCCTAGTTGAAAGTTCAGAAACAATTAACATGGTTCTTAAATATTTATATAGCAAAATCGAGATTTTAAACAGGTTTGAAATAAAGAAGATTGTTATGTACCACTGTAGAATACAAAGCAGAAAGAATACAAACCCTTTAATAACCATCACTAAATTTACTTGACCTACCTTATCTGTAGGAAAATGCTAAGTCCCCCGAGAGCCCTTGACTAATTTTCCTAGTAAATTCTTCAACGACACATAAACAATCAAGGTTTCTTTCACAATTCACTCATTTTACAAATACTATATCATTTTCAACCTTTAGAGATTATACTAAAACTCCCCTAAAGCTTAGCATATTGACTAAAGAAGAATTTGTACTTTAAAACAGGACCATCTGCATTTCATTAACAGCTTAACCACCATCTTTTCTACAGATAAATACAGCATTATTAAATCTGTTTTTCAGAAAGTAGTTATTACTCTGAGTTCTTAAGTTGCATCAAATTATATTCTTATAATATTCCAAAGCTGTAATTTAAAGAGTTTAAAAAAATAAAGGGAAAGAACATAGGTATCTTTCAGAGACAAGTTATTGATGCAGCTTATAATAATGAGGCATAGTTTGTACCTACTTTGCAAAATTTCATTACAGGAAAGAATTGCTCCAATTTTATACAAAAAACCCCAACCCATTCAAAATGACAAAACGTGTTTGGATAGAAATTTAAAAAATTCAAGGACGTTTGAACGTTAGCTGTCATTATGGTCCAGTTCACTGTTTATTTCTTTGGTATGCATCTCCTGACCTGTATATAAAATTCATAGTTTCAGAAGTGACATGTGCAAGCCTTGGACAACTGGGGAAAAGGCATATTTCCTGACCTTGTAACCATAGCAACCACTTGCTGATTGGTAGCAGGCAGCCTTTCCATCCTTTACCACTGAAGGCAAGTATGTGAGATTGCTGGCTTTGTTTGTGGCTCTTGCTTTATTTACATGCAAACATGAATGTCAGCCTTAAAATCCCTCTTTTTTTTTTTTTTTTTTTTTTTTTTTTTGATCATTTGTATGTTTTGGTTGAACATTATGTTAGGAGAGCAGAAAATGAAAGACTCTGTTGCATAGTTTTGTAATCTATTTATTTCAAATATTAAAGTGATAAGTGATTCCACTTTAACATATACATGCACACTTTGAACAAAGTTAGCAAGATCAATGAATTTCTGCCATTTGCTCCACTAATGTGTACTTATAGCAAATGAAAATATTTAATAATTGATTTCAGATTGCTGAAAAAAAAAAAGACCATATTTATTTAATGCACTTCAATAGGTAACTACATATAAGATAGCACTTCAATAGGTAACTAGTCATAAGATAGCATTTTATCTTTTTTCTACCTTTTTTCTTCTCCTTGTCATTAAGGAATAGATTGAAGAAAATGTTAATTAGAAAATACATACATGTGGACATTGTATGGTTTAAGGAATAAGATTAACATCATATTAAGTGGGTTGGAGATTCTCTATTTAACTGAATTCTTTGTTAATATTAACCAAAAGCACTGCCCCAAAGCTTCGACAACGATTAGTTTTCCCTATTGAAAAAAAAAATAATCCAGTATAATTCAGCTTGATATATAATCTGTTCAAGACTGGCACAGACTAAGCATGCACGGACACACTTTCTTCTTATCCCGAAAGAGGCTCTATTTCCAGGTCAGGACTGTTGATAGTGATAGGGAGGTAAAAGGGAAGACCACTTAGACAATGTTTTTCTTGCACTATACTATAGTGTTCACTGAAGAAAGAAATTGCTTTATGATGTTTCATTTTACTATTCAAGAAAAAAGGGATAATTAAATTTCTTTTAATTTATAGTTTTACTTTAATAAGTAACATTAGCACAATGAAGTATTTTTACATGATTCTTTTGCACTTACATAGCATTTTTTACAGGTATCTTAAAACCACATTAATAATTACTCTAAGATTTGCAATATTTTGTATTCTTTGTATTAACAAGGTTGCCCTTTCTAGCATTTCTTCTCAGAAATAATTTGAGAAATCATTATTCATAATTAACAACATATTAGTAGTGATATTAATGCCATCAGAACATCAGAAGACACTATTACAGAATTACTAGAAGGTAAGAATAGTTTATCTCATGCACATGTATTGCTATAGAATGTTCAAAAGTTTGCATGACTTAATAGGTTTTCCATTTCTTATCTAACATGATTATACATGCACACAATTGAAAAGAAATGCAAACATTAATTCACTTTTTTTACATACATATGCATACGTATATATGCATTTTACATTCATACACTATGCAATTCTTTTGTATACACATGTTAATAATGCTAGAAAGAACATGTTATGGCTATTCCTTTTTCCAAAATGTTCAGGGATTCAATCTGCAAATCAGATTTCTAAGGAGCGTTAATACATCCACTGTTTTTATGCATACATCTACTGTTCAATTCTGAAAATATATGTTAACTTTCTTACAGTAGTAAATTTAAGTCAATGGATATTTTTGTCAATTTCAATTATTCATTTGAATACGCCTTTTTGGAAATCAGATCTTTACATTTGAAATGAGAAATTTTAACTTTCATTTTGTAATCAACTCTAATGTATAAAGATTCATTTCAAGTGTACTAGGCTCTCTCTGGGACCTATTTAAAAATCCTCCTATTTAAACTCATCCTTACTTATTTTCTTTCACATGTAAAGGTCATATTCTACTGCACTTAAAAAAAATGCTTCCCAAAGAAGCCAAGCTCAAGGAAAATATCATTGAATTCTTAAATAGATTAGCTTGTAGCATATTTAATATTTTAAATAATTAAATTATTTTAATAACATTTTATCAAAGAGTATAATGATTTACTCTGACCTGGCACAGAGATCCAAGCTGGGAAAAAAAAGCTCTTCCAAGTTGTAAATTACAACTCCCCAATAGGACGTAAGTAAGGGAGAAAAAAAAAAAAGCTTTGTTAAATTTTCAGTCCTTTCTTAACGTAAACATTGAAAATCACAGGATTTTGAAAGGACAAGTAGCTTAGGTTAGTGAAAGATTTTTCTTTTTTTACATAATAGTCATACTCAGAAGTTATTTGCTTTTACTAGAATGCTGTAAAGTTCTCTCTTAGCCCTGATGTATTGTATAAAACATTTCTTAACTCATTAATGTCAAATATAAATTAGTTTTATATTTGAATTTTAACAAATCAGACTCTACGGGCAAAATAAAAAGCTAGACCATTGTCAGAAATAGTGTAAAGCCAAATGCAAATTTAAACCAAGTGTCATTTATCATAAAAGATATACACATATATACACAAGAAAGATGCATTACACTTCCTTGGATATCCTGAAAATATTGCTGAATAGTACACAACACAGCTGGAATTTTTTAAACAAAACAAAAAAACAAAAACAAAAAAAACAAAACAAAAAAAAAAAAACCAAAAACAAACAAACACACAAACCCAATAGTTTTAATTGGGCCAGTGCAAAATGACTGCACGCATCTTATTAAATATTTTGCTTGCATATGACAATTCTGGACTATGACTAATATTCAGTATTGGAGTGTCCTGAATATGATTTCTCCCCATGTATATTCTTTGAATATCTGAGCAACCATGTTGTATTATATTAATATCATAATTCAAAAGGAAATTTATTAAACCTCTCCTTTCCAGTATTCCCATCATAGCTAAAAGTTGCAAATTCTATATGGCAGAGCCTAGGCAGTAATATCAAATTTTAATAACAATTTCTCTTCTTCAGTCACTGCTATACTGAAGAAAAGCATAAATTGCTGTGACTGACCGTTAGTTGTTAGAGAAGCAATCTGACTTCTCCACACCCTTATTTCAGTGTATCTCCTCTGTCCCTCAGCTGTATTAATGATAGCGTGAAAGGTCACATGATAAACGAGTGACAAAAATATCAAAACATATTAGCCTGTAGCTTTGTTATCAGTGTATGGCAGAGATGACAGAAAATTGTATTTTTCCCCTGAATAATTTTGTGTTACATTTTGCTGGCTAGGCAGAGTGAATTAGGGAGAAATTTCTGCCTCTGACTGTTTGTCTCTCTTTCTGACATACTTGAAGTAATAATATACATTAATAATAGGTAGTAGGCAGAGGGAAGAGGTAAGAATTCAGGAGCAGACTGTCTATTTCAATTCTACAAGGTGCTATCCTTGTTTCTTTCACAATACAAATTTTGTTGAAAAATATGCACAGCATTGAATGTTATTAACAGTACGGATAATGATCTGCTGTATATTAGGAGTATAGCCACTGAAAGACACATGAAAAAGAGAAATAGAAAAATAATGCAAGAAGGTTGTATTTACACCCAGTTCCACTTCTCACTACTATAAATTCACATGCTCACTAATTAAATAAAGGCAAGCACCAACAATGCTTGATCCAGCTCATTGTGATGGAGCCCTAGTAATTATGAATTAGAGACAGATATTCTTCCTGCTGGTTTAAAGGCTGGCAGGAGTTGCAGACCCTGGGGAGATGAGGTTAGCAATCTTTGAAAGAGAAAATAGAAATTGGCGGGAGCTTAATATCTTATGGCCTATCAGTCTCTATGGTCAGGAGTTAAAGTATACCATATCCAAGCTTCCCTTTGCTGCTGGCAAACAGTATCAATGGCAACTCAGTGCTTAAGCTCCCAGCAGATCAAAAGATGTTGAATAGAAGCATTTTGAAGGGTTAGAAGAGAGGATCATAAGCCAAACATGAAAAGTTATATAATTAAAACCTTAATAAACTGATAGCATATACATATAGATGGAGTGTTAGTGATCTTGCAAAATATGTTAAATAGGAATAAAGATGAGAGTGCATTGCTTTCAATTAGTAAGCTGCACTGGGAAAAAGGAGAAAGCTTCTGAATCTTTACCAGAATTTAAAAGTGATCTTTAAAAACTTTCTAACATGCTTGATTAACTTTTTATCTCCACTATTATTCTTTTTCATTCACTTCCATGCTTCCTATTTCCATCTGAGAAGTGCAGAAAAACTTCAGGAAAAAAAATAAAAAGAAAAGAAAAAGTTCTTGCACTATTTATGATCTGTGTCAGAGAAGAAAATACCAGAAATCTCTTGTGAGGACATTATTCTCATGAGATTTCCACTGAATTGTACAGACCAACACAATCTGAATAGTTTGAATCTATTCCCAGTATTCAAACCTTTTGAGATATATATCTTAGCACACAAATGCCTTTTTATATCATGCAGAAGCTGTGAGTGAATACAACCTTCACGAGTTGTGAGTAAGGAGATAATATAGCCTGGAATTCTATCTAAATTGTCCAATTTATCAGTTAATCTCTCTCTCTTATTTTTTTTATTTTTTTTTAAGTGATTACATACATATGTGCATATATTTATTTAAGCATATATATATGCATATGCATATAAATCTGGAAAGAAAGCACTGATAACATTTGCATTCAAAGATAAGTGTGTATTAGTCAAGGCACTGTACAAACAGGTAAGAAGAATCAACCTTTGCCCTGAAGAATTTACAGCCTAATAATTCTTACTTGTGGTTTCAGTATTTTCCCTCATATTTTATATTCCAAAAAGTGACTTTGTGTGCAACAAAACAACAAAAAAAGGAAAATAGACCATAACAGAAAAAAAAAATCATACCTGTCTCTACATTAATGCTTTTCAGTGAGTGCTCAAGTTCCTTTTTTCTTACTTCTTTTTCTTTTGACATTTTTCATCCTCAAAAATTCATATTCATTGTTCCACTATTCATTCAGGTTCTATACTCACAGATAATCCAAAGTTGGAGTTTTCTTTGTGATAATTTACTAAGTCTATATTTAACCTCTGCGCATATGTCTACTGTCTTTCTCCAATTTTGCTCTCCAATTACTCTTTCTCCAGAGTAAAGCTGATATATTTAAATAACTAAAATATTTTATTTCTGTACAGAATAGTTTCACCCTTCTACGCATCCCAAGTGCCTCTCTCTCTCTCCCTCCAATATATATATATATATGTATATTTCTGATTTGTATTAATTACCTATGTTCAAGTATATCCAAAATATTGTTGACGCCTTCTGCTTCAAAGTTTATGGTTTCACAAAATCTGTAAGGTTTTATAGGGCAAACAAAGCTCAAATCTAATGAAAGAATTTTCCTTTTACTTTTTGTTTAATTCACTGCTTTCTGTTTTGTATTTTGAACTGAAGTCCTTCAGCATTCTCAGGCAACATCTATATAAAATACAGTATGAGTACACTTCTTGCACTACTACACTAATTTTCATTCTCAACTTCACACAATAGCTTTCAAATTGTATCTAAAATTAGATACTTAGCTTTTACTAGAAAATTACTTAACAATTTACTCTCTCTCTCTATATATATATATAATTATCAGAAAGTACCTGATTCTGCCCTCCTGAGGTACATACTCTGTGCTGGCAGAAATGTCATTTAACATGTGGGAGCTGAAGTAGTGCTTATGGAATAGGCATCGGCATAAGAGACTGAAGACATGGGATTCAACAAGTACATAATCTCAGAGTATAATTATCTATTTCTAGGCTGTCTTGTAAATGGAGAAAATGATACTGTCAGGCTGCTATCCACCACATCCGTATTGTAAATATCTAAACTATGTGAGACAAATCACACCCCTAGAAATTTCTATTTTCGTCAGGTCCTTACAGGGGGATGAACAGTATGAAAAACTAAAAATCTGAGATCTAGCATAAGATGAAAGAAATACTTAGACTATGTAGTCTTTGTTTGCTATTAGTTTGCTATCATATTTGTGATGAGAACAAAACCAAACCAAACTCTCAATACTGAAGCTTAACTTTTTTTCCTAGCAGTATGAAGAAAATGTTCAAGTCATATTCATCAAATAAATTTATCTCTTAAATTGATTCTTTTAATGAATTCTGAGATTTTGTCAAGTTTTCTTGTTCACACATTTGGCTAATCAAAAACTGAATTACTGTTGAATGAACTCATTATGAAACTACTATTCCTTAGTTGAAATAAATTGCCGGAAAAACTATATATTTCCTAAGCAAATAATTTGGAACTTGATATCTCAGTCTTCTTACTGACAGAGTTTCTCAGCAAAAGTAGTATTTATTGTAGCAGAAGTAAATTAAGCCGCTTGTGTGATCACATGACCTCATAGTGAGTTGGAAGCCTAACCAATCCTCAAGGATTTTACATAAGTTCCAAATATTTCTTCTCTCACAAATATCCTTTGACCTCACTCTCCAGGACTCTTAAAAACTGACATGTATTACCACTTTTTACTTAGAGAAATGTTGAATTTTGTTTAAATGCCTTATTAACATACTTTGTGTCCTCCTTAGAAATATATTTTGTGAGATAATTTACCTCACTTAATGAGTTAATTTCTATATCAGTAGATATAACTTGCTGGCATCAGAACTCGTGCCTGAATCAAGTTGTGGGGCTACTCAGTGCAGGATCACTTTACTGAATTCACTATGTGGGATACTGCGTTATACTATCCAAGAAAATATTCTCTACAGTCGTGTATCTTTCTGTGAAGTGCCTCCAAATCTGTGGTTCTGTCAGGTGAAACTCTAATCTCCTCCCTCCTCACATCTGGACATATTTACTTTTCAAACACTCTGAATCTTACACAAGGTATTCAAAAACACTCCCCGAACCTGTCTACATTGCAAGAACTTCTTCAGGAATATATCCACATATTTAGACATATGCAAGAGTTCTCCCCAGTCTATTTACAGTCCATATCCAGTTCAGAAGCATGTAAGACTTAATAAAAATTTGCACCATGGAGAGTTTAATATGTAATACATTAATTTCAGTTCATTTTCCCCTTTTCCATTCCTGGGACACTGTGAGCAGCCTCATAAAACAGACAGCAGTCATTCATGCTAGATCAAACTAAGGTTACCTCTTTAGCTCTATTAGAGTATCAGAGTCCTTTTAAGCGCATGACACTTCCTGAAACTGTCCTATCAGCTGTAAATCAACACACATGCTAAAACAGCAAACTGAGATCCCAACTACTGCATATGTCGTTACAGAACAGCCTAATCTGGCATTTTGTCTTCAGCTACTATACACCAAAAATAACTAATGCTTCATATGCCCATGCCTATTTGAAGGAAGACTCTGTATAACCAGAATGTAACACATCATATGTGCAAATCTACTGGAAA
Organism: Meleagris gallopavo; assembly: GCF_905368555.1. Taxonomy (NCBI): domain Eukaryota; kingdom Metazoa; phylum Chordata; class Aves; order Galliformes; family Phasianidae; genus Meleagris; species Meleagris gallopavo. The sequence goes on along the minus strand of NC_139406.1, from coordinate 64,441,287 downwards.
TTAACCACTCAGTAGAAAGAGACTAGATCCTGCTTTCTCTCTTCTGCTTACCCTTGTTTCCAGCCACCTGAAGTTTTTGTGATAGGTTCAGAATATCATTATCTTGGTCACCATCTGGAGTGGAACATAAAACCTGGGAATCTATCAGCTACTACTTAAGTACCTACTTAAGTGGTAACCACAGAAGACAGAGGTGATCTAAAGCCTACAGGTCACACTACACCATCTTCGGGATATAGTTTTATTCAGATTCAGTTATGAATATTAAAGAAAGCACCGGATGCAGCCAAATGTCTCACAAGCTTATTAGCAATGTCTCTTGACATGCAGTTCTCTTGCAATGTTAGATATTCAAGTAGAAAGTGTTTTCTGGGGCAGTATGTTTGTCAAATCAAGTTCTGACCTTTTGAAGCTTACAGAAGCAAAGTCCTTCACTTCCCACACAAACAAGCAAAGTCTCTCACACATAACTCTGTCTTCTTCAGTACTAAATTATACAATGTCAAATTCTTAAAAAGCCAATTGTCACCAAGTAGGACTGTTAAAAGTCAGCACTAGAACTATTATGTATATAGTAAATGCCCACAAATACATTTTGCAATGTCAAGTTATTGTACAAACACTTCCTGAGCTCTCAATTTACTCACATTTTCCTAAACGACTCTCGGGTGAGTTGTACCCATAAGGGTCAGAAAACAAACTATAGCACTTCAGCTATGGAAATAACTTCTATGAGGGAATATGCTATTATATTTTGTAAGATGCGGTTTACAAAGGAAAAACACTTTCTCATTGCATTATGTATCTGTTTATGAATGAGCCCAAGGGTTGGTAGGAGTATTCCCAATTCAAGAAGGAAAGCCAGCTTGGGTCGCTCACAGGGACCAAAGAAACAGAACCCATGGGCAAAAGGGGAATGGATATTTCTGTTGAGGCAATTACAGATCCATACACTTCCGTGCATTGTCTAACTACCAGAGAACAAATTGTGATACTCCAATCTGTACATTACAGAAGTACAGAATTTCATCAATTTTTTGAAATGGGTGAATAGCAGAGAGACAAGGTCAAGAAGCACTTTGGATTTGTCATAATGAGGGCCCAAGTTCTTTTATAACTCAGGGAACATTCAATCTTCTGAGACTTCAATGTGTAAACTTCAATGGATGGGTGTCACTTTTCCTGATAAGAAAGTTTAAGAAGTAATCTTTAAGGAAATTTACATAAAAGAACATCTAATATTATAACAATTTTGTAGCATATTAGTTCACTTTTCTGGGCAAGTAGACTTGGACACTTAAAGATGTCTACTATCCTTGAAACTCTTCAAGAATCTTATGTAGAAGAAACACAGAAATTAAGTTCAGTATGTATTTGGCACATTTCACTCAAATCAGGACCAAGGAAATATTTTTATGTATGCTATTATTTTATAGACTTTATTACATAGTTTCTAATTTAAGGAATAGTTCTCAAGTTGACATGGAAGTGGTAGGAATGTTAGCAAAGTAAGGATACCTGTAAATCTTGAATTGCTGCTTGCAAACTTTCTAAGACTGGGTTTTCTATCATTAAGGGGAATAAGGCAATAAAAGGAACTTCATAGTCACCACTGGCAGTTCTTAATTTTACACTATCTTAAAACCTCATATAAACATTTATTTCTGTAATTTTGTTCAAATCTATTAAAAATTCAAACTCATGAAACAACAAAGCATTATTTAAACATCCTTCACACTTTCCTCTGAACAATGTACAATTATTTTGAAGATTAGCATTTTTTAATTACAATCCAGGTCCTCAGACTCCTTATTGAGAAAATATATGACCATTATTGGTCATATTTAATCTTGATGAAATTCTAATATACATATAATATAACAATTATTTTATTTTTTCTAGATGTAATTATTCCAGCTATTTCATAAATATAGTCAAGGGAAAGAGAAATACTTGAGAAATTAATTTAAAGGATAAAAGGATTTTATTTGTATTTGTATTCTGACCTTCTGGAGATTGTTTTTACAGAACTTTTGGAGACAAAGCTCAGAGCTTAGACATCCAAGACGGATAACTGCAGTACACAGCATAAACATTTCTATATACATAAATTGAGATTAACATTATTCATTATTTCAAATTATTTCTATTTGACACTGGTGAGGCCACACCAAAAGTGATGTGTTCAGTTTTGGGCCCCTCACTACAAGAAATACACTGAGGCCCCGGAGTGTGTTCAGAGATCACCAGAGCTATGAAGAGTCTGGAGCACAAGCCTTATGATGAGTGATGAGGGGAATATGGACTGTTTAGTCTCAAGGTTGATCTTACTACTCTCTAAAATGACCTGAAAGGAGGTTGTAGTGAGGGCAAGATTAGCCTCTTTTCCCAAGTAATTAGTGATAGGACAAGAAGTAATGGCTTTCAGTTGTGTCATAGGAGGTACAGATTGGATATAACAAAAAAATTCTCAAAAAAAAAAAAAAAAAAAAAAAAGGTGAAGTGTTGCAACTGGCTGTCTGTCCAGGAAAAGGGTAGATGTTGTGCTGAATAACATGATGACATGGTTTAGTTGGCATGATCTTAGTGGCCTTTTTCAACCTTAAAGATTACATGGAGTCTAACACCAGTTCAAAATCTCTTTTACATGACGCTGCAGAATATGCTTATCCAACACTACTATTCCTAGATTGTTGTTGTTTTTTTTTTACAGAAAAATCTCCTCCCTCCTTGATGATCAAATTTCATCTGATGTTTTATTCTTGATGGTTTTCAATACACTAAATAACTCAATGTATCTAAAAATGCACTCGACACCAATTAAATGCAGAAGTTCACAGATAATCTTCCAAGAATTACCTTAAAAGACAAAGCTTCTTTCAACTCTTTAAAAATGTTTTTAGAATTTTGTTTATATACTGTAGGAAACAAAATAAATGCGAAAATTCATGAAGACCACATAGTCAGCTCTAGCATATTCTATAACCTCTAAATGCTCATACTACAACAGCCATTTAATGAACAGACTCTTAAATTTATATATATCAGAAATTGAAGATTTTTGTGGTTTTGTTTTTTTCTTTTCCCTGATTAGGGCCATGTTCATATTTAATATTTTCTCCTCCATAATTATTTATTTACAAAGTATTGACTATATACTAGCAACAGCATCAGTAACAATCACCTTATTATCCATGGCATAACCAGAAAAAGCAAGAGAAGCACTACTGTTCTCAGTCCTTTTTTATGTCTCAGGACATAAAAAATAATTTGGAAATATACAAAAGTCTTCAGGTAGGCAGTTTTCTCTATGTTTCTTCCAACTCCATCACTTAATGTCTTTTTCATTATCAAACACTACCAAACTTAAATTCCTTTTCTGAACACATTCAGAATGTTATTACAAAAACTTTTCTGATGCATAATTCTTTAGGACCTTAAACACACATGATGGCACAGATGTTGAACAGCTAGAGGATTCAAAATTCTTAGAAAAAAAATTATTTGCAATGGGTGACATTTGAGAAGATTTCTAAGGTCCAACTAAGGGTGCACTAACAAACAAAACAAACAATCAAAAATGAAACACTAGGAAGGAGGCTCCACATGTGCATACATGTAATGTCCAGAAGTATATAAACTTTCTTTCATGATGTATCATGGGAATGGGCATGGATATTCCATAACACCTCTGACTCATAAAAGATGAAATTTATGATCAAAACTACTGATTGGAATAGTGTTTATGCTGTGATTCCACAATGTCTTCATATTCTGTCCCAGCACTGGAAAAAAAATTGTCTTCTTAAAATAAGAAACTTTACTAGAAAGGACCATCTTCATACTGAATTCAGCTAGAACAGAGCCAGATATTCTAGAGACAAACAAAGAAAAATGGTTAATTGGAAATAATTAGGTAGTTAAATGAAAATTACTCATTTAAGCCCCTAAAAATAAGAATTGGTTTAGCACAAATTTTGTATGATTGAGCTAGGATTCACTGGGAATTTATCTCAGGTGATATACAAGAGGTCAGATTAGATGATCTACTGAACCTTGGTCTTAAACTCTATGAAACAATAAGAGTGTTTATTATATCCAGGTTTGTTCACTCCTCTCTAACTGCAACATTATAAATTACTAAATGTATAATAATTATTAGACACTTTGTCACTACTGTTTTTTTAGAACACAAAAAAAAAATAGCCCTGGAAAATGACAATATAGTTTATATTACAGTAAGTTTTCATATCAATGAACAAATTGCCTATTTAAGTTATAATTGAAAAAATAAAAATCACTGTCCTTATAATTTAATGGTTGGTTGAAAGTTATGCTATTTATATATTTAAAAAAAAATCAGTGTGACATGATTCAAATGTATTTCTACTTTTAAAAGTACAAAATTATATTATCTCACTCAGAAATTACATGTAAACATTTCATTCTAATGTTCTCAGTGATTGAACTGAAGATGCACTATAGCAAACAGTTTCTGAATAAATTTTTTCTTTTTATCAAGATTTCTTAAGTACACGAAGTAATTCTAATGTTTTAACAAGTTCTTGAGCGTTCTACGGCAATAATAAAAATTTTTCTGTGTGACAGATGTGATTAAATAAATCTATTATACTGTCTCAACATTTACTATTTATTCATGATTATTGTCTGTTTCTGTAGTTTACTGCCAGTTATGTAATAAAAACAATCTATATTGAATTTTTTTATGTCTAGTTTCATATCCTGAAATCAATTTGCAATTAGACTACTATTTTTATTTTATTTTGGTTTTTGAGTATGTGGAATTTCAGGTGAGACATTCAGAAAGATACTTCAGTGTACTCTGGCATGCATTTAGTTTATCATTGTCAGTAGTTAGGTGCTGAATAGCATTTAAATGAACTAATGTGTAAAGCTGGACTCATATAACTTCAGATCAGAAAGGACCATTACTTATTATCTAGTCTAACATAAGGTACATTAAAGTTTTAGTTTTCACCATGTTAACTATATTGTACGATTAACTACAACTTTAAATTACAAGTTTAATTTTGCCTCATCACACATTTCAGAAAAAAGAAAAAGTTGCATGTTTATTGCTCTTATTTGTTTTATGCGCATTTCCATTTATTCATTCCAAATTAAGCATTTTTCTCTAGATTAAAGTTTATAAACACAAATTCTCTGCAGAATTGGTTCCTGTCTTAGGGAATATAGACAATACAGATAGCCTATAAAAATCCCTCCTTCCTATTATACAGAATAAAAAAGGCTCTCTTCGGTTACATGTATCTGAAGTGTTTATGGTTGAAGGCTTTTATCTCATCTGATGAAAAATTGCACCTGTTTGCATACATACAGAGTTTTGAGTAATTAAAAGGGGACAGTGTTCTCTTCTTCCTCCAGGCCTTGTCAAAGTTGAGAAGAGTTTATCTGACTTATTAAAACAACTTCTAATTTGAGTTTGCATTTGTAAGTATGAGTGCAGGTACAATTTAAAAGCAGGAGAGAAGAAATGCACAGTTCACCTTTCTGGCCTAAATGAAAAACAGTAAATCTGAAAACTTCTCCCTGTTCTTAATGTCTCACAGGGGAGCTTCTCCGTATCAGACTTTCTGTACTATTGCATGTATGCACAGTAGGAAGCTATTGTAATGAACTTGGTTGATTCCATCAAATCTAAAGTAAAGTTTATTTGAATTTATATAATGAATTACATCTATTCATGAGAATCTTTTGAGTAGCTTACTTAATATCAAAATAGCTATTATTTACTTACAAGATTTCAGGAAATGAGTTTCCTACATAATCACATTGCTGTATAATATTACAGCCACAAGCAATCAGATGTATGACATACAGTAAGCTCACTCTTCAGTTTTGCTTTGTAATGATCAGTTGCTCTAATAAAGTTTCCTGCAATGGAAACACAACATAAAAAGGTAAAGCTTTCCCTCCCATACATTGTAGGTATATTAATAGCATCTGTCATTCTTTATAATTCTGGGGGAAGAAGTCTCAAGTAGAAATATGAAGAAATATAATTTTCCACACTGAAATAATGTGTACATCTCCGCATGAATCCAATTTCAATCTTGTAGGAGCTAGGAACTGATTCTAACTCTTTTTTTTCCTTTGTTTTACCTTTTATAGAACCTTGTCCTGTTCACAAGAATGTTGAACTTCATGGACGCTAATACAGCAATGAAGAAGAGCAAAAACAAACGTTTAGTCATGTTTTAATAATGCTAACATTACTGTCAGGATAGATTTTTATTACAATTTTTTTTTTAATTATGCATTATGTCTTCAAAATCAGTTCCTGAAAAGGTAGTGCTATATTAATCAATACTTCAGAAAATTGTACATTTTGCAAGGATAAAATAATGAAAGCCTCCAGATTTATGACAGAAGTAAGAAGATTAGTATGGGCTTTAGTGACTAAAACATGAGTAGTAAATGGCAAATTGTCTCTTGATTTTGTGATAGCCTTGTGTGTGTATGAACTGTAAGTTTATCAGAGCATAAAGGACCAAAATGAAGTGGAGACCAATCTGCTAAGATTGGACAATATACAACAACATGCAATTAAATATTTCATAAATTCTAACAAATTATCCATAACTTCTACCATTTTCTCACATTTCCTTCTTGGATAATGACACCAAACAGAAGAGTTATGATCCATTTTGTTCTTACTGATCATCTTCCTCACTAGACATGAGAAAGAATTCTGTGAACTGCAATTCAAGAGGAACATGCATCACTGTCATGCACCTCAGATGTGGCCTTATGCAATCCCTGGAATGTAAAAGCAGGGCAACAGGAATTTGGAAAGAAATTTTCTTATGTATACAGTTATGATGAGAGGAATATGAAAACATGATATCAAGGAAACAGAAAATTTTGGGGGTTGGAGAAAGTACATTAAAATAATTTTAGACTGGGGAGAAAAACTTTTAAGGGAATAAATAAGCATGAAAATAGTTTAACTTATGGAAAAAAATGTTAACAGTGAAAGGATGTCATGATAACTCGTAAATATCTTCATTCTCAGAAAATTAGTTAAGCGTTTTCTGAATTTTTTCAGGAGATAAGAATGGAGGAAGTGCAGAACAAGCCAAAGTCAGTATCAAACATGAACCCCAAAGATTGCAACCTAATTTCATTCTAAAGCAAATCCAAAGGAAAATAATAATTTTAAAACTTGATGCACAATACACATTTTCTAGTTTATTTTAAAAAATTGTTTGTTCATTCTTTGCTGTAACGTGCAAAGTGCAAATGTGCAAGTATGCAGCCAAATGTACAAAATTTTCATGAAGTTACAGACTAACACTGTAAGATCAGAACAAATGCTGGCATGGCTTACAGGCCTGAATCTATAGTTGATGTATAGTAGACTGTGCACAGAAGGAACGCATATTGAGTAACATTTATATGTTATAGAGGGTGTGAAAATTTTCAACATGCTGATAATTAGAAACAGCATTGTAGGTTACAAGTAGTTGACTGTCTGATGTGAACACTGGAAGACACCACACTAACACTGATATCAAGCCACAAATCTAATTCATAAAGCATAACAATCAGACAAATCAAAACCAGATTTTTTTCAAAAATTAGTCCTTCATTTTCCCTCAATAGGTTTTTGTAAAAGAGGCTTAAAAGGAAATGTTTGCCTTTAAGCAACCAAACACTGCCTAAGGCAAAGGCTTTTCTATTTTGTGGTCAGCAAATCTCACCTTCAGTAATGTAGTGTGCACTGAGAGTGGAGTGCTTTGTATGCTTTTGTTATGCTTTTGTCTTCAGAGAATAATCAGCAGACAGTTGGTAAAACTAAAGCCAATGTAACAAAATGAGAGAAAACAAGCTAAATCTCAACTTGAGTTCACGTTAGACAGTGTGGTTTTAGAAAACAACATTTCATTATTTTATTTGTTTGTTTGTTTGTTTGTTTGTTTGTTTTCATACGCCAACAGCATAGAATCACAGAGTGATTTGGGTTGGAAGGGACATCTAAGAACATCTAGTTCTAGACCTGCTGCAATAGTCAGGGACACCTCCCACTAGATCAAGTTACTCAAAGCCTCACCCAGTCTGGCCTTGAATGCTTCTAGGGTGGGAGCATCTACAGCCTCACTGGGCAAACACTTCCAGTGTCTCACCTCCCTTACAGTAAAGAATTTCTTTCTAATATCTAGCCTATCCTCACTCAGTTCAAAATAATTTTCCCTTGTCTTGTTGCTACATGCCCTTATAAAAACAAAAGGAGTTCAAAACAAAATATTTGATTGATACTTGAAGTGGATGGTCATCTAACAAGTACAGATGGGAAAAAGAGAGAGGAATTTAATTTTGCCTCAGCATTCAAGAGTAACAACAGATACTTGGACTCCCCAGTCCTCAGAGTTGGCAGGCCATGACTGAAGGAGCAATGACTTTCAATCAGTGGTCACTCAAATTACAAAGGAACATTTGTATCAGCTCAATGTTCACAAGTCTGTAGGAACCAGGGGGATTTATCTGAGAGTGCTGAAGAATTTAGCAAATATTATAGCTGGATCCCTCTCCATAATTTGCCAAAAGTTGTTTGAATCTGGTGAGGTCCCTGCCGACTGCAAGCTAGTCAAAGTTATCTACAAAAAGTTGTGATAGAAAACCCTGGAAACTGCAGACCAATCTAACCTCAGTCTTTGGAAAAGTTATGGAGAAGATTAGCTTGGGGAATGCTGAAGGGTCTTTAAATTAAGTTATCATGCATAGTCAGCATGGGCTCATCAAGGGAAAGTTCTGCCTTAGTACTTTAATCTGTTTCTGGAATAAGAAAAGTAGTAATGCCTGTTTGGTGGATGAAGGGAAAGCAGTGGATGTGAACTTCCTGGATTTTCGTAAGACCTTTTGACATTGATCTTCATAGCAATCTTCTAGACAAATTATCCATCTTTGAAAAACAAACAAACAAACAAATTCTTCTACACTGGATGGTGAACTGGCTTACAGTAAATCCCAAAGTGCGGTAGTGAAGAGGCTGTGTCTGGCTTGCAAGTGGTCACTACAGTGTTTGCCAGGGCTCAATTCTAGGGTCAGCTCCACTCAATATTTTTGGCAATGATCTGGATGCAGGAGTGTAATGCATCCTCAGAAAGTTTGATAGTGAAACTAAACTGTGAGGTGTGGTTGACTTTATGGGGGGCCAAGAAGCCTTGCAGAGGAATTCGGATAGGTTAGAATACTGGCAATCATCAATGACATGGAGTTGATAAAGAACAATGCCAAGTTTTGAATTTTGGATGGAGTAACACTGGTCATAGATTCTGAGGGGGAGATGTGTGATTGGAGAGCAGCTCAGAACGAAGGGAGCTGGGGGTGCTGGCAGCAGCAAGCTCAACGTGAATTGGCAGTGTGCCCTGGCATGTAACCTCTTGGGTTTTGTTAAAACCAGCAAAGCCAATCTGACAAAAGATGTGATTCTGCTATACTTGGAGCTGGGACAGCCTCATCTTGAATATTGTGCACAACTCTCGTTTCCACTTGGGTTGTCAAGAATAGGAAGCTGACAGGTACCCTCATTTCTCTCTGAGGAGAAGAAGTACAGTGGGAGGTGCTAGTCTCTTTTCCCTTATAATGGATAGCAGGATGTGTGGGAACAGTACAAAGTTGCATCAGAGGAGGGTCAGACTGGACATTAGGAAGATTTTATTTATTGTGAGCATGGTCAAACACTGCAACAGACTTCCTAGAGAAGTGGTTGGTTCCCCACAGCTGTCAGTGTTCAAGATGCATTTGGACAGTGTCTTCAATAATTTTCTTTAATGTTTGGTTAGCCTTAAAGATGTCAGGCAGACCCTTTCAACTGAACAATTCTGAAACAACTGAATGAGTTGTACAAATTACTATTTTTCCCATTGCATTTGAGATGATTGAAAACATTTCTGGACTTCATTTGAATCTATCCTTGTTAGCAACCTGAGAGAAAATACTAAGGACCTTTGTATAGTTTCTATTATATATAGGAAACTAATGCATCCTGGAATTAATGAGCCTTATGTTGTTTTGTGGTTCAGAAATAAAACATTGTAAATAGTGTACACAGGTCTTTAGACCTCACCAAGGCAATTGGTATAACATATTAAAGTGAGGTAGTTTCTACTCATTGTTACAACTGGTTTTGATAACTCTCACTTAACATAGGATAGTACTCCCAAGCGGAAAATTTTCTTCACAGACAAGTTTGTCTTCCTCTAAGTTGTACAATGGCCTAATTCAAACAAAACAGCAACATTTACTTTATGATTTTAGGGCAGTGTGAACTTTGTATTTTACAAAGCAAATGAAATTTTGTCATCAGAATTTAGTTACTTACAAATTTTACAATCCTTTAAATGTAATACAAAGAAATAAATGAAGGCTGAGAAACATCTTCTGTAGTCCAGTGTAAAGTGTAGAAATATCTTATTCTGTCAATGTGATTTCATAGCAGGATGAAAAATGTCAAAAGTAGGGATGACAAATCAGTCTAGTGAGGAAAAATGACTCTCAGACAAGAGATGTCATTTGTCATGATTGCCATTTGACTGCACTTTCTCCTGTCTTCTCTTTCAGATGAATGTTACTTTGCCATTAATTTAAAATTATCTTAAATCAACGATGGGTTGAACATGAAAAGCAAAGGTACTTGTCTTTTAAAGTTTCGCAATATGTAGAGATCTATTCAAATGTAAACTTACTGAAAACTGACATACACATAATAAAAGAGGTTATCATCATTAATTGTTAACTTAGAAAATACTATAGTTCTTTAATTCAAAAGTCCATTTTTCCTAAATGCAGGCAACAGCATGGCTTTTGTTCAAAACTGACACAGCTGAGCACAGCTCTCCAAGCCACTGCATAATATGGGTGGTAATTAAGCCACAGCTTCAAGGTTGCATGGGCACAAGACAATTCAGCCTAATGAAGTATCGATTGGCTGCAGTCGTGGTAAAACAAGTTGACATTCATTTAGAGGTAGCAATGTGAATATACCACAAAGCCACCAAAGAAATAAGTGAAAAAAACAATGGGACTGAATTTTAATCTTGCAAACACAATTAAGAATCTTATTTACAGCATGTTGCTATCACTTAAACTAAAGGTAATTGCGTACTTACTGCCCTGACATCAGATTCTTAAATCAGCAGAAATTATATTCATAGGCTAGTGGCAAAAAGCATATGAAGTTCAGTGCTTCAATTAGAACCTATCCTAACACTTCAACTGAAAAAAAAAAAAAAAAAAAAAAAAAAAAAGTTGCAATCAAATTTCCAGTTTAGTTATTCATACAGCTTAATTTATTTTAGAATGCTTTAAAATGCTATGATAAACTCTGCAGTAACATAACTTTAAATTATGTAACTTCTGTATTCTATCAACAGAACACTTGCAGTTAGGTTTCTATACATTGTCACATCATGCAAATACTCAACACAGTTTGTAAGCCTATTCTTTTCTTTAGTTTTACGAAGCTTTATTTTTGCTTATATACATTTATCTCATGTCCACATATGTAAATATAAAATTACCATATTCAAATAATGTGTAGAGTAGTGTATAATGTGCATGTTTGAAGCAACTCTTGTAAACATTTTGCTGCTGATCAGCAAAACCAATTTTCTCAGTAGATATTCGCAATAGCCACAGCAAGAGTGCAGAATTTTCACCATTAATTTCCAGTGAAACAAGAGGATTACTTTTTGATTTTATTACTAAATATTCAGGAGACATGAGATGTGGAAACAAATCTGAAATTACTAAATTATTGCTGTGTATTAATATGTTTAATTAAAAGTTTGAAAATTCTACTTACGTATTTTAACGATGGTATTGAAATAATATCCAGTAAAATATGTCTCAGACAACATTCAACAGCAACAAAAAAAGAACTTTTAAAATCTAAGTAATTGATTCCTTTCAATTTTTATTTTATTTTATTTTTCTGGTCAGAAAAAACACTCTGAAGATGTTTCCATGGTTCTCAAAAATTTCTTTACATTTGAATAAATGATTTTAATTTTAAATTTAAAATTTAATTTTAATTCATTAGTAGCATATATACTCAAAACTGTTTTTATTATTAATCACAACTTCTTTCCTGGGGTTGTCACTGAAAATAAATTTTTGGCAAAAGGAGACCATAACTCTGCAAACTATTGTAGATAGCTAAGCATTTAAGTCTACTTACATATTGCAAACAGATACTCAGAAACCACACCAAATGCACTACATGACACCATTCTAACAAAACTCTCCTTATAAAGCTGAAATGCAAATATATGACAACTTTTCATCTTTCAAAAGTGCAAACATTTTACAGCTTGCACCAATCACAATTTCTCTTAAAAAATAGCCCAAAATGTCTGAGAAAGTGCTAATGTGTCTAATTGCATTATAGACCCCTCCGGCAGACAGACATTTCTTTAAAAAGTAACTCATTAAAGCACTCTGATTGCCAGATGTTGGGATTCACATCAATTGCCCTACTTGTGTACTGTGTTAAGGCAGTATGAGCACTGAAATAAGTCTTAAGCAGTATTAGTAATTAAAGTATTATCCTAAAAGTCAGAAAATTGAGATTTATAAAGAATATGTTTATTGTATATGAATTCTGACAGGCATAAATATTTTTTCATTACTACATAAACTGATTCCCAATCTCTTAAAATAATTCCAGATTATTAAATAACAAATTATACATAAAGTGAAAGGATATTCAAAACAAACAAACAAAAAAAGCTCTTAGCATAACAGCATTATACACTTGCAACAGCAACTATATTACTGTCCAGACATTATGAAAAGAAACCTCATAGGATATTTTCTAGATAACCCACAAGATTATTTCAAACCAAAAAAAGTTGTCAAGCTCATCTTTTACTGCTGGAGTCTTATGTGGTCTAGTGAAAGAAGATCATCACACTACATAACGAGAGAAGGAATAATTCTCCAGAGCAGAAATCAAACTTGCCTAGAAATATTCCCCCCCTCTGCTTTGATCAGGTCTAACTATTTCCCCATTTCATCTGTGAGGCCTACAATGTAGGTGGAAGTGGCAGAAAGAATTTGTGACTAGTCGTACTTTTGTTAAATATTTTTTGTTAAATATTATATTTTGTTAAATATTAATCTTGATGAAGGGATAATAAGAGGTATTCAACCCAGTGTCAGTGCAATGGGGACTCCAGAGTTAGAAATGTTCAGACCAGCACATTTCAATCCCTTTACCAAACTGACCTCAGAAAGAATCTCTGTCCAATGAAGATAAGCATTTTGGAATTAATGGCAACTTAAAAATGTTTTCTTTATGGCAGACCACCTGTCAGACCACTAGGAAAGTAGCTGTGCGTCAGCGAAGGGATAAGGGGAAAGCACTGACCACTCTTGAGAGATTTTATCAAACCAGTTGCTATGATTGTGCTGGACAAATTGTACACTCCACCTGTAAAAATGAGGCATATTCCTCAATATCCTAATATCCTAAGGCCTAAAATTGTTCTTCAAGAAAAATTTATTTCATCTTTAGAAGACAACTTTGCTTGTCATTTTGAGAATTCAAATTCTTTACAACTCATTAATGGCAACAGGTACACCATATTTTTACAGGATTTGTTCAAGCATTCACTTCGATGCTAGTAGAATGGTGTTGATCAGTTCATATTTCTTCAAAGTAGTTAAACATTTACTATCATTGTTTTGATTAAGATAGAGTTAATTTTTCATTATTTATTCATTCATTTATTTATAGAGGCTCGTGTAATGCTGTGCTTTGGAGTTCTGGTGAAAACAGTGGTGATAGCACACTGAAGTTGCTGAGCAGTGCTGCACAGAGCCAAGGACATTTCAGATTCTCACAACTGCCCTGTCAGTAAGGAGGTGGGGGGGGGAGGAGAAGGAGGGAGAGAACAGAACCAGCACAGCTGACTCAATCTGGTCGAAGGGATATGGCATCATATAGCATCATGCTGGTCAGTGAAAGCTGTGGTAAAGAAGAAGAAAGGGGAAGGAGGTTTGGCGTGATGGAGTTTGTCTTTCCAATAAATTGCTAAGTGCTATGAGCCTGGCTTTCCCAGAATTAGGTGAACATCTGCCTACATGTGGGAAATAGTGAATGAATGTCTTGATTTTCTTTGCTTGCATGCACAGTTTTTATGTTAACTAGTAAATGAGTTCTCACACATTTACTTTTCCAATTCTCTCTCTCCTTTTACATTGGGAGAGTAAGTGGTGAACAGCAGCATGGTACTTAGCTTCCTGTCAGAGTTAAACAACTTTGACTCAAAATTTTATCATCGCAAAAGGTTAATAATTCATTCAAAATTATAAAAGTTGAGTTCAACATATGAGCTGTTTACTTCTGTATTTTGAGTAACTGCTGCTTATATCAGCAATGCATCGGTAATCTTATATTTCCAATTAAATTTATTTTCCAATAAAGGCAACGTAACTTATTTTTTGAAGGGAAATTTAACATTTTCTAGTGCAAGCATGTGTTCTTGCAATATTATTGTACAATGCTCTATTTTGTTGCAATGTTCCTTGTTTATGAAAAAAGTATAAAAGGAAAAAAGAATTATAGCTGCTGGTATGTCAGTCAATTTTCTGAACTTCATCTGAATAATTAGAAACAGTCCCCAGGAAGCCCACAGACTCTAACATTCTCTCTCTACAGCTAATGTCAACTCAGAGATCCTTCACATTCATTTTTACTTTCTACTTTGAATATCAGTTTACTTCACTTTACAATAAAATGAAATAAAGCACACAATCACTTCAGAGAAATGTGACAACAAAATAATTCCCATGTCATTTAGGAAAAGAGATTTGCTTAGCTACAGAAAGAGTCTATTCACAGAAAATTTTACTTCATCTGAAAATTGAGTGTAAAATTTTTTGATAAAAATATCAATTTTTTATTATTTATTTTTTAATAGAAATATGATTCATTGAAAAAATTATAATTCACATAAGTGCAATCAGGTGTCTTCATATCCATTATAACTATGATATTTGAAGCCTTATTACCTATAATATACTTACAAAGCACAGAAGGGGACTGAATATTTAAAATATTTTTGTACAGATATAAAGCTAAACTGTAAAAAACAAAAAACAAAAAACAAAACAACACAGCAAACACTTTATGTGTCTTAACAAATAAAAGGCTACAGTCATGGCTATTGATACATAGTGTTTCTTATTTTTATTTTTTTTTTATAATCTATAGAACTGTTCTCAAATAAAGTGACCCGGGTGTTTTGTGTTCTTCTACAACCAAGTCAAACAGCTTTTGCCATTCTAAACTGCATTTCAACTACAATCAAAGGGACTTCTTTACAGAGTTTGGTCTAGACTTTCTAACTTCATAGTTCTAAAAACGTGATTTGCTTGTCTGACTGTAGCTTCACATTGCTTGACATATTATCTACTCACTCCTAAGAGAAAAGGAGAGGATCCAATCACTTGGAGAAATGAAGTGAACGTACCAAAAGAAAAAAAAAAAAAAAAAGGCTGGTTGCTAAACATAAATCACTGATCTTATTCCAGTTCCACCAGTAAACACTCTAGCAAAGAGGTACAATTTTGTTCAAAAACTGAGAAGATCAGAACTCCATGGTCTCAGTCTGTCTAGCACCATGGTTATAATCTTGGCATAGTAGTTTTTATTTATTTTTAAATATTTGCTGTTGCCTATATTACAGAAGAATCTATATATTAGAAGTATACTTACAAGAAAATGCTTTAACTAAAGGTTACAAGTGATGTAAGTGTCTCAAAGATCTAATAATAAGATAAGCGTATTTTTCCAAAGGATCATCAATTCAGATTCCACCAAAAACAACAATGCTTTGTCTTTTCAGAAATGTCATTCTGATTCACATTAGACTGTGGACTAATTTAAAAGCATCAGAGTCACTGTTTAAAGCAGTCTGTCACTATGCTTATCAACCCTAAAACTGAAGTTAAAGAATCAGTTGGACCTGCACCTGACTTTTTATTCCAAGGGATATGATTTTTGTAAATGGTATCTATGTTGTAGAAAATGTGATATTTTCAGTGGAGTTTTAAAAATTAAAAATTCGCTGCTTTGTAGGTAGAAAAGTTATAAGCATAAGTTATAAGCATTACTACATTATAAACTTGTTAACTTTAACTCCTATTACTATACTACTCAAAGAAGTACATGTCTCAGAAGATAAACAAAACTGGAAGGGGCTTTCCAGTCACAGACTCCAAGCAAGCGAACAGCACAAACTGTATGTTCTCTTGCATGAATTGAAAAATCTTCATCTGAAAAGTTATTAGCCTATTCACTTCCTTAATAAAAGGCCTGTTCCAGATCTTCATTCCTCAGATGGATAGACAATCTGTTCTAATTTTTAATAAAAATGTAACTGTGACTACATATATTTATGATCATTTGTTCGTCATGCATAAAACTGTACTTTAAATTTTTTATTCCATAGTACCAGCTTCATTCATACAAAGTTAGCATTGCCACAATCTCATCACAATGTCAAATGAAGACTATGGAGATTGCATTATGATGTCAAAATGCAATTGTAAAGAATTTTTATTACTATCTATGGTCACCACATTTACAATATCAAATTATGATGAAAAGTGTTTCAGTGTTTCTGTAGAGATGAAATTATAATGTCAGGCTGATGACACAATGAGGTCAGTACAAATCTTCATAGAACCAACTGCAGTGTTCATACAATGGGAAATGCATGAAGACTGTTATATAAAAACTATAGAGAAACAGAACGGACAAAAACTCCTGAAAGCTTTAGTAAGCAGTAAGAATAAGTTGGCATAAGCTTTAGAAAACATTTCTCAGTGTCAAAAGAATTATAAAAGTTCGTAGGAAATGTCAGAATGACATTTAAAAATTATTTACCTTAATAGCCACTTTCTTCTAGGAAGATGCTCGTTTTTGCTCTTGCTTCAGTTTCTGTTTTAAACCCATTCCTACTCCTATGGAAAAAGGCCATAACAATCTGTATTTCTTTATAGAAGACAGTATGCAATATCATCTTTCAACATTCCAGTCCATGCAAGGTCTTGTTATATTCTTAATGGATGGATATATGATATAGTAAAATTTCTCCTTTCTCTCCTTCTTTTATCAATATAAATGTTTCATTTACTCTCTACACCAACTATGAAAACAAACATCTCAAACATATCCTCTCACAATTTTTCTTGTTCTGTTTAAAGTTTTCTTTTGCTTTTCCTGATGGTCTTTTTTTCTAAGTATATTATCTTTGATTTTAATCTTCACTTTTAAGTAGTGTTAAACACTGTATTCTTATCTATACTTCTCTGTGACCGATTTATTTATTTATTTATTGCTAGTGCATTCACTTTTTCCACCGCATTTACATTGTTTGCAGCCAAGATGTGAAAAAACTCGTTGCTCTGGGTAATGTTGCTTCTATGCTTCTACGTAGTTCCTTTATTTCATTTAAAATACAAACTATTGTGTTTATATTGACTTACTCCTATTTGAACAATGAATGAGTTGTTAAATTTTGGCAGAACCATAGTATGCTCTTTCTTTTCAGTGTCTTTATTCACTGTGCTTTTTTTTGCTCTCCAGTATCACCGCTGAATGATTCCTTTATAAGTTCTGTTTTCATCACTCCCAGATACTTAAACAGTTCATAAACTTTCTCCAGTCTTTGTTTTAAATAACTTCAAGTAAATTCATAGCAACATCTTCTGCCATTATTGTATGACATTCCTTTCATTTTTTTCTAAAGAATTTTGATCCCTTTACTGATTACACTACCATGAGCAACTGCAAAATGCTCGTCATGTAAATCTTAGAATCTGCTTTTCACTGAACTGTCGTTTGATGCTACGTTTTGCTACTTTTGGCAGACCTGAGGGTTTTTTCTTTCCTGTCTGCATTGTGAAAAAATATGTTTCTCAGTCTCCAGCCACTTCAAGAGTAACTCTCTGATCTTATTTCTTCTCTTCTAAATTCCAAATATTCAAGTAGTATTTTTCCTGTACTTGTCTTAAAACAAAACCTTATTTCTGATAGCTTTCTTATTTCCTTCAAGTCTCTTTTTACAATTACTTATCACAAACTACATTGACTCCTCTTGTGCATTCAGAACAGTTTTCAGTGCAAAATTATGTCATACACTCTTTATTTGATAACTACTGAGGGATAAAATAGTATTTTAAAAGACGAGAATTGTGAAAATTTACCTGACCATAGGCATTGTTATATAATTGAGATATGCTACTTTCATTTAGATAAACTTTAGTTCATTAACTAGCGTTTGAGTCTTCTTTCTATATTTACACTGATAGTTCTTAAGCAAACTATGACTGTAATGTTATAAAACTATTTCAAGTATCAAATAAAATTTTCCATTCAAAATCTTCATATACTTCTAGTGAATCTCTACCTTCATGAATTATCAGAGCAATATTTAAATATTGTTAATGAAACAATATAAAAAAATCCCACATATTTGCAAAGAATAATCCATGATATACCAAACCCCTGAAGGACTGTATAATCCAGTAGAGGGTTAATATGGTTGCCAATACAGTGGCTTATCAGTCACAGACTACACTATGGTGATGTCTGCAGGGCATATCCACATTATTTTTTCTTGCAAATTTTAATCTTCTCTCTTTGAGTGGCCTATTCTAAATTAAAAGATATTTAAAATTATAACATTGTTGCAGTTTTCTAAACAACGATGTATAGACTTTTTTCCACTTGTTTAAAGCTGATATTCCACAGAATACCACAAATAAAAATATTATCTACAATGAGTACATTATTCTCACTTAAATAATAAATATATTAATGCAATTTATCCAGAACAAGTATCATAAATATTTTAATCAAATGCTAATACTGATCAAATGGAATGTGAAATGTAAATACAAAAGAGTGTATTTATCATCATTTCCTTATCTCAGAACCCACCTTCTTCATTTTTCCAGCACCAGAATTTACAAGACCTTATTCTCATTACTACAAAGAACATTACAGAACAGAATTGTAGGTTTTCTCCAATAAAGTTCGTAACGTGTACACTCATTAACATCAGGTCACTAAAGTTTTCCCTTCTTTAATTTTAAGCTCTTTCTCAGTGATATAAATAAAAATTTTATTCAATTACAGTAGGTTTTAATTGACCTTGGATTAAACATATTAGAATTGTAAATTCTATATTACTGAAGAAATTTGAGTGTATTTTTCAATTAAAAAAAAAAAAAAAACACAAAACCTAAACTAAGTAGGATTAAAAAGGCTATCAATAATCTTTATATGTATGCTTACACATGCTTGAATTTTAATATAACACTAGATGTAATGCCCTGCGTAATTTTTTTCTTAAAACAGATAAATGAAATAGAAACCTGAAGAAAAAGGAAAAGAAACAGTATTAGCATTAAAAAGGAAGAGGTTGTATGTAATAGAGTTGAAAATGACAAGTTTTGTTCACAAATTCAAGACATGACTTAAGACAGATATATTCCTAATATACTACGCACTGAATACACATGAAATTTTACCTTCACGGCTTTAATAAACTGCTTTTTTATTTTTATCCATTTGTTGATGAAGAAAATTACCATTACCTCTCTTAATCAAAGCAAAATGTAAATATTTGAAGGCTCTGAGTAGTTATATTTACACAAATACTGGTACTCAGAACTGTGACAAAGGCAATGATACATAGCTGTACAATACATATTAAAAAAGTCATAATCAAGAGAAAAATATAATTTCTATAAGAGAAAAAGAATGCACTTTCCTTTGTTAGTGACAAATGTAATATTTAAAGTTGTTTTGAAATATTAACATATGTGCTAACTCCACTTCATAATATTACCAAGTAGAGTTTATTGTACATCAGACTGACACAGTACAGGTACTATTTGAGGCAAAGACTGAATTGCAGACTGAGAGAAACATTGTGCTTCCCTTGTTTTTTTCTTTTTCCTTTTTTTCTTTTTTTTAACCTGTCGTTTATCATATCCATGAGTTCTTGCATTTTTTTTTCCTTTTCCAATTATCTTCCCCAACTCACCTAGACGGAGTGAGCAAATGGCACTGTGATACTCAGTTGCCTGTCAGGTTAAACTGTAGCATTCAGAAAAAAGCAACATGATGCTGAAATTTTAAATCCCAGTAAGAGTAGTAATGTTCAGTGAATCCATATGAAGTATCACTAACTTTACAATTCCATTACATATTTGTATTAATACATATTGAATAGGCTTGTTTACCCAAGCAGCAACATCATCTCTACAAGCCGTAGCTACTAATACATCTTGTAGAATAAACTGATACAAACAACGTAATATTTATTTGTAGGCACTTTCAGGAAAATAGAAAATTCAGGCAAATTTGTACTATTTTCTTTAAGAAGAGAGTAGGTAGTAACAATCATACAGTCACACATAAAGTCTTGTAATATCTCCCATTTAAAAAATTTTTAGCAGGAAAAACTTAAATATCAGTAATGATTATTTGTGTAACATTCTTCCCCTTAGATTTTCTGATTTTTTTTTATTATTTTTTATTATTATTTTTATTTTTATTTAGAACAATGTGTGGTCCACAGACTTCTTGTATTTTCTCTAGTTTATTAAAGAGCTACCTCAGAAGTCTTTAATCCACTTTGCACCATCTGGAAGCTCTTCAGTGAAGTGAAAAGAGAAAAAGAAAAAAAAAAAAAAAAGTATTGAGTTTTATGGATGAATACTTACCTAATACAGAAAGAAAACAGAGATGAAAATTAACATCTCTATATGTATGCTCATTTGTTTCACTACATGTAGTGATAAATAGATTTATTACATTCACAGTGAATACACTAGCACTTTCCCCAGTAAACTCTGATTTCATTATGCTACAAGAAGACTTCAGTCACAACACATCTAGATGCAAAAGTAAATGTTATAAAGTTCTCAACATGGTAGATAGAAATTCAAAATATAAGTAAGATTTTTCCACTTGTTTGAGCCGCGATTTGAAAATGGGAAATATTCTTTTCCCACTGATTTTCATTGGGATTTGGGAACCAGAAACTTCTTGAAAACCTTAGCCTTTATTGAACATTCTCACGGTCACTTTGAGAACCACCCTCTTGTGTGTCAGGTGCACTTTAACTGGATTTGAAGGCTGTTACTCCTCCTACTCCTCCCCTCTGAACTCAGAGATGTTCCTCTGTGAGCTATAAAGTGGGCTTTTCAATACATTTAGTTCTATGAATAATTAATGTGTCTCCTGCTCTCACCACTTGATTTCCAGTTATTTGCCTTGTGTGCAATATGGTGAGCCAGTTTCATAGCTCCTAGACTCAAATGCAGGTTTCAACTCTCATTAAGTATAATGAGATATGAAAAATAAGTTGGAAAATAAAGCAAAAGATCTGTAAATCTGTCTCACACTAGAACCTCCAGAAAAGCAAACATATATGTTGACTAAAGATGATTGTATATAGAAAGACAGTAATACAAGACTTTTTTGGTCATTGGTTTATTATTTCTGTATATAGCAAAATTGAAATGCCAGTATAAAAAAAGAGTTCTTCAAGAGCTAGCCAAAGATCAACACAGTGAATCCATGTGTTCTTACATACTGGACAAATTGGACAAAAAGTAGTTAGATAGTTAGATGATCTTCTGAGACTAAGTAGATCAAATTCATTGCTTCCATAAGATGATTCTGAGTGGGTGAGATAAATTCTGAAAGAAATTACATCTGAACTGATACAATAAAATGAGTATCTGCAAGAAAACAGGTAAGAAGGCAAATAGAAAGGAAAACCTTCAGGCCATTCTCCAGGCAAGAAGATTCTAGGAACTTTCTGCTTTTGAGTTACCAATCTAAAATAGTAGTTCTGAAAACTTTTGAAAGTGATTATGTATTATATAACTTTTCATTTACTATTTTAAAAATCTTTCCTCACTTCCAAAGAACCTGCAGAAATTTGTCTTTCTTAAAACTATTTAAAAAACTGATTTTTTTGTTATAGGTTAGCCAATGAATTTGAGCACATTAAAAAGTCTTTTTGGAAAGGAGAGAAGGAATATCTGATTCTATTCCTAGAGCAATGTAAATCTCAAATCATTTCACCAGTTTTGCTGACTTTTAGTTTAGATTTCTTCTGCTTTGGGGACAAATAGGGTTAATTTTTTTCATAGTGGCTGTTATGATGCTGCCGCTGCTCAGGGCATTGGTCGACGGACAGTGAGCAACTGAATTGCACAGCATTTGTTTCTATATTCTTTTATTATAAATGTAATTTTCCCTTCCTTTTCCATCCTATTAAATTGTCTTTATCTGAACTACAAGCTTTACTTTTTTCTAATTCTCACTCCTGTCTCAAACTAGGTAGAATGAATCACAGAATCACAGAATTGTAGGGGCTGGAAGGGACATCTAGAGATTGTCAAGTCCAACCCCCACACCAAAGCAGGCTCCCCGGGTTGCACAGGTAGGAGTCCAGGCAGGTTTTGAACGCCTCCAGAGGAGACCCCACAACTGCTCTGGGCAGCCTGTTCCAGCGCTTCATCACCCTTATCGTGAAGAAGTTCTTACACACATTTGTGCAGAATGTCCTGTGCTTCAGTTTGTGGTCATTTCCCCTTGTCCTGTTGCCACACACCACTGAAAAGAGTCTGGCCTCATCCTTTTGCGTCCTGCACCTTAGATATTTATAGATATTGATCAGATCTCCTCTCAGTCTTCTTTCCTCAAGGCTAAACAGACCCAGATCATGCAGCCTTTCCTCATAAGAGTGGTGCTCCAGGCCCTTTATCAGCTTTGTGGCCCTCTGCTGGACTCCTCCCAGGAGATCCTTATCTTTTTTCTACCAGGGAGCCCAGACCTGGACACAGTATTCCAGGTGAGGCCTGACCAGGGCAGAGAATCACCTCCCTTGACCTGCTGCCCATGCTTTTTTTAATGCATCCCAGGATACCATTGGCCTTCTTGGGCACTGCTGGCTCATGGCCAACCTGTTGCCCACAAGGACACCCAGGTCCCTCTTTGTAGAGCTCCTCTCTAGCAAATCATCCCCCAACCTGTACTGGTGCATGTGGTTATTCCTCACTAGGTGCAAGACTCTACATTTGCTCTACATCTGCTTCTTCTCTGCCCAACTCTCCAGCCTGTCCAGATCTCAATGAATGGCAGCACAGCCTTCTGGTGTGTCAGCCATTCCTCCCAGATTTGTATCGACAGGAAACTTGCTGAGAATGGGTGAACTACTGTATAATGTTGAGCAGCCTGTTGGGTTAAAATACAGATTGTATTTTATTTTTTTTTTTCTTTTCTGCACAGACATAGTTCAAATTACCAGAACAATTAATTACTGTACATTCCCACATTGGTCCTGCTGCTAAACTGGCAAAATTTACTACTGTATGTAAAGCTCATCCTAAAATAATTACCAAATTAGATCGGGAAAAGTCAAACTAAAACCATACTCATGACCTTGTCTTATCTCCTACAAAAGTAATTTTTTTTTATTCCATTGTTGGCATTCTTATTTGCTTTTTATTTCTTTGAGGATGGAACTCAAGACTTCTTTTTGATCCTTAAGCATCATTCAGTTTGCTTTCTAAGAAAACTAAACATTTAAAAAGCCTGATGACTGTGATCTTTTCCATTCTACTTAAGTCCTAGAAGATTGACCTTAGTCATTTAAATTTTCAGGTTCACATCTCAGGGATGTGTAGAAAAATTTAATGTGTAGTTTTTCAGGTGACTGGAAGTGATACATTCATTTCAGAAGCTGAAAGGAGGATTGAGAAAGCAGGGTGTATGATAACTTGCCCTCTTCCTACAAGGAGACTTGAGACCTTGCAGTCTCTCTTCTTAGTGGTATCTCAACCTCTTTGGATAAGACAAGGCTAGAATTAATCCTAAAAGTCTTTGTAGGAGATCCCAAGATCCATCTAGTCCATTCTCCCACCTCCACTAAAGATCAATAGCAGTTGCCAAAAAAAAAAAAAAAAAAGACTCAAAACCACACAAAACAAGAGAGTCAGCTTACAGCAATATTTTCACAGAGCAGTAAAATTGTAGTAAGGTACAATGTGGAAAATCTAGCTGTGCTAGCTAGCTGTGGGATAAATATAAATATATAAATAATTCTTTTATATATAAATTTAGAAGTAGCCAAACACTGGGAAAACTTCAATAACAGTTATATCTGGAAGTACACAGTTGCTTGAGTATAGTCCACTGTTATGTGATATTGTAATTACATACACAAGTATAAATGACTTCCATACAGAAATATGAATCAATATATATTTATTATGAAATATGGGAAAAGCTTTTCATATGCATATGAATGGATTGAAAGTGAGAATGTACAATAGACATTTTAACTCTAAATGTAAACCGATATGCATGCACCAGATGCACTCTTTTTCCTTGGAAACTTATAATATGCTTTCTAGTCTATTCCCAGTTCTGTAAATACATTTATCAATAATAACTGTATGTGTAAATAAAACTGCTTGATAGAAATGATACATGGTTTTCTGGTTTTTGGTTGCTTGTAAATGCAAGATGAAATCCCGGCTTATGTGAGCCAAAAAGATTATAGAGATCAATATAAAATACTCTCCAGTTTCATTATAAAGCATAATATAATCCTAACATGGCACCGTAGATGTCAACGGTACTACTCCTGAGAGCAGAGAGGCAGCAAGATTCATTTCATGTTTTGTTTTAAATTTCCTGTAAAAATAATGAGGATTCATGTTAGGAATTTCCTTGTTAAAGCATGAAGCTCAGGCAAATTCTGTGCAGTATATGGATAATTAGTAATTAGAGTGTTGCTGGAAACAGTTATATCTCACTGCCTACTACTACTACAGCCACTACACAGAGCGGACATGGGAAGTGCTCCTTGTGCTGCACATTTTCAGGAAGGCTGTCCTGTTACAGGGCCCAGGCAGTGGGAGGCTGCAGGGACAGCCGTGCAGAAAGGGAAAGCACCACCCTGTGCTGCTCACAGCCCGAGCAGGTGGCCTGGGTAGTGGGAGCCATAGGGCCCTTCAGCACATGCATTTACAAAATTGGCAGCCA
Source organism: Meleagris gallopavo (assembly GCF_905368555.1). Lineage (NCBI taxonomy): Eukaryota > Metazoa > Chordata > Aves > Galliformes > Phasianidae > Meleagris > Meleagris gallopavo. Next base: position 64,416,155 of record NC_139406.1, on the reverse strand, counting down.
TGACAGTGGGTGTGGGCCAGGGGAACACTACTGATAAAATGTGACTGAGCAGCCCATGATGGAGCAGGGACAGCCATGGAGCTGCATCTGCCTCAAGCTTTTTTTATCATCTTGTCTCCCCACCAGAGAGATGTCCATGAAATGTGGGTAACCCTTGGTCGGTGTAGGGGCAGTTAAGACTGAATAAGGGAAGAACATGTATTTATGTCTTTGATTAATTGTGTTCTTTTTTTTTTTTTCAAATGCCCAAGTCAGTGATTGAAAGTTTGTTTTTATTGACAATAATAATTCTCCAATGCATGACTGCTTTGCCAGCAACAAGGTTTCTGCTAGTTTACAAGGCTTATCACATTCATTTCCTGTATACTTCTCCAGTGCTGATGTGTAATTAAAGACTTGGCTCTTTGAGGCTTGCATTTGCATGAAAAGGGCCCTAGAGGTGCAAGTTGTTTTGGTTAATGAACAATTGAAGAAACAGAACACTTTAAGATTTCTTTTCTTTGAGTGACTTCATTTTAATTTAGCTTATATTTTCCTCACTAACCTTTCTAAGAAATTAATGCCATCCTAATTGTATAACTTAAACTGGGATTGCTTGATCACTTTTACTCTCTTCAAGCATTACATAAATATCTCTCCAGGGATACAAATAGATGCTTTGTGTATTTATATTGGAGACATTAATTCTTCCATTTTACTTTATTCTAGCTAATTTTTGTTATAGCAACATTTACAAGATAATTTGTGAAAAGGGTGAATGAACTGTAATGTCAGGAAGTATATTTCAGGTTTTGGGTTCTGCATTAGGAGAGACAATATGTTTTAATGTTTTTATGCAGTTGTTCACTTTAAACGTAAAAGCAAAGAATTTGCAGTAGTTGTCTGGAACATAATAAGGTGACAAAGTTGTACTCAGTCATTAATTATAAAATTCTGTATGAAAATTAGCAGAAAATTATGGAACATAAATTCATGTCAGTACAAATCCAAACACCTTGTTTATCTCATTAGTAATACGTAAAGGTTTTAAGAAAATGATATTTAGTTAAATCTTCGGCTTTTTTAATACCATTATGCATACATATCTTAAAAAGAAGAGGCAATGATATCTCAGAAGGTCTGCTGCTGTGAGGTCAGGAGGCAGGATTCTTCTGCATGATCTCCTCTGACTACTTATTTGCAGTACAAGAGTAGAGACAGCAGTGTAGCATCTGAACAGGGCTATGAATGGGAGGAGAAATATTTTCTTGATTTTTTTATTTGGTACCATGTTGCTTAACTGAGGTATCTATACTTCCTCTAATACGAAAAATTTATATTGGTTGGACAGTAGGAGGGCAACATTATTGTCTTGAGATAACAGTAGTCATTGTTAAAATAGAATACATGAATTATTAAGCTGAATTATGTACTTGAGCTCAGAGTCAAGAAGCTCATACACTTGATACAGGTATCAGACAATCTGCTGACATATATTCTGTTTGCTTATTGCTGGGTCACCTAGAAGAGAAAAACTGTAAGAGTTTAATTGCTTTAGCATGTCTTAAAACAGCCCCAAAGTATTTCCCAAAAGTCCAGTGGCATTGTGCACATCTGTAAGAAATTAAAGGAACTGATACCATTATCTATTTTTTATGTACATTTTTTTCCCCTCAATTTCTGAAAGAAGTATTCTAATATGGGGATAATTTCCCAGTCTAGAGTGTTGGATCTTTTGCTAGCAGAGGTATCAGGCCTTATTCATGGTGTCTTCCCACTGTGAATGAGGAGACTAAAGTAATATGCTACTGTGTTCCATCATCTGTGCATGCTTGGATAATATTATAATCGTAATGGCTTTGAGACAGAATACAGAAGATCATTACAAACTGAAACGTCAAAAACTATCAAAACTGTATTTCACATTACTAGGAATACACATTCCCTATTTGAAGTCAATTCCATCAAGATTTTCAAGTATATATTGAATTTTAAAATTAAAACACTGGAAATCTAAATTGTATTTTCAGTTGAAGCCAGTATAAAGTGTCTTCTTAAAAACAATTTTTTAAATTGAAAATAATGTTAGTAAAATTCAAATATTTGCAAATGGGATGAACTTTTATGGCATACAGAATCCAGATTTCCAGATTTGTTATTATTTCCACAGCTAGAGAGTTTCTACTACTATCTAGTCTGTGTGTATTTCACATAGTCCACATCCATTATCATGCACTAAGATTTGTTTGGATAAGTGAATTGACCAAATGTTTCTTCTCATTTTGATTATATTCACAATAAGAAAAGCCTTTCACCATTAGGTTGTAACAGTTAAGGAAAGAGGGAAGGAGAGAGTGTCAACTTAAAATAAATAAATAATAAAACTAAAGAAAAAAATAAGAACCCCTTCATTCCTCCCCTCCCCCTTCCCTCTTTTTTAGATTCTTCAAATGTAAGTTAAAATATGCCTATACATCATTCTAAAAAAAAATCAACCAAACAAAAATCACAGTTATTTAAAGCTCATCTTATATTTTTTCTCTAGCCATAGAGATAACACTGGAGAGTGAGTTCTCTTAAAATCCTTAAGGCTCCATCATCTATTATCTATTATCAAGTTTTGCCTGTACCTTATCATCTCTGGTCTCTATTTTATTTAACCCAGTATTCACCAGCTTCATTTCCTGACTTTCCTAAAGCATGTGATATATTTTAAAACTGTTTGTGCAGTGTGTGCTGAGATACTTTATTTTTAAAAAACCTTCTCTTCCCTAGAGTAGCAGTTCCTGATTATTTTCTTCACTCATCTTTAAAAATGTCTTTGTTCTTTCTACATGTTTGTGTCTCCTTTCTTGTGACATTCCTTCTAACTATAAGTTTCCCTTAATTGGCAGGTTTGCATTTGAGTTTCCTATGTTGAGTGACCCTTCGTTCCTCTTTCTGCAGTGTCAGGAAACAGAAATGTCATTGCTGATTAGGGGCCTGAACCCTCTGCTCCTCCTTCTCATACAGTAGGCAATCTTGTTCTGTACACACTCTAGCTGCAGGGTCAGCCTTAGGGGAACTCTAAACAAGTGTCCACATGGGATACCAAAGTGGAAGGGGCACTGATAGGGGCAAGTATTCTTTGAGCTCATTTGTCTACCACAGAAAGTCACTTCTGTCCCTTTAAATGTAAAATGTCCACTGGCATTGCCCAAGTGCCTACATTTTAACCACATGGAAGCATTTTTGTGCCTCTGGCTTGTTACACATGTGCATCAGTGATGTTAATAACATCTCTGCCTAACAACGTGACACTGAGATATAGTTCTAATGGTTGCCTTTCCTCTGAACAGAGACACAAAAGCTTTCATTTTTGGTTCTGAAACCCTCTGTTAAACCAACTCTGACCTCATCCAGGGCACTATTATCTAGTCTTGCTTGGGGCACCTGAAACTCTAAAGATGGCCCTGTGTAACAGTTGGAAATCTCTCTGCTCAGTGTACAGAGTGCATCCTATCTTACAACTGAGTGGAAACCGCTGCTTTTTCCACTTTTGCTCTTCACCTAGGGAAGTGGAACAAGCCAAGACAGGGAAGAACAGAAACTACACAGAAAAGATCAGAAGCTAGGGCCTTCAACTAGCAGGGAGCATGCATAAAACCAGACCTTTCTCCCTAAACCAAAGGATATTGCAAAAGAGGCAGAAACTATGAAGAGACGAGAGGGAATAACACTTCACTTCCTACCATATCCATAGCCTGAAGGAAGTCAATGGACAATCTGAAAAGATGAGGGAATGACAGTGAAACACAAAGGACTAGAGGTGGGTCCCTTTGCAACAACAGAGAAGACTGATGTTGCTTAGAGTATTTCATGTGCAGTGCAGGCCACAGAGCAGCTGTAATAGTCACAAGCATAATGTCTTGTGCAGAAACCCTGTAGACAAAACAAAACACCCCCCCTCATATAAGGTATAGCATATGCACCCAATTTTCACTTTAATAATTTAAATAAAATTAAAAATATAATGAATTTACAGTAAAATAAATTCACAACCCATTTTTTAAAGATGAATTTCCAAGTGTCTAGAATTTTGCCATGGACAGGTAGACAGGTTGATAATTCCACAAATCTCTTGCTAATATATACTTCCAATCAATTTGTTACATAAATGTCTACATTTTTGTAAATTTATAGAGACGAGGATAATTGAAACATCATTTGCTATTTAAATTTTATATATTTAAATTTTCTGAAATATAAAATACGTTTGTACAAATTATTTCAGCAAGGTAAATAGAATCATTAACAGTTTCATGAATCTGTCCTTTTCAAAGCCATACAAAATTCAGCCCCTTCTTGCTTGTCATTAAATATCCTAAGACACAAAAGAATGGATATTAACTATAGAATTCTGGCTAAAGACCAAATCATTCTGTGGATATAAAATCCACTGTTGGAAAAATTTCCTCAAAACCTTACTGTGTAGTGCATCAGATTGTATCCACCAGGTAGAATCATTTTTGTAAGGGTTATGTAACCTTACAAGATAGCAATTTTTTTTTTTTAATAGTATTTTGGATCAGTACAGTAGTCCTTTGAAACAAACTGAAATAATACCAAGTTATCAGTGCACACTAAGTTCTTAAAACTTGTGATTTGGAAGCATTATTTGGTATTAGGTTATTTATTTATTTATTTATTTTCTCACGATTTTTCAGGAACAAGCTTATATATAAAATTGTAATACTTTTTACCCAATATATCATCAGTACCTAAAAACATGAGAAGGTAATTAATCAATAAATCTTTCCTAATTTCTCCTTTTTATTAAATAATTATTTGAAGTACTTCAACTGAAAAAAAAAAAGCTGTATTTATTATGACATTTTTAGATAAATAATCTTTGAGAATATTTGATTATTAAAAATTTTATCTTACTATGGAACAGAAGAATGTACGCTCCATCAACTATAGTTGACTAGGTCAAATGTGAAAGTTCAAACAGTGCTTTCTTCTAGTTTACACAGGCTGAAGGTATATATTGTGATCTGTGTTATGCTTCATAATGTTAGTAAAACTGGTAGAGGACTATCCTATTTGTGTTTCCCCAAACCAAGATGGATCCAGAGGAATATTCAGCCCATTAAGCTTTCTGTACTTTTTCATCAGAGCAATTAGCCTTTAACTTACCTGAATATTAAAAATACATAGAAATTATTTATATGTATTCCTTTAATGTTTGTTTCCTAACAATGTTACTTAACATAATACACTTTCAGCAAGATGAGTTGAAATAAAATAGATATAGAATAGACTGACATTTTAGCATGTAGTAGGCAGTGAGCAGTGCTCGCTCATCAACTGAGACTGCTTCTGAGAGTTTCAGTAGGGGGTTCACATTAGGCATGACATCCTTCAATATTTATCAATTGTCTGGAAACCAAAGATAAAATCAGAGCTGATAAAATTTATAGGATGACACAAAGATTGGCACAGTGGTAAATAATGAAGACAGGCAGTCATGGAAAGTGATCTGTGACACTTGATGACTGAATGGGTTCAGATAACATACCCTTTAAAGTCAAAGTCACAACTGTATTTACAGGAATGAAGAACTTAAATTAGGACAGACTTTAGAAAAGTTAATGTTGGTCATTCCAGTTTGCTGTAGTGATACCACATAGCATATGTGCTCTTAAAATATAAACATGTATATTTTTTTATGGGAAAAGACAAGAGCTTTTCCTTTGTTTTGTTCTGATTGCAAACTTTCTTCTAAGAATGCATTGTTTTTGAGACTTTAATTCACATTTTGCCTTTTATTTACATTCGTGATTCTGAATTCAGTTTTTAAGAGAAGAAGAAAGGTGAGTACAGTACTATTTCATGACTTCCAGGGGAGACCTTACAGCTCTCTACAGCTACCTGAAAGGAGACTGTGGTGAGATGAGTGTTGGCCATCTTCTACATGTAACTAGCAATAGGATTAGAGGGAACAGACTCAAGTTGTGCCAGAGGAGATTTAGGCTGGAGGTTAGGAAAAGTTGATTTTCTGAAGAGGTAGTTAGGAACTGGAATGGGCTGCCCAGGGAGGTACTGGAGTCACCATGTCTGGAGGTGTTCAAGAAACATTCAGATGTTGTACTAAGGGACGTGGTTTAGTAGAGAAATATAGGCGGTTTGTAGACAGTTGGACTGGATGATCTTGGACATCTTTTGCAACCTTGGTGATTCTCTGATTCTATGACTTTGGGTGTTTTGTTTTTTGTTTTTTGTTTTTTTTTTTTATCTTCAAGTAAATCATAAAACTGTCTACTGGAAGAAAAAAAATAATAAAGACCAAAACCAAAGTATTCACTGTTAACAAGGAATCCAGTGTGAGCCTCTAGTTTTGAATGCAAATTCCCAGTGGGAATAAAATAGGCTCCTAAATGTTTTGTAATCTTGCAAACTAAAGCCAAAGATAAATAATTAGAGGTTGTCCAGTTTAGATATGGGCAAATTCAAATCTTTAAGGAAAAAAACAAAATGAGTGAGCATGAGGGAAATAACTAACAATTTATTTAATTTATTTATATGATGGAGTGAATACTTGGCTGGAAAACACACTTCACAAACACAAATTATTGGGTTCAATGCAGCAATAACAAGGTGAAAATCTAGTGCTTGCTTTACAGGGGGATCAGACTAGATCTCTTGTGGTTCCTTTTTGGCTTTAAATTATACAGAAAATTTATTTAAAATTCAGTTGATGGGCCTGACAATTTTGTTTCCATTTTTGCCACTTCAAATCTCACCAGTCCTGAGGCTTTGCTAGACAAGTAGCTAAAACTTCAAGAAATCCCTGACTCAGGGATATCTCACAGTATGTGATTTTATAATAACAAGGAGCATAAATCAATACCAGATGTGAAATTTCCAAGAGAAACATGAAAGGACAATGTCAGTGCAAACACGGTATCTGAAAAAAGTTGTAGTAAGACTTAGGGGGAGGAGGAAAGCATGGAAGAGGAAGGAGAGAGACCTCCAAGGATTAGTTTGGATAAATCTGAGATTAGCATCCAAACTTCTTGGTATTTCTCCAAACTAAGTGTGCAACTCTTTAGAGCTTCATCCACCCATCATAATTCTAGCTGCTCTTGAAGACTTAAACTGACAAGGTCATAACTGCGAAGGGGCAGGGAGGAGGCTGTTAAAAAAAAAATACAAGCTTTTAGATAGTAATTTATGCTAATTATGTTTGTGAAATAATTTGTGTTGCATGTCCCAAAATGGAATGCCTCCATAATTTCCATCTGTTTATCATCTAAGATGTGTTAGCAAGATGTGACTGCTCATCATGCAGCTCTCCCACAGCATGTTACAGTCACTGTAATAACATGTACAATAGAAATAAACTACTTGATCCCTCATTAGAAAATAAATTATACTGCCCTCATACATTTACTTTACTTGTAAAACATTATAATAGAGCTCATGAAAACATTTACTCACAAGAAAATCACATAGTTAAATGTGATCCAATACATACATTGCTACCTAAGGCTCCTTGGAATAGTTCCTTCAGACTGTAGATAGAGCATTTATAAATCCATCTTTGGCATTTTTCCAGTGGTGTTATTAAGCTCTTGGAATCTCCCCTTTTCTGTGGTTCCTTTATGTGTTTCTTGTCATTCCAGGATCTCCAAGTTCCTCAATTTTCACCCTATAAACAGATACTGGCAGAATTTTGACCAACTGTTATATAATGGAGTTTATCATGCATTAAGTTACCATTTGTCTTAAGTTTACCTAACTTTCTTCTTTAACTGAAGTTTTATTTTATAATAATGCAGTGAACATTCTGGCAATTTATATATATATATATTTTTTTTATGCAGAGAGCCCATTCCTTCTGGAGAGCATGCAACCTTTATACTTGCACTGCCATCCTAAATTCTGGAGCTTGAAATTCATTATGATTATTTTGCATTCTCAGGAATAAAATCTCCTTTCAAAAATTAGCAGAAAAAAAAAAAACAAACCACAAAAACAAAAAATAAAAAACACAATAGTCTGTCAAAATTATGGTGCTCCATTGCTCTGTAACAATTCAATTACTCCTTGAGTTACATGAGAAAAACATGCATTAATTTGGAAGTAGCAGTGACAGTCTTAAACTAATGCAAAAGACTATTCACTTTATTAAATGATGGTTATTATTCATACTTCTCCAAAAGCTAACAGTTAAACAGTTTGAATTTAAAAAGTCCTGGTATTCAAAATCCAAGATTTACCATAGTCACAGAGTTATTTTCTCTCCTTCCTTCCCCACTTTGTTTTAAATTTGCATTCTCCATTGCTGTAGGATAAAAAATAAATAGAATCATAGAAACACCAATGTTGAAAAAGACCTCCAAAATGATCTAGTCCAACCATCTACTTGGCACCAATATTTCCCCACTAAACCATGTCTCTTAGAAAATATTTTTTGAATACTTCCTGGGACAACAACTCAACCATCTCCCTGGGAAGCTCATTCCAGCATGTGACTACTCTTTTGGAGAGTAATTTTTTCCTAACATCTAACCGGACAAATAAAATAACAAATCTAAAATCTTTAATATTTGTTTGCTTAATGCATCTCATTTTAAATAGTGAGTCGCACTGCTGTGAATATGAATAAAAAGCTAACTAAGCATAAGCATCAAGAAATTCCTCAATAACTTAAAAGGTGTTATTTTCTATTTCAAGCTCCTCTTATTTAAAAACAGACTTTGCAATGTACATAATTCATTCAGAAGTCCAAAATACTGCAAAATTAGCAAAAAAGATGTAGATGTCTTCCATTGCTTATAATGAGATGTTAATTTTAAAGTGTTCACTTTGAAGCCTAATTACATCTATATTAAATACAAATATAAATAATAACTTTACTGCCAAATGATGAATAAGTTCAATTAAATCTGTCTAGCATGCCAAAATTTTCTGGCAGGAATCAGTCTATTCCTTTTAGTGACGACTGCATGGAACCATAAAAAAAAATATATCCTACATGAAGCATAGTAAACAAATCTTCCATTCTGTTTCAAAATATTAATTTAGATAATTACACATATAAAATTTATTTCTTCAAAGTGAAGTAATAAACTTTTTTCCTTTTTTTTTTTCCTATCTACATGACTATATACAGTAACTTCACTTAAACATTCTGTCTACCATTAAAAACTGCTGTAAGGGTTATAATGCATTTTTCAGCAAAAATAAACAAACAAAACCCAACTTTCTAATTATTCCATCCTCAATAATCAAAATGAGAAATCTGGTACTTTTTCCATATAAGTCTTATACATAGACTTTTTTCAAAGAACAAAACAAAAATCATATCCTAATCTAGGTTAAAAAGCAATAGTAAGAAATGCAAATTTGCTTTCCCACAAGTTTTAAATTATTTTGGTTTTCCTTTATCAGATAATATCTTACCTAAAACTCTCTATTCACAAAAATTTGCAAGCATTTCACAAGAATTAGACTTACAAAACAAGAAGTATTCTATCAGTTTCTAAAATTGTTTCAGTACTTGCATAGAATGATAACGTTTTAACTGCTTGCAGGGTCACAACATGCAGTTTGACATTCCATTCAATTAAAACTGAAAGTACTGTTAAGCAGACAAAACATAATTTACCAGAATGGAAAATAGTGTTGGGTAGAGGAACTAAGTCTAGTACAATAGAAAATTACTAGTGTGAAATAAAGCATAAATATATGTATTGATTCCTGTAGTGATTTCAGGAACTAAAAGTAATATCAGATACTGTATGTAGCCCATGTAGCCCACAGATTTTTTTCTTATACATAATTAATATTTCAACTTTTAAACTGAGTTAGAAATACTGGGAATGGTTAAAATATATCATAAAGCTATTTTTTTTTTTTTTAACGTTCAGGAGTTATTTTTTGATATTCTTTGGATAACACAATTTTACCAAAAGTTTCGCAGAGTTTGAATTTTAAGTACTCATCTGGAGATTGATTCTCTATTTATCTGAATTTATTTATGGTGGAGAAAAGATGTATGCAAGAATATAATATAGTGACTGCACAGATATATCTGTATATCCATTTTTAACAGACTGAAGATGTTAATAAGATTGTGCAGGAGTATCTAGACAACCCATCATTAGATGAAATAAAGTCTGTAAGGTATTAAAAACTAAAAAAAAATCTTGAAGTATGTAGAAACAAGAGGTGAGGCAGGACCATGTTTGGCTTGTTTTGTTTGTTTGTTTCAAATCAAGGATCACACAGCATTCAAAAAGTTAACATGGAGAAATTTAGGTAACTGATTACATTCAAATTAGTAAGTAATTTGTTATCTGAATAGAGTGATAAAATATAAACATAATAATGCAGGTATGAAAAGGACTGAATCATATATGACAAGGAAACTGTGTTGTGATGAAGAAGGTACTAGTGATATTTCCTCCTATTCTATCTGAATTAAGGTTTTCAGTAATGCTCTTAAGGTTTTCTGCTATACACCTTCCCCAGTTGCCTTTGGAAGGAACAGACACTAAACCGATGTCCTACTTGTAAAGCTTACTGTCTCCATTCATTGAACAGTTGTAGTATTATTTATTTTCCTGTAGAATATTGTTGGACTGTGGATCAATTCAGAAAGTAAGGGGTCTCTCATGCCACTGGTAGCATAGACAGTGGGATTTTTACAGATAAGAATACTAGTGTAGGAAAGCAAAAGATTTTTTCTACTGTAGTCATCATTCTGCTTTCCACTGTCCTTTTTTAAGCTTCTAGTATAATTTCCATAGTTTTTTGGCTTTCAATATTTTGCTAGATATGTATGTAACTGTATAGTCAATGAATATAAAGATACTAAAATTACAAAATAAACAAGAGAGTTTGGCAAAGCAGATTATAATAACAAAAAGAGAATAGATAGAAAGCTTACCAGCGTCCTAGGCTCACTACAAAACTCCAGTGGAGTGGATCTCCAGAAAAGATCCTTCCCCCGGTAGTCAGCTCTTAAACGGGTCTAGGAGAGTTGGAGCCAGGCCCCACCCCTTCCGGCAGCACAGGTGAATTGCCTTCACTTGTGCTCCCGTGGCTGACTCATTGCTCGCTTCAGGTGATCAATCAGAGGTTCAGGCCGTGATTCAGCAGTTCCCATACAGTAACAATAACAAACAAAAAAACAACAACAAAACACCTGTTTGTTTCAGTTAGATGTAGTTCTTACTGTGATTTGCATAAGGTGTAAGAGTCATTTTACTACACATAGTTAAAACCCGACTGTTTTGTGATCATCTATGTCATTCATACAGCTGGCTCTTCTGAAACAAGCTGAAAAACAGAGTTCTGGTTTAAAGTTCTGTTACACTTACGTATACTAAAAGCAGTTTGGGGGAAAAATAATTCTAACTAATAAAAGTTTCAAATATCTGGAACTTTTCTGTGAAATTGACAATGAAGACTACACTCAGCACTGTAGTCTCTGTAGTTATTTCTCCCAGAAAATGAATTGTGTAAATAAACCAGGAAAAAATAAAAAGAAAAAAAGAAAAAAATTCAACAACTTTATTCCTATGTAGTTAATTAAAAATAATAGTGTCTTTAATTTTCCTGTTCTCGTATTATTGTGCCACCTTCTGCAATGACGTTTTCTGATTTGAAGGCCAAAACCTGCAGTAGCTTTGCTGGAAAATTCTCATATATTGTGCAAAATCTGTAAGTTACTTTTCACATCTCATCAACTCTTTCATATTTGTTTGATTTCATTACTTGTAAAGCTGGTAGTACTACCAAAACAAACAGCAAAGCAAGAAATGTGCTTTTATGATTTGTCTCTTTCTTCCACTACAAAATTACCTGCCTTTTTTCTCTCTATTCCACTCTTGCTTATATATTTCCTTTCTGACTCTAGTAATTTATGAATGAAATGAGAATTAAGTGAATAAAAGTCTTTGAGAATCTGAATTTCAAGTTAATTTGTGTGTCAACATCCAACCTCTAAAATGGTTACCCCTGAAATTAAGACAGTGATCTTTGTTCATTTGTGTAGGGATGCAAACTTTTGACACTGAAATGTCAGTGAATGGAATCACAGAAATAAAACTTTGTGGGTAGCTATGAGAGGCTGTGTCAGGGTCTGGCTGGAAAGAGTTCTGCTAGAGTTCTGTAGGTCATGTGTTTTGCCTTGCCCTGAAAAACATGGAGATAATTTATGCAAAGAGATTTTACTTCAGATAACACCTCAGATAACATGCATCTTCCCAGATATACTGTTGTCTTCTCTTGGCTTGCTCAATATCTTGTATCTGAAATCTATATTAAAAAAAAAAAAAAAAAAAAAAGCCAGCAGAGGTGGCTGGTCACTGAGGTTTGAACAGCAATTCTATTTTGGTTAAACATGAAACTTATCTCCAGATTTAAAAGATTTGGAAAATACAAGTTAAGAAGATACTGTTGTTCAGTATTATTGATTGTCTTGCTAACTTTGGCACTTGCTGCAGATTCATAGCCCTGCCTTGCCATCTTCCTTCAGACATGTAAAATGTCGTCTCTAATCTTGACTGATAGGCTCAATTACAATGGTAAGATAACTCTATTATCAAGAAGAACTCTAATATAATAAATCAAACTATAAATAACCTTTTCCACAAAGAGCTATACTTAACATATGCTTTATTAAGTTGAGTTTATAAATTATACATTCTCTCATTCTCAACATCTCAATTTCACCTTATGAGACCCATTTCAAACAATAGTATAATGTCAACCTAATCAAAAATTTCTCATGAAACACATAACATTATATATTCCATGGATAATATGATTCAAATTCCCTTTAGAAATTCAAAATTTACCATAATTATTTCACAAATACAGTTATTCAACTGCAAAATGCATAGCACAAAGCAAATCATACCACTGTTTACTGGACAAACTTATTTGTGCAATTAAAAATGTGATAACCGTGTATTACTTAAAAACAAAAAAACAAAAAAACCCAAATGTGACTCTCTTTAAAAAAATGTGCTGTTTTGTATTTGTTTTGAATAAAGACAGCATGTAAAGGAAGAGTCAAATTCCAGCCTTCACACTTAAGAGTTAAACCAAGTGAGACTTTATTTTCTGGATCTCTGTAACCTAATTAGGTCCTCTGACTTTGACTTGTATTTCCCAGATCAGGCTTTAGTTATCTAAGTTTATATTCTATATCTTTATCAGAGTATTATAGCATCTTACTATTGCTAAAAAGAAGAAAATAATTTCTCTGTTTCTTCCTTCAATCCCTCTCTCGACAGCAGGAATTGATTGACTTATTTTTTGGCTTTGGTACTGCTAGGTGAGAGAAGTAGGTTTCACTTTGTTTTGTTCTGAAGGTACTGAAATTTATGGTTACTTAGATTTACTCCAGATGTGGTTCCACAGCTGTGGACAGCTGCCAAAAGGCTTTAGCAGCTGTATAAATGCTTATGGCCACTCAGGGAGAAGCTGTCTCTCAGGAAGTTTCAGTAAATCTCACAGAACATGGAAGCTTTGAATTCAACACAATATTCATTGGAAAGTAACTTAGTGCTGTGATCTCAGGCACTGTTAGTTCAAATGCCACTTTAAAGTTTTCCTTTTGGATGAACTTCATACTACCCTTCTAAAAAGTCATTATTCATGATAGAGTTTTCATGAAATCAGCACTGTACGTGGCATCTATTGTAGCCAAAAATCTTAAAAATTTAGTTACTTTACCTATCCAATCTGTACACAAGTCAAAATGCTGCTTCTCTTTTAAATTAATTATTACGATGAAGGCTCTACCTCAATTTTCTGGCAAACTCAGAAGAACATAATTTGTTTTTAATAACTAAGTTGTATTTGCTGATTTGTGTGTGTGTGTGTGTAACTGTTAAATGTTTAACAAATGCATTACACATGAGAATTTCTTCCCATTGCTTGTGCAAATTAGATATTTCAGTCTAGTAGCTGATAAAATAGGTAGAAAAGTTAAAAGCCCAAAGATGTATACTACAGGTTGCCATAGAGAGACAATGTAGTTCAACTGTTGTTTCCCTATACTAAATAACAAGTTATTTGAGGATGCCTAGCATTAGTAGAACGGAGAACATAGAATTATGGAAAAGACAAATGACTAGGTTGCAAGGGACTTCAGCAGAACATTTCTTCCAAACGTCTGTTGAGCTTCTGATTGTCAAGAGCCCTACCAAACCAAATCCTGAATATTTCCAGTAAAGATTATACCACCACAGTAAATTTTTTTTTCTTATGTCAGCTGGAATTTTTCCTCAAGCCTCTTATGCTCATTGCTTCTTTTCCTGTGCATCCTTGTGAAGAGAGAACTTCCATCTTCTCTGTACTTAAACTTTGAAGACTGTGATTTTCCAGGACTTTACTTTTCTAGGCTAAAAGAGTATTTCAATCTTTTCTCATATGTCAGGTTATCCAAAAGTCTTTGTGTTTCTTCACTGGATCCTTTCATTATTTTGAATTTCTCTCTTGAAGAGTGGGTAACAAAAACAGGACATAATATCTATGACGCCTCACAAACACAATGTGTATTGGAACAATCATATCCTTTGGTCTCCTACCCAAACTCTTGCTCTGATGCAGGGCAGTCCATTGTTTACCTACACTGCTGCAACAACATTCTGCAATAACGTCCCAAGTTCAGAAATTCACATTTATGTTTCCTAAAACTCTTTTAATTCCTCTTAGTCCAGTCTTCTAGACTATTCATATGGTGGCTTTTCCTTCCAGAGTGCATTCAATCCCTTTAAACACATCATCTGTAATCTGGGGAAAAATTCAGGCTTCCCCAACTCAAACTATGCATTAAGTTCCAGTCTCCTGATACTCTAGCTATTTCTGTCCGGAAAATAAACAAACAAACAAATAAATATATAAAGGCTGAAGATTTAATAACTTAGTAAGTTGTGGGCATCTTTGATGCCCTCATCACTTGGCATGGATTTGGTTTCATCTTAGTATCATCCAATGAAAATATAATTTTTTTGCTAGGCTTGATTTCTTCTGTAATAGGTAAACTAAGAGGTAAGCAATATCCACACAGTGAAAACATGTTACTCTTTCATACCTACAAACAATGAAGATAGAGAAAAAAGTTTTGTAGTTCAGATTCATTTCAAAATGATAATGGAGATATGAAATTGGAAATAGCTTTGAAACGTTAATGGAGGGATTGAAGTATTTGTAGGATGATTTCATAGAATTTGCTGAATCAGATGTAGCTCACAAGGAGTACAATGAGTTTCAGTGATTGTACACAGTTTAAGACAACATTTATGTTATGTTTTTGTTTCTTTACTTATTTCTGTGATATCCTCAATGACATTTTAGGATTTTAAAGGCATTTAAATTATTTTTTAATTTGCCTGATCCAATTTGCAGTTTAAATGGAACCCTTTTAGAAGATTCTACCCTAAGTGTAGAGGAGGGAAAGGACAGATAGCTGTCATCCTGCTATGGTTTATATACTTCATGACTAAAGTGCATTTCAGCACTATTTTTTCCCACAAACTGGATCAAAGACTGTGGGGCTGCCAAGATGCTGCTACTTTATCTCAGTTACCAAAGTGTTCAAAATGGAAAACCATGTTTAAGGTTACTAAGACACAGTACTTCCAAGAAGCTGCCTGTCAGGTTGTCTGCACTGAGCTTCAAGCTCAATTACAAATGCAGAAGTGATAACAATTTCAAACATGGTCTAGTTGGTCAGACGACAATGTCAAAGTTTCCAAAACTCTTCACACATGATATTTGAACTTCAATCATATGCAACAAAGATTTTGGAAAATGTGTTTAAAATGTTATATCCTATTTAAACTGGAATTACACGTCAAGCAAGTTTAAATTTGTTATTAAAATATGGCTCAAAGAAGACTGGAAGAGACAGGTTGTAATATCAAAGCCCTAACTGAGAATGCCCAAATGTCTCTTCTGGTTATTTTCACATTTTATTACTCAACAATTAGGACCTAAGTGATTTGAAAAGCCATACACAATAGTAAAGGAGCATTCTTTGATTCTGTAATAACTGATCTGGCCAACAATTTGTTAACTACAAGAGTAGAATGAAGTACCACTGAATATTTTTCTAAACATTGAAATATTTAACTGCTGTAAGTCTCTCACCATTTTCAGTGACTATTCAAAAGTTCTTGTACTTTTAGTACAAGGCATTCAAATGTTTTTAGCAACTGGAGATTAAAAACAATATTTTTCAAACAAAGAAGAATATGTCTTATTTATAAATTATTAATGTATCTGAAATCTTTGATATAATAATGTTCCAAAACATCCATCATCAGTCATCTAGGCTATGTTAGATATCTGGCATCTTACTTTTTATTAGACAGTGGTGTGAGGAATTCAGAAGATGAACTACATCAGTAGTTTGAATTTGTACCATACATCACAATGAATATGTTTTTGTGTTATGAATAGATTTATATCTAGATTAATCTTTTATAATACTCTAAGTACTTTGGTATTTTTATAGCAGTTATATTTGTTTGATTTTTTCAAATCATGAAAAGCTGTATAGAGACAAAACAATCATATATACAGAAGCTATAATATGCACATTAATGTGAAATTTGAATTTAGTTGTTCACTATATAAGAGAATTTCTAGATTGAAAGTTTAAAACCACTAGGCTATGTCCTTCTTGAGTTCCAAAACTCATGATGAAGGGCAATAGCACGTCATCATCTTATTATTACGTTGCAATTTTCCTTCTGAAAGACTCCTTATTTTTTCTTTAAAAAAAAAACAACAATAACAAACAATCATTTAGTGTATAACAGTTGCATGCCTGTCTTCCCTAAGACAGTTGCTTGCAGGGTGAAGAGCCTCAATAGATTTCAGATTCATAAGGCATTACTCAGATAAAGAAAGAATGATCATAAAGAAGTTAATAAAAAAAAAAAAAGTTATTGTGCTGTTCTTCTCAGTCTATAAATGTAAATGCTATTACTTAAAATTTAGAACTATAGTCAAACGTAGCTATACATTTAGAGGGTTTTATCACCAGTTAAGAAATGTCACTGTGCACATAGATATTATCATTAAGACCCTTGGAACAACTGTGGTACATCAGAACAAATGTATGTAGGTATTCTCCCTACATCAAGTATTCAATAAAAATACAGTCATTTATGAGGTAATGTTAATTGACTGGAAAATTCTTTGGCTGGCTATGTGCTTTCAAAGCTACAAGAGCCAGGATAAGAGACATCTGTCCTTTACTGACTATACAAGTGGCCCATTAAATATCACTTTGAATCTGTAGTCTCATTGTCATTTTCAAAGGTCTTTGGCCTAACTATCTTCAGTACTTCTCCCAGTACTCCAGCTGTATCACAGCAATAACTCACAAGTTTGTTTCACTAATCAAAAACGAGACAGCAACAGGAATACTTGAGCTAGAGACTGCAGCAATTCAGTTAAAAGCAGTAGTGAAAATTAGCTATATTTTGAAACCTTCAACTATGAAACTGAAAGAATTTCTGGAGAAGCGACAGGTAGAAGATGCAACAAGTATAACTGACAGTAGGAGTTACTATAAAGATTTATGTTATTCTTGAGAAGATTAATTTAAGTACTAGGAGAAGGGGAATATATATATTTTCACCAGATATGAGTCTACTATGCCTACCCATTAGGTACAGGAAACACTGTCAGAATGCTATCCTGTTCTGATGATTCTTCTGGCCAATCTTTGCTTGAGAGAGTATGGGCATGAAGTATTTGGAAACACTAACCATGATGTTTTGCATAGGGTCCGGGCTTAGGTTCAGGTAAGGATAGGTAAAAAGTCATGTTTTCTGCATTCAAAAGAAAACCATAAACTATATAGTGGAGACATTCAGTGCCTTTTACTCTGTCCTGAATAACCAGTTGAAGAAGATCATAAAGGACTAGTCAGTATATTAGAAAGATTTTTACCTGATGGAAATCCAGTATCAAAACAATAGTAAGACAATGTGGATTCCTGTGAGACTGCAAGACACTAAGCCAGGAGAAAGGGGATACACAAAATTGTAGCTTAAAAAATTTCCATCTATTTCACAATTTAGGGCATATTAAAAGTTAAAAACAGTTATATTCTATTGTTGTTGCCTACTTCTAAAGATAAAGCTTTTAAAATTCCAGTCAGAATAGCTGAAATTGGATAAAGTGACAGCACACAGAAACAATTTTCTGATTTTATCAGACAAATCAAACCTGAGATTTGATCTAACAAAGATCTGATTCAGCCAGTGCAATGGATACATTATAGGGCATATTCAAATAAGGCCACCTGCTGTTCTGTCAAATATGTCTGGAAGAACAAGAACTGCAAAATGTAGTAAGATTCACATCTACTCTAATTTGAACTTTAATATTTCATTTGCACTTAGAAAAAGAGAAATGTTTCCATAACAATACGTACAATGAAGACTATAATGAAGGATAAATCTTTATTTATTTTGTCTTTTCTTACAAAGTCAAAACTGCCTCCCTTCCCTCCCCATCCCCAAACAATCAAAACTCCCCAAACTTAAAACTGAAGATGAATGTATAACTGTAAATTATGAATTACTGATATTAAGTTGGAATGCCAGCAATCTGTAGATCACATTTTAGAAACAGTTTATCTGTTACAAGTGACAATTAAAAATGAAATCCTCTAAAAATTAACCTAATAAAGCTTTTTGCTACAAGAAAATCCAATCTTTTTTGGATTTCTCTCATTCAGAACAATTAAACAAAGTGAGTTTAAATTTGGGATCATGCTGTATTTCTTGTTAAGCGAACCAATTCATTTATTTGTTTGTCACTGTCATAATATGTGTATCTTCTGTATTCTTCAGAATTTGACAAACACAGTGCCAAAGGATGGAAATATTACGAGATATTCTCAATACCACTTTCCATGTGTCAGAATATCCAATGCTAATGCAAAAATAAAATTCCCATTTAAGGTTAAATACAAAGTACTTTTCCTCTGTCACCTCCTGCTGGACTCTGAAGCAAATATCAGCTCTAAGTAATCACTGTGTGGTGAATTATTTGCCCAGTTACCAAGCTAGCTAAAACATTTTAGACACATATATGAGCAATAATTTGTATATTGACTTCAGAGAAAACATACAAAAATTAATCAGAGCATTCCTGCTCTTGTGGAAGATGCAGAGCTTTTTCAAATCCCAAATATAAATTTCCTTGGCACTTGACATCTTTTTTTTTTAAAAAAAAATGAAAGAAAATGACCAAGAGGCCATCACTATCCTAAGCTGCTTAGAGATAAGGAGGTATTAAAAAATAGAGTTCTGTGACCCGGGGTCATTAATTGATTGTTAGACCAAAAATGAATCTGTGAATAACTACTTTGATTCCCTGTATCATCACAAAAGCATCCTTCCCACATAACGAGTATACTGATAGGAAAGTTTTCATAGCCGTTTTATCACTCTTTTTACCTCAAGCACTACAGGTTTTGGGCTAACATGAGGTACAGTTCACTAATATGCCCTGTATCAATGCATTGACCTTTTACTGTGACTCCCAGCTCCAGGAAGAACTCAAGACTTACAATAAGAGTTTAAATTTGAGAGAGGTTATTTTCCAGATCTCTCTTGTTGCTGTTTGGAGGTCAATTGGTTGCAGTGGGGAGAGTAAAGGATATTTCTAATCATTCTTAGAGCAAAGTATTCTGTTAGAGGGCAGTGATATTAAGAAGGAATGTAGAGAAACAGAAAAAATATAATGAAAGTTGTACAGAATAAAGATTTTAAAGATTTTAACTAAGCATCTACTACTTCTGGACTGTTGAAATGGCTTAACAAGCTATGGGTTGACCTGTGAAACCTGATGTTCCAAGGTATTGAGATTGACAGTTGGGTTGGGAACGGTAACGCTGTTAACCCAATGAGGTTTTCAATTCTGAACCACACAGCAAAGAATTCTTTTTCCTGGGTAGAAGTATCAAAAAAGAAAGCACCCAAGTTTGAACAGCCTTGACCATTAAAGCAACATATAAAATTGGTGCATAATGATGGACATTACTGGAATCTAGTCACCAAGGGAAGCATTCAGTAGATACATGGGATGGTACTTTTTACTCTGAACAGTGATGTTGAAAACCTTACACAAAGGCACTGCTACATAGAAGAAAAGCTATGTATTTCCACAGAGATTCCATAGAATATTTTGAATAATCTACACATATTATTGGAAAGCCATTAGAATCTACTGTCATAGTAGTCACTTGATTAAATTTACAGTGATTATACTCTGACATGATCATATTCATGATTTCAAAGAACGTCCAAAGCAGTTTTCCAAGATTACTAAACTAAAAGTGAACTGCAAATTCACTTGTGTTTGGAGATGGTAGCATTCATCTGCTTACAATTACTCCTTCATGGATGGAAGTACAGCAAAAGCCTGACAAAAACTGGCTATTATATAAATACCAAGAAATGCTATTTATAGAAAAAAAAAAAAAAAAACTCAAAATGTATCTTTAGGGAATCAATATAATACTGAAGTATACATGAACTTATAGACTAAGTGAAGCCTCCTTTGTCAAGATGAGTGCTAAGAGTGCTCTGTCTGGAACAGGTGAAATAACAAAGAAATAGATTATTTCTACTAAGACCAACAGTTATGCAGTTAATAGCTGTGAATCTCATTATGGAACACTTACATCTATATTATTCTGTCAGGAACACGGAAAAAAAATGCTGTTTTTCTGACTCTTTGGATAAAACATTATTTTTCCTAAAGATGGTATTATTTCCTCCCTCCCTCAAGCTCTCTCACATAACAAACAGCTAGCAATCATCGCTGGAGTTTTTTGTGCATTGAGAGGAAGGAATCAGAGCAACGATTTTTTTCTTCTCTAAGAAATGGACCAAATTAAGTCAAATTAAGAAAAGAAGTTGAATGATGTGGATTTTTGTGTTATTGTGTTTCTGTTTTTGTTTTAGTTTATGTTTTCATCTTTTTTCCTTTTCTGAGGCTTGATCAAAATATTTCAACCAAATATGTGGAAGACAATGATGAATGATCCCAAGGAATTTAGAAGACAAAATGGAAATATTTCTCCAACAAATTATAAGTTGCTAGATAACCAACTAGTCCCCAGATGTGTTGAGCTAAAATTTATAAATGTTAGTTGAAGAGCCTTTTTCACCATCTGTACGTCAATGAATTACCGAAATTCATCCTTTTTCTAGAATCAGACATGTACAATAAAGACTATCTGAGTGTACAAGCCCCTCTAAATGGTAGCACAACCCTCTGGCAAGTCAGACTCTTCTCCCAGTTTTGTGTCATCTGGAAACTTAATTAGAATACTCTTTCCCTATGACCTATACACTTAAACAGGCTTGGACTCGTTACTGACCCTAGTGTACACTGCTAGTTCATTGTCTAGCCCATGATGTCTGAGGCAGATGTTAGCATGGCAATGGGGGTTGAATCTTCTGACCAGTATTTTGTTGCATTTTGCTGTCACATGACAAATGGCAGCAGAGAGACAATCTGTCAAAATGGTGTCTGACATGGAAGTGCTTATGACACAGAATGTGTAATTGACTTCCTCTATGCAGAAGAAATTGCCCCAATTGGCATTCAACAACACTTGCTAAATGTTTATGGATGTGAGCACTGTCAGATGGTGGGTGGCACATTTTTTTAGTGGAGACAGTAACATGAAAGACAAAACACATTCTGGATGGCCATGCAGACTTTTACAAGCGTGGTATGTGACTCTTGATCACTGCTGGCAAAAATGCATAGGTAATAGTGGTGACTATGTTAAAAATAGTGGGTTTTAGCTGAAAATTTGCCCTATGAAATACTGTTATTTTGTTTTGTGTCTGCTGCAGTTTGCATGGAAAAGAAAAGGAGGCATTATTTTCAAAGTAATTGATGTACCTGTTTTTGTGTTACATGTACATGCCTCCGTACACCTGAACGTTCCCTTCCATACAAACTTTCCACAGATTCTATCTTCTATTCTATTCTGAACAGTTAAATTTGAATCTAATTATTCTTAAATTCTGCTTACTAAAATCAAATTCATAAATCTTTTTAAATATAACCGAAACTTACAAAAGAGTAAGTAGTGAACAGTGCAACTCATCACTGCAAGTGATTATAAAGCTAAGCATACCAAACAGTTATATTCTATATTACATATTCCATTACTTTCTGCTTGAAACAGAAATAAATAAATAAATAAATAAATATTCTTCTTATGAGTGTTACCATGAAAAAGGACCCACAAAATACCAAAAAAGGCCCAAACATTACTTTTAAGAATGTTTTATTTCTATTTGACAAAAAATATGGTTTATACCTTTTGAAGCGGAGTTCAATTTACACATGACTTCATTCCGCTTCTCCTCGTCTTTGGAAGGTAATCACAGGGTCCAGATGCCAAGCTATGAAAGATCTTCTCCTTTCAGTTTCTTTCAGAATTAAATTAGATTTTGACTTGAGAAATATGACCACATTATCTGTTTGAACATAAGGAAACTGCACAAATCCCTCATAAGACCTATGTAAAACTCCTTTTATGATTAAGAAGGGGCAATTTTCTCATGTCCATATTTCTTAGAGGGGAATTTCTGCCTTTTTAGGAACTTGCATTCCAGTGCATATTTTTCTGGTGCAAGTTGATTTTGGAATCAGCATTGAAATACATAATCAATTGGTTATGCAGCATAGCAATTAGATCAAGTTTTGTGAAGATACTCAATGCAATAGAAATGACATAGGACAGCTAAGAAACCACAATAAATACTTTTAAATACAGCTGAGAATATACATTTTCAGTATGAAAATATGTTAAGCATATCATTTTTAAGTTACCAAAAAAAAAAAAGCGAAAAAAAAACTTTGAGTTTGAATCTCTACTGTAGCTCTTTATCTGTTCTAATTCATTTTATAACGCATTAACATGTACTGTAGAAGAAAGACTATTTTCTCTGTAACCACACTTAAAGTTCCTGCAGAATGGTGACCATGGAGTGGACAAAAAGGTATTAAAGGTGTAAATAAAAAAAAAATGTAAAATGAAAAAAAAAATTGAAACATTTCTAATGCATAAAAATATTTTACTCTATAGTAAGAAATAGTAAGATAATACTTTGAGTGTTATAATTTGAAAATATATTCCTATGAGAAGAATTTAGCTATTTTAATTCCTCATTTGTTCATTCCTGTTTTGTAAACAAATTACAAAATAGCTTTCCAAGTATAGTGTATATAATTGCTTTAAAAATTTTGTTTGTATTTCCATATTCATTTTGATTTTATTGAATACTTCTCATTTCCTACCTCTAAATGTGAATAATTTTTATATCAGCTGGTGCAATTTATAAACTTGGAAGTTGAAAAGCACTTTCAGTCTCACAACTTTAAGGTGAAAACAATCTGAGCATCATGTAACTGATTTTAAAAGTGTGATATATCAGAAGGAGGAAAAAAAATCCTAATAATGTGACACATATCCCACAGAATAGCAGTATAATAGATGAACGTTGAGGGGGGTGGGGGGGAGAAAGAGCATGAATGAGCACTGGGCTTTGTTATCCATGATCCAATAAAGGTGAAATAAGCTGTGAAGGCAAGCATTATAGACTTACGAGCCAGCAGGAATGCTGCCAAGAATAGTTCATGGGGCACTGAGCAGCTGCTGAAAATCACTGCTTTTTTAGAACCTTTGGACACATTTCTAGGCCAGGGGCTCAGAATCAACCTCAATACTGCCCTTAGTTCATAAACATAAATCAGCTTTTACTGAAGTTGACAATAGCAACAAGCCAAAATTTTAGATGTACTGCTGCACACAATTTGCATTCCCTTCTTGATATTTAAAAAATGCATTAATTGCTCGTTTCCTGCTGGGGCAGGGGTGTTTGCTGGAGGAGAATCACAGAAGGATTTTCTTCTTCCTCAGTGTGCTTCACTCTGCATGCAAAAATGTCGTCTCCCACTGATCTGCTATCTGGTTCCTCCTGACTTTCCTGCAAAGCAGGTGAGTTTGTCTTCTAAGGAGATTTTTTAGGAAAAGTTAAGAACTTCTATGTAGCAATAATCCTACAACCCAAGCTGACAGTAATTCAAAGCTTCATTTATCGCATGAGATGTCCCCAGGTCCCTGGGCTTTGGCCTTTCATTAGTTTTCTGAAATATGAACACGTTATAAATTACTTGACGATTTTCCCAACAATCAAGAATATAGCGAACATATCAAGAATGGCTATCCAGTTCTCCAAGCATATTAAACAAAATAAAATCCTGCCCCTAAAACCAAAATCAAATAATAAACAAAACTCCTTTACCATTTACAGTATTAGCTAACTTAACTTCAAATAGAAAATTATTTCCTCATGTTAGCAAACATTGTTCATAACCATTAAAGAGAAATAAGTAATAAAAGGAGAACTCACACTACTAGGCAAGATTAAAATATTTAATATTACAACAAAGCCAAATTCTAGACTTAATACTTAGCTTAATGCATTTCGTAACCTTATAAGTCCAGGAGATTCATAGAATCATAGAACCATAGAATAGCTAGAAGGAACCTGCAAGGATCATTGAATCGAACTGCTGGCTCCACAGAGCACCACCCAAAATTCAAATCCTGTGTCTGAGAGCATTGTCCAAATGGTTCTTGAATTCCAGCAGCTTGGGTCCATGACCACTCCCCAGGGAGCCTGTTCCATACCTGTCCTTAACTGCCCCTCCGCTCCTTGTGAGGAGCTGCAGCTGCCATCAGGCCTCCCCTCAGCTCCTCTGCTCTGCACTGAGCACACCCAGGCACCTCAGCTGTTCTTCATATGTCTTGGTTTCTAGACCTGTCATGGTTTTATGATTTTTGTTATTGGTATCAGCAATGAATTCCAGTGTGAACAGAAGGAATGAAAACTAAATGGGAAAATAATCAAAATGTTTCTTAAGCAATCTGATAAATATCAGCCAAAAAATCACTTCGTAGTCATTCTTCCAGGTTTTTGTTTAAGGATTTTCTCTTCCTCGCTCCCTCCCACGCATTAGCCCACCACCACCATTTTACTCATCTTTCTAAACATTAAATAAAGATTGTGTACATAGAACTCCTGTAGTGCATATAATTTCTAATAAATTAGTCTATTTGAAACAACATTTAAAAACTGAAGTAGATTCAGCTCAATCCAATACCTTTTTACTGTAAGGAGAAAACAGATAACAGTACAAGTATAAACATGAGATTCTTACTTATACGCCTTGAAGAGTGAGATAGAAGGAAATGAGTTCTTTTGCTTTATTCATCAACCAAATTTTTAACTTCTGTAGGAAAAAGTTATTCTAAATTGACTCCCCTACCACAGTTATATTTATTGATAAATACATAAATAACAAAAAGCTACCATTTTACAGAAAATTGTCATCCTGCAAAAGATAGAAGCATTGTCAGAAAAAATTTATCCTTTCTCTTCTAAATCAGAAATTAAAATGATCTGCCTTTATTTAACTCAACTTTTTTTTTTTTTTTTTTTTAAACATCTGCAAAAACGTATGTTGATTACCTTATTGCTGTTATATATATTGGCTTAGTCATTCTAAGAAAAAATAATTTTACTCAGATTTTGAATATTCTTTCTTCTAAATATGGACTTAAAGACAGATGTTTTAGGAACCCTTCCAATACTTCAACTTAATTATGAGTCATACAACACTATAAATTAATTACAATTCCTTCCTCCTTTCTATTTTTGTATGTATTCTAGGTACATATAGTATGCAGATATGCCCTTTCTTGGTAACAACTACATCAGGTGAAAAAAACTCCTATTATCTTTCTGTCTT
Source organism: Meleagris gallopavo (assembly GCF_905368555.1). Classification (NCBI taxonomy): domain Eukaryota; kingdom Metazoa; phylum Chordata; class Aves; order Galliformes; family Phasianidae; genus Meleagris; species Meleagris gallopavo. Next base: position 64,390,298 of record NC_139406.1, on the reverse strand, counting down.
CTTGTCTCTTTCATACCATATTTCCTTTCTGGAGATTACCACAGTCTGAGGTCTGCTTCCCGAGCTGTGCACGTGATTGCTTCCTCACCCATTTCAATTAAAATAAGGTGGTTTAGCTCGTAGAGTTTAAATAGTCACTCTTTGCTTGCCCATCAAATTTGGATCAAAATGGATTAGGAAGAAATCACTCAAACATTTCAGCTGGCATAGCTGATGAGGCAGTAAACCTATTCAGCCAGCCCAGCTGCAGGTATAAGGATATGTGGCAGTATTCTTGAGAGTGAGAAATTTCTACAACATAAATCACAGATTAAATCGTTTCTGTTCTCTTAGAAAACACTTCAAACCTCCCTAAAAGTACCAGCCACCCATCATTCAAGAAAAGAAGCGCCAGATTCTGGTCTCATTTACATTACAGGAAATACAAAGGCCTAAACATTTTAAATGGTACTTCACTGAATAACAATTAATCAGATTCTGCAGTACAAAAGTCAATACAGAGATGACTTCTTATATATTACAAATATATGAACAGCACTGAAAATACTTCTTAGAAACTCCAAAATGGCTGAAAGGTTTAGCAACAGCTTGAAAAGTCCCATTAACTCTATGATATTATCCTTACTAATTTGAATAGTACCATGAAAAAATGAACTGTTTTGATGGCTAATGGCTGTATAGCAGAGATGATAAATGTATGAGAGAGAATACAGCAATGTAAAATCTTATTCCATTTAAGATCTTATTCTATTTTGTGTGATATAATTTAATATTACAAAATTTGTAATGCATGTCTTTAAATAAATTAACAATAACAGAGCTTGAGTTAGTGCACAATGTGTTCAATTCTTATAATAAAAGCTTTAATCTGAAAATAAAATACATTACGAAACTACTATGCCAGTAAATACTTGTCTGGATAATCTTCCACCAGCACAACAAAAATAAGAAAATAATCAATAAACAGGATAAATTCACTGATGGAAAAGGAGTATAATTCCCAATTATGAGATTTCTAAGCCTTCATTAAATCTTTAAATCTTAACTTGCATTAACTAAGTTGCAATAATTATGCTTGAAACCAATCTCTTGGGAAACTCCACATGTCCAGCCATTTATTGAATGCATTTTTCCACAAGACCAACTGGATATCTTTCTGGGAATAATTATTTTATCTTATCTGATATTCCACAGATAGAATTATAAGTACTACTCTTGGCTAAAAATAACTTCAGATATTTCTTTCAGAATCAGTCCATGAATGATGTAGAAACTAACGACAGTAACATACTAAAGCCATCTGGTTAAGTCCATTATCAGAACTCCCATGTAAGGTTATAATACTCAGGTTTTCATTTTCAATCTATGTGCATTAAAAAGAAACAAATAAAAATAAAATTTAGAGGGGTTTAGAGTGGAATAAGCATTTAATACTGAGGGGACTCTGAAACCGTTTTATCACTCAAAATATTTTTTTTGGCCTTTGAGAAAAAAATTGGGTAGTAGATAAGCCATGCTGTCAAATTTGGAGGCAGTAGACTTTTATTCATAGATGCATCAGTATTTAGTGGTGCTTTCAAAATTTTAAGAGTAATATTAACAACAGTTTTGAAAATGAGAATATGAAATAATATCAGAATATGAAATAATATTTTTGAGGTTTTGATTTTTGGGTTGTTGGTTGTTTTTTTTTTTTGTTATTGTTGCTTTGCTTTTTTGGCTTTTTAATTTTTAATACAAGTGTTTAAACTTTGAATAAGCAAGAAATACAAAAATTTTTATATACTACGTTTTCTCCCTAAATATTTATCTTAAATCTTTATTTTTCATTTTCATTTTTGACAGTATATTTGAACAGCAGATATTATAATATTTTGAGAACATTAGACGCAGTCTATCACCTTTTCAATTTGAGGACAAAATTTAGGTTAAAATTGCATATACTTACATCATGTCACTTAATACTGATTGTTACCAATTTATGGCAAGTTGTTTTTTATGATCCTTGTCTGAAAAATTATTCCCAAATAAAAAATGATCTCATCTATTATGGAAAAAGGAGTGAAATTTCAATATTTCCATATGAAATTTGCTCTTTCAGACAAGTTAAGGAGATAGTAGAGGCTTTTTGTCTTCTCTCCTATCCCCATACAGTCCTACACCTACTGATACCCAATTAGTAGTTATCATTGAAGTAATAACGATGTAGGGGCTTCTACCGCTTCTTATTAGAACATGTCACCCCTAGACACCATATTCTAACCATCGCATACAAAATGAAGCATGTCTTGGTGCTATTATCTTCTCTTCCTTCTGATTTTAGAATATGGTGAATCACATTGTGAAGGTAACCTTTTCATTCAAAATTTCCATTACCTTTATTAAGATACATAAAACTTTGCACAGAAGCTGTCATCTGAATACCTTTTTTCCCAACATTTTTTGCCTTTCACAAACTGCAGAAATAATTTGCAAATGTCACAGTTTTGGCTGGATAGAACATTTAGATGGTGTACTAAGGGACACAGTTTAGTTGGGAAATATTGGTGATGAGTGGAAAGTAGGACTAGATGATCTTGCAAGCCTTTTCGAACCTTGGTGATTCTATGATTCTCGGTTATGTTTATGTTTCCATCTATTCTCCGCGTTTTGTTGTAGATCATCTGTGGAATCTGGATAAGGCTTATTGTTTTGCTGCAGTGTGTAACACTGTCTTGATAATCCGATAAAATTACCAGTTGTGATACTAATCCAGTATTTATACTAAGCATTGCTGTCATCTTTGTACTGCCCCAAGGTAGGATAGTTATGAGCAGTACCACTGTGTGGTACACTATGAGCAGCACTAGGACAGTGGGTACCTCCAGTGTTTTGCAACTTAACACCTAAACAATTGCTTCTCCGAGCCCTGCAGCAGAACAAGAGAACCAACCTCTACCATTATCAACTGCCCCTGTGAACAGGAAGTACACGGGTGCAAAAGTCAGCTCATTTATCAAGGAAAGCATCTCCCACAAAGCAGGGGAAAGAAGATGCAAACGAGGCAGGTTACTCTTGAATCAAGGCCATCATGAGAACAAGAGGAAGAGCAAAACTCTTAAATAAGCTAGTAACCATCCTGGGTGAGCTGCAAGTTGTGTAAAAAGATTTCAGTCGCTACCTGAGCAAGCACATTGTCACCTAGCTAATTGGATGCTGAGATAACAGGGACAGTAGCCTGAAACTAGACAACAATTCCTATCAGGTGGGAGGAAAAAGTATCCTTTCAAGGAAGATGTTGTATGCTGCCCTGGCAAGCAGATTACTGTGCAGAGAGGTATCCAGTACCTGAGAAAATTAGCCATGCTGTAAGTGACTTATGGTCACCTAGATAATGATCAGTTATCTGAAGATCCAGATGAAGTCAATTGCATGTAAACCCATTTGGAGGAAGCTTGAACAGACTGCACCATCATCACATGTCAACTCACTGGCAATAATGACCTAGAAAGACAGAGTAGAACAAACAGCAGATTAATAGGCTGGTCAGTTTCAGCAGTATGAAGGAAGTCTCTCTTCCTCCCTACAAGTATGCATCTTATCTGTGGAGAAACTGTCCCCAAATTTCCATTGATTCAAAGCGGACATGTCCTATTCCCTGTCTGTATGAACCAGTATTGCAGCTATTAGGAATAAGTGTTCCTCTTCTTAAGAGAGAGGAAATAGTGCGTACACAACATGTGCTACTCTGTGCTTCTGCATGTATGATCATAGAGACAATATGGGAAAGTGGGATAGAAAATCTGCCCCAAACATAGAAGCATAGATATGTGAGTTGCAAGGAAAAACAACAGCAAAAGATTATTTCAGGAAAATTTAAGTGGGCAGTTCCCCAGATGGGGTAGAATGACTGATTTTACTTCTGATCTTGCTAAAAGAGATTTCTGATTTGCATTTGCATGATGATTTCTATACATTACAAACAAACAATGTATAAATAAATAAATACAGTAACTATTTTGAAAATTCTCATACTCGTGTATAAAAGCGCACAGTTTTATTTCTCCAGTGGCCCAACTTGATTTACTGTATCCTACCATTTGGAAGCAATACCAAACTACATTTGTTCTGAATTTTATTCCTTGACTTCAAGAATCTTCCTTTAAGCGATCAAAGGATCTCTAGGCCACTAGTGATGGTTTTCATATGCTCTGTTTTATATAATTCCAGTGACTAGAAAAACTCAACAGTTAAATCTGCAATCACCACAAATCGATTCAGCAACCATTAAACCAAATGATATATGTACTGATGCTAGAAATGCATAACTGCTTATTTATTAACATTAATATGATCAACTGCTTAGGAGTAATTACCTGGGAAAGGTGCTAAAAATGAAATGAACTTTCTTTTTGCTGATATTTTCAGACATTGGACCCCTCCTTTCCCTAATATAAACTAAATATATCTAAATACTTAAATTTCAAATACAAGACATTGCTTTTGACATGTATTCTTCACAGCATCCAGCTGTATTTTTATCCTGAAAAAGAAAGGGAACACATTCTCACTCAGACCTAGTAAATTAACCTAATACAAGTGAGGTGAATTTTATAAAATAACATTTCTTCATACAGATATTAAGCCCATCTACAGTCTTTAAGCCCATCTTCCCCTCTAGCATGTGTTCTTTGGGATGAAGAGATTTCAGAATTAAGATTCTACTGGAAAACACACAGTGTATCCTAATGTCACCAAGTTAGAAAAGAGCAGAACCTGTGTATACTACTGGAATGGCAGGAGGATCTCAAGTACTAACTAGGCTGAAGTGAACCTAACAGAATGATTTCAGAATAAAAACGTTCAACCATTAGCCACAATGTCACAAAAATCAGCAAACATGGGAGAGGGAGAAGATCAGAAGTTCTGCTGGTCTAATATTCAGCAAGTAAGAAATGTCTGTCAGCTAAGCAGATCAATTTAATGTTTACAGGATATTGAAATAAATGACTGATATTTCTTCTATTCAAAACTTGCCTTAAATCTAACCCACTAAAATCGCCATCCCTAAACTTTCTCTGCCAGTATGAAATTTATCTTAGTTGCAGCTGAGCACATGATCTACATAGTTTAGGAAATCTATGTATTCCAGAAAAGTCTTGAGTTCTTCTTAGTCATCTAATTCTTAGTCATTCCAATTAATTTGGAATTAATCTATCAACATTTAATATACTTATATCAGTTACATCTAAAGCATTAAAATCCCAAAAGAAACAATTCAATTTCCAATCTGAGTAATTCACAGAGTATTATTGGAAAGATAAGGTTCTGAGAGAGGAGGAGGAGAATATGCTATAGAAACAAACAAACAAAAACATGTTTGTAATTCCTTTTTTCCTGTAAATATAAGAGCTTTTCATGTTTGGAAAGGAGAAAATGCAAATTAAACAAATTTTCTAGGAGGTAAGTATGCCTCAGATCAGAAGGAAACATTTCCTTGGAACTAGTATGCTAATGCTCTTTGTTACACCTTTTAATACTAGTTTTAAAAGCTATACCTTTCTAATGGGCTTAATCTGAATTCACTTTTCTTGTGGAAGTGTGGCTCCAATCCTGCCTCATGAGCAGCAGCTCATGACTTGCTTCGAGCAGACTGTATAAAGGAGTAGGATGGAACTTGAGAGTGCAGGGGAAAGAAGTCAAAGCTAAAGTCCTAATTCTGGATCCAGCAATATTTTTGAAAAAGCAGTTTGCAAAAGGTGCTTGCACGATTAGCTTCCGGAGTAAGTGAAGAGTATCAGTACTTTTTGCTGATTATTTTATCTTTTGGCACTTTTTGTGGTGTCCATGTAGTGGGAACTGATGGTGTTGGATGAAAATAGCTGTTATTGCTGCAATCTGACTTACTGACAGAAATTCCTCAACCTCTTCACCCTGCAGTCAATCAGCCACTTGAATTGACTGGACTTAGGAAAATTCTGCCTGAAGGCACAATAAAAAGTCACTGAAAAAACAGAACTTAGGAAGTGCTGCTTCTACTCAAGACAGAGAAATAATAAATACAGAAACAAAAGTACAAAAAAATACCCATCACACATAAATTAATGTATAATAATAATAATAACAACAATAGCACCTTTTAATAATAGTAGAAGTAGAAATTATCATCTCCTTAATGTAGGAGTCGCTACCTTTGGGTACCTATCTAATGTAGAAATTGCTTAGGAGCCTCTTCTAGTACATTCACTGCAAGAGCCTGGAGGCAAAAAAGAAATCTTGAACAGAGGTCCTAATATTCTGTCATGGCCAATGTTGGCAACCTTAGTAGAAAGAAACTGGTAACTCTGCCAATAGTTAGCTACTGTTTCTGATGGAGTAGTTTCCCAAGTTTTCCTTATAGTTCTTTGACCCCTGAATTAGATGTAACATCTGGAATCCCTGCTGATGTTTATTATTTTCTCTGTCAGAAGTAATCTGCAAGGACTAGTGGGCTAGTAACCCTGGAAGCCTCGCTATTGACATGAACTAAGGCTCTATCCTCAGTATCTGCTGCTTTGAATTAACACTGCTGGCTAACTGAAAGTTAAATATGTTCTCAAGCTCCCTGTCATCCTAAAAGCCTTAGCTTGTGTTCTCTGTTCAGATAGCTACTCATTTCATGATGTTTCCTTTCTCTTTTACCTGTTGCATAAATTACATTGGCAATATCATAGTTTCACTTAAATAACAGTTTTAATAATTTTTAGTGTAAAATTTTTATTTCTAAAGGAAAATAATGGAAATTGTACTATTTCTCTATATTTGCAACAATCAAAGTCTCAAAATCAAAGATGGCCTTTTTCAGTTCCTGCTTGGCATTCCAATTAAAAAGTATTTTGCTTCACTATTATAATAGTGAAAGGTAAAGAAACCATCTGCAAAGCTCATCCCAAGCCACAGCAGTCACAGATTGTGTAAAATGAAATCACTAACAAGATTCTTGAAATCATGAAAAAAGATGTGTAAAATACTGTGCTGATGATATAACCATTCTTTCCAGAACAGTGCTCTGCAAATGCACATTAGCATAATTATATATAGAAATATCATGTAATCAAGTATTTGGAAAAGCTAGGTGTGTATTCAACAGTCATTTTCTTTTAGTTGAAGACAGCAAACTAGCAGCAAGGTAACTGTCTATTATGATACATAAATTTTTTTGCATATCACTAATTGTATTTTGAAATACTTCTCAACCATCAGTATACAAATGTATTTTTAAAAAGTAAAATCATGATCATGCGGCAAACCTAATAGTGTAAATATCTGTAGTGAAACTCAACTAATAGATATTACCATACTTATAATTTTCCTTTGTCCGCTATGCAAAAGTAAAGTTTTGTTCTTTTTATATCCAGGTTTATGTACTCATTTACAAAATATGTTCCTATAGGGTTCTGAGGAATCTAAGGATCTGTAACAAATCTCACATGAAGTTTGGTGATATATTTTGTGCAGGATTTTCTTAAGAGTTCTGTTTTCAACATTGTATTAAACACCAATAGAATCAACTTTCACAGAAAGTCATGTTTTTCCAATTTCATTAAAAATTATTATTTTTACTTCTACATATCTTTTTTTCTCTCTAATATCCTTACAATGGAAGTGTAATCAGATGCTTTTATAAAAGGTTTTTTTTAAATACTCAAGAAACCAGTGCATCATATATTCACTCACATGTCATTCACACAGCCAATAAGCATGAAATAAGATTGTGCTTCCCAGCCAATCTGAGAGGAGGATATTACAGACATGATTTTTTTTTTATGTACTAGATGTGTGAAATAAAGCATAATAGATCACAGCAGGCGTATTCAAAATACTGAGATGCTCTATCACCCTAGACCTCCCCTCAAGTGAGTCAAACAGTATCCAGGAAAATGAACTTATACTGGAGGACTCACTGTGCGTGGCTAGTTCTGATCACTCTGTGAAATGAAGTTCTCCAGCAGCAAGTCTTAATGGGACCTTCATTTCCTTCCTATCAAAATTAAATTAAAGATGAAGAAAATACACTGAATTCTGCCTGTTATTAGCTGTCTTGGTCCAGTTTATAGGAGGGAGATGAGGTTCTTTTAATATCCGTATACCCAGCATGAGATTAAGAAATAATGGTTCAAATGTTGATCCAACCAGTTTATTATAAATTCTAATGAAGGAGACATGGAAGGGAAGGCGGGCAATAGAAAAGATAGGAAAGAAGCAAGAATTGCATAAAGCGGGGATAGTCACCACCAGGATCCAGCAGCGGTCCCGTTGCACGATGTTTTGAAGGTCCGAGGCAAAAGCAGCAGAGGGGGAAAGCAGCAGCAGTGTGGCCGGCCTTGGGCAGCAAGCAGGTAGCAGGAAGAAGACGCAGAGCCAATCCGGGAGGAAGCAGCAGGACTCAGGTAGCAGGTCCAGGAGAGTCTGTCAGCACACAGGAATTCTGTAGTAAGGAATCTGATGGCAGGCACCTCTGTTCTTCTTCAGCATCATGGTAGACCACAGAGCAATTCCAGGAGGGATTATTATACTTTACTCGAACTCAAAAATGACAGCTTTAAAATACATAAAAGTGTTTCGTGGTGCCACACATGACTAAGTTTGAAGGATCAGTGCAGTAAAGAACTGATATTTACTTTTCTGGAGTGCAGTCATTGTTTACTGAATTGTGTAATTTATAAACAACTTCAACAGCTTTTTAGATGCGGTTGTTTTTATCTAACTGTCTCTTTCTCCTGCAATTTTTTGGAAAATTCACTGTAAGAGACTCCATTAGACCATTAACTAGCACATCACATAAACATTGGTTCACTGGAGTAAAAATTCATAAGAAATGTAGAATTGTAGAAAATTAATAGCCAGAAATTATACTTTGCTTTTTAATTTGCTTCTACACTCCTTCCTTCCTTCTCATCCCCTGCCCATATTTTTCATATACTGTCATATGACTCAATCAAATTTGGTAACACTATGTGATTGTTCAGCAAGTTATATCGAGTACTCTGAAGGAAAAGCATGATTTACAATTCTCACTTCTCATCATCACCTCTAACTTGAAGGATTTTTTAATTCAGTCCTAGTAAATGTAATTGCCTTGAGAATTTTCTTTTGTTAAGTTATTCTAACTTATTTTCACTAATAGAATTTAATGTTTAAAACTATAAGGAAAAAATTATATTAGGTTAGGTTAAATAAGCTTTAATTAGTCACATAATATTCAGAAGTGTTATTTTCTTGATCAATTCCAAGTGGAAAAAAAAAAAGTCTTAGCTGGGATAAAATTATTTTTAACACATATCTTGAAGAATGAATACAAGACAAAGATGATGGACAGTGTAACAGATCCACAGCCCACTAGCAAAACTTCCATTGACAACAGGAATGGGCTGCTCATTCCTGACCCTTTGTGAAGGAAACCACTGAAACCACTGAACAAGGAAATTTTACAACAATTCTGGTAGATGCCTTCCTTTTTCCTTTAGATCAAAAGAAGTAGAGTGAAATTACCACATTTTTTTTCTTCATATTCATTATCAATTCAAAAGTCTATGAGAACTTCTACCAGCTGCTGACCAAAGAGAGTACAAAGATGTGTGGAAAAGGCTAGTTTTGGAAAAGAGCATACCTATCTCTTCAGATCAAAAGAATTAAAGAAACAAATAAACAAACAAACAAACAAAAGAGCAACCAAATTGGACTTTCATCATAAAATGTATGAAAATGCTGGATTTTAACATGCTTCCACTAAATAGAATAAAAATTCATTTTGCTCAGATTTTCATGGTTAGATTTCAGTTCTAACAAAATCCAGATACTCAAGCAAGTAAAAAAGATAACTTACTACTAAAAAGCTCCTCAAGGATCCTCATAAGCAAGACAAAGGTGATATATTTCAACACTACAAGACAAAGAAATTAAAAGGGATGTATTTTATTCAATTTCTTTTTTGTTGGGTGTTTTTATTTCTTTTAGCTGCACCTCAGTTTCAATTTGCATATCAACTAAGAGAAAACAGACATCAAACTAAAGAGCACACAGTTTTGATTTTCTTTAAGGCTAAGAGACAGAGGTCTTTTTGTGCAATGCCAGTCCCACTAGTATGGGATAAGTCCTCTCAGTCTTTCCTGCTTACTGATTAATAACCCATTCCTGGCCTGTGGTGGCACAGATATCTGTGGTGGCATACATACACTCCATTACTGTCTGAGATATCAAAAGTTTACTTAATTTGAGACATGGTTATTTTTAAAAGAATGTGGACTGTGGTAACATACACATGAAATTGCACACATTGCAGGAATGTTTCCAGTTATGTGACAGTGGGTGTGCATCTTTCAAGGAAAGGGAGAAATACATAAAGTAGTGGCAGTTCCAAGGAAAGAAGGAAAAAAGAAGAAAAAAAAAGAAGAAAAATTACATAAATGTGAACAGCAAATACTTTCAATGAGAAAAAAAATAAACATAACTTACAGTTGACCCCAGTCAGCTTTAATTTATGGGGTGAAAATGGGACACACTCAAGCTATCTTATACAACCATAACACTGAAAACCATACACACATTTAAGGACTCAGTAAGAGCACTAGTTACTGAACAGGTATTTTCATAGCTATACTACATGCATATCTTATTTCACTTTAACATTACAATAAATACAATCAAACAATATCAGTTCTGAGAATATACATGCACTGAATCATAGTGTGCAGAATAGAAACAGAAGCTTGTGAAATTACCTTGAAAACATTTATTCAAAGTAAAGTTCATACAGTGGTTAGTATTAAAGACATTGTGGGTTTTTTTTTCAATAAGTAAACACGAAGATTGTAGTACATAGCAACCCATCAGTATTGTTATATAATACTGTTAAACATGCAAAATGACAGAAGAACAGCTAAATTACAAAAGGATGAAGATACAAAACTGCACAAAACTAAATAATACTGAAAGAATATGTCTTATTTACTAATTTTATACATATGCAAATATGCATAGGTTGCTCTGGATGTAATGTTTCCTATTTTATTTCCATGGAAACTACAACAGATACAAAAAGCACAACAGCACTGCTTGGAAGAGCAAATTTTCAACTACAAAATACTATTTTTCAACATAGTCACCACCATTAGCTATGTACTTTCTCCAGCAATGAACAAGAGCCTGCCTGCCGTGCTTGTAAAAATCTTCATGGCCATCTGGAAAGTGGCTTGTCTTTCATACTGGTGCCACCACTTCTGAATTGCACTATCCAGCACCTCATTCTTCTGACATTCTCTGTTTTTTCTCCATAAATGTTCAACAAGCATCAATAAATATCAATAAGTGCACAATTTTCCACACAGAGGAATTCAGTTACATACCTTTGCATCGGATGCCATTTTGTCAGAGTGCCCCTCTGCTGCCATCTGTCACACAGCAACAAAATTTAGTACAATGTTGGCAAAAATGTTCAGCCTCTACTGCCATACCACCAACATCTGTTTTCTGACATTGCATGTCAACTTAATACATGAGGAGGCATTAGTTTCAGAGCAGATCTCGTATGAAGCAGTTCTGCTACTGGGAAAAGCCTCATAAAAGAGAATATAAAATTGTGTTATGGACCAGATGAACTCTAGATTTAATCTGGTTCCTGATGAAATGTTGTTTTTTTATAGTAAAAAGAGAGATTGGCTTTTCCCTTATGACATTGTGAGATCTTTTAAATTCAGCTTCTTATTAAATAAAAAGATGACAAGATTCAAGGGGAAAAAAAAAAAAAAAAAAGAGACGCTTTCTAAAAACCTGAAAGCACTGTAGTTGGTTGGGACCAAATAGTTATTTTGTAAGTTCCAAAGGATGCTACAAATTCCCAGATGGCATTAAGTTCTACATTCTTGCAATTAATTTCATATAAAACATTTTACCATAAAATGTTTTGGTATTACCAAATGAATCTACAAAACTAGTGCCTGACATTCCTTAAAGAAATTTAAACTTGGTTCAATGGATCAGCTGAGGAAAAGCATGAAGAAATAATTTATTTAAAACAAACAAATAAGCAGATCATTATTTAGTGTACTAAAGTTCAGCTTAATGTGTTGAACTCAAGAAACAGCTTAAAAGGAATTAAACAAATTCAGAATTCTTTGATCTCAGTGGGAGCTCAAAATTCTTGGTGGATAAGACATCTAACAAAGAATGTTCCAGATAATATGTTACGTTCCAACCATTAGCAAGTATAGATATTTGAACTCTCACAGATAGAAGCATTTCATTATAATGTAACGAAGCATATTCTCTGTGTGGTGTTTCACATGTATTAAACATGACAGGGTAATGATTTGTGCAGTGTTATTTCTATAAAGTTATGAGCTGCACATTCCCATTGAACCAGTCCATATATCCCTCTTCAAATTTTGAAAGTGTCTGCCAATAGCTGTTTTGTTTACAACTATCAAGGCTTTTTTCTTCTTCTTTTTCTTCATCCTCTACAAAAACAGATACTTCATCTTACTAGAGCAAACTCTTGAAACACGACTAAAATTTGCTATGGGTTTATACTGTTCTGACCCTGGGTGAGGCTGAATAGTAAGAAATTTTGTGGAGGTTGTGAACTTCAAAGTGGCCTCAATTGCGTGACATCTGGTTAGGACTTTACCACTTTGTACCATAGCAACTTGAATTCTTTCTAAATTCCTTTAATTCTACAAATCAATGTACAGAATGGGAACCCTACTGGGGTTGCATGAGATTTGTATCTTTTAAACATACATAAATTCAGAATAAAATTATATCTAAATTAATTTCATTCTCAATATTGTAAAGTGCATAAATACACATATACACATACAAATATATACACATATATGGCTATATATAGGCTGGTAAATTATTCTTTATTCTGAGCCAATGACCTATTTATTTAGTAGAGAAAAATCTTGAAGTGAAAGCTTACAACCAAACACTGGTTCTTTACCTTAGAAGCAAAGCCAGTGTTTCAGTAAATTGAAATACGCAACACAAAATTAATACACGTCTGAAACAGGGAGATTAAATTTGTAGTTTAAGTATATTTAGACAAAAAAAGCACAAAGAATATATTACATTATTTCAAATATGTAAATATGAAAAAGAATCGATACACAGTTTAATAAGTTTTTTGAGTTTCAACATGCTATCTGTGAATTTGCTTGCTGAAACACAGTATCTTTTGCATCATGACAAGGCAAACTTCCTAGCTTCTTTGATGTCAATTTAGCTCCACTTGAATTCTGTTTGAAGCTAAATGCTGATTCATGCTTTGTTTTTTTTTTTTTTCCAAAACTGACTCTTTTTAAATATGTGTACCCTTGAACTGCCTACTGACGTACAAGGCAGAGTCACGTGAATGCAGATAGAATTCTCACAGTGTCATTAAATGAGGAATTCAGCACAGTTAAATGTTTGCAACTTAATACAAACATATCCTCATCACAGGAAAAGTAATTTAATAGGCATAAACTATCTACTTGATTCAGTAAACTCATAAGGTCCAGATTTAGCCACATTGTCATGTTAAGGTTTTCCTCATGGTCTGATCAGCTGATTATTTATTTTTAGTCATCATCTTAGCTCATTAAAGTTAGATTTTATTTTTCTGAAGTTTTTGGTCAGCTGCTCATTGTGAAAACAGCTGCTACCATGAAAAATGAGTTTTACTCAATATTGGTCTTAAAACACCTATTCATAAAGGACTGACCAGATAGAAAATAGTTTGAATTATGCTAGAACAAACTTTCATTAAAACTGCTGACACATATTTCTACCATTTGCCTTTTACATCTAACAATTTGCCATGTACAACAGACTTCTGTTTTCTCTTTAAAGAAAAAGAAACAACAAACAAAAACACTAACATTTGTTACTGATTTTCTACAATAGCATGATTAGAAATATGGTGTTTGTTGCTATATGTGGAAAATCAGAATCTAATTTGTCCAAGAAAGACAAGGTTGAAGTCTGAGATATTTTAACTACTAATGAGATCGTGATCAAAGACATCTACAGTGCCATTAATCTCTATATTTACAGCACACACAGGTGACATTCAAATTCACAACAACTTATTCACTATATGATTGTAGGTTTAGGAAATGTATGCGGAAATTTAGCAATATAAACAACTGAAACTGATTAATTTTAAGAATTTCCAGTTTCTTCTCAAAAAAAAAAAAAAAAGTTTTTGGCCTTAATATTCACACCTCTGGAGATAAGCTAATACTAAGTGTTGTGGCATTATGTCCATATTGTTTTGGATTATTTGAGTTGAACAAAGGACTATTTAACACATTCCTTGCTGAAGTAGAGGATAGAATGTTATATTTAGTTAATTATTAATTTGGAAGACCTGGTGCTGAACTTCTCTATACCCCACCCAATCACAGTAGAGACATAGTGCCTCAAGTAAATAAATCTTAGTATTGACCTACTTGCTTTCACAACATGAGTAGTCTGTGCTATCATGGTTTGACATACTTAAGTTTAAGGACATGCAACAACTTAGGCATCCAAGGTGATGTTACAGTCAAGAGAGATCTAGTTAATGCATTTGTAGTGGTCAATTTTGTTTACAGAGGTGCCTTAAAGTCACATAGCAGGGCACTAGATAGAGTTCCAGAATTGCTTCTGGAGCTTCTTCATTTGTTCCTGTCAGGTATTTATATGCACAAATAACATTTTCTGGAGTCTTCTATAAGCAGAACCCAGCTCTCTCAGGTGTACTGCTGAGAAGGATTTAAGGGCACCTGGTTGACAAAAAAAAGCTTAACGTGAACCAACAGTGTGAGTTTGCAGCCCCAAAGCCCAAGAGTATCAGAAGAGGGGTGGCCAACAGGGTGAGGGACATGACTGTCCCCCGCTATTCTGCCCTCATGAGGCTGCAGCTGGAATATTGTGTTGAAGTCTGGGGTCCCCTTCACAGGACAGATGTGGAGCTTCTGGAGATGGTCCAAAAGAGGACCACAAAGATGATCGAGGGGTTGAAGCACCTCTCCTATAAAGAACAGACCAAAGGAACCAAGCTTGTTCAACCTGGAAAAAAGAAGGCTTCAGAGAGACTTCATTGCGACATTCAAATATGTAAAGAGAGACTACAGACATGAGGGGAATCAACTTTTCACATGGGTAGATAGTGATAGGACAAGGGGAAATGGTTTAAAACTAAAGGAGGGGAGAGTTAGACTAGATATCAGGGGGAAGTTTTTTACTGAGTGTGGTGAGATGCTGGAACAGCCTGTCCAGCAAAGCTGTGGATGCCCCATCCCTGGAGGTGTTTTAAGGCCAGACTAGATGGGGCCCTGGGCAATCTGAGCTAGTACTTGATCTAACGACTAGCAACCCTGCCTGTGGCAGAGGGTTGGAACTCGATGATCCTTGAGGTCTCTTCCAACCCAAGCTATTCTATGATTCATCATATGAAAGAGGCTCCAATTCTTTAATTATCTTTGTGGCCCTTCACTGGACTCACTCCACTAAGCCCATACTCTTCTTGTACTGAGGAGCCCAGAACTGGTCATAATTCTTTATTTGTGTCTTGCCAGTAGTGAGCAGATCACCCCCCTTGATCTCCTAGCACTGATGTTCTTCATGCAGCCACTAGTGGTGCTGGCCTTCTTTTGTTTGAGGATGCACTTGGTTTGTCATTTAAGAGGTCTCCAAGATCCTCTGCAGAGATAGTTTCCAACTAAAGTGCTTAAAGTTAATCTTCTCAATCTGCAGGACATGCCTCTTGTTGAACTTCAGAAGATTCCCCTCAGCCTAATTTTGCAACCCATCAAGATCCCTTTTTTTCACAGTTTTTTATTATTTGCAGACTTACTGGGGGTTCATCCTGACCCATTTTCCAGGTCATTAATATAGATTTTAAGCACTATTGGCCCCAGTATCAAGACCTGTGTTACAGTACTTGTGATTTGCCTCCAACTGAAATTTAAGCCAGATTTGACTTTCTGGACTCAGCTTTTCAGCCATCTTCTGATCCACATAGTTATGCAGTTATTTAGCCTCTAATTTGTCAGCTTGCCTATGAGGATATTGTCAGAGACATTGTCAAAAGCTTTGCTAAATAGTCGTTAAAAAAAACCAACACTGTTCTCCTCTTCTCTACCAAATTGTCTCATTGTAGAAGGGTATGAAGTTCATTAGAAATTACTACTACTTCATAAATCTATGCCAACTACTACCAATCGTGTCTCAACGTCTGGATGGATATCAGTGACTAGTGGTGTCTCCTGGGTCTATACTGGGACAGATGCTCTTCAACATTTCAACAGTGATATCAACAGTGGGACTGAGGGCACATCTGCAAGTTTGCAGATGACACAAAGCTGTGTGGTGTGGTCTACACTCCCCTGAGGGACGAGATGCCATCCAGAGAGACCTAGACAGGTTTGAGCAATGGGTCCAGAAGAACCTCACAAAATTCAGGATCAAGGTCTTGCACTTGCATTGAGGCAGAACCCACTATCATTACAAACAATCAATACTATCTGGAGCTGGATTCCAACCCAGATATAAAAAAATGCAGGCAATTATGTCAGACTACATAGGGAATTAATCTGGTTATATGCCCTCAAAACAGTATTACTTCTGTATTTCATTAAAGAGAATTTTATTACAAGGCATAGTTTATATTTAGCTGATATTTTTTTGGCATGAAAGCTATGAGGCAGAAATTGCTACCATACTCTACTGCCATACAACATCACTTAACCTGTTCACAAATTCATGTAAAAGTTATTTTGGAAAGCTGAGGAACTCTAATCAGGCTAATACACAGAGAAATCTCTAGGAATTTTTCAATAGCATGTTTTTGAATCGCCCATCAAATAAAGTCTTTCATTCTCTTGAAATGGGATGGGTATTGTCATTTCCAAAACATAAAAAGGTAGATTGCAAAAATTCATAAGATTTCTTCAAAGTTTAAAGAAAAATAACAGAATCCAGGATGCTCCATCTGCTCTCTCAATTGAGTCTTTGTATTACTGCATGTCTATATGTAAAACACATTTTCTCAGTAAACAGAGAAGTAGATTTTTCTTTTTTCTCCTTAAAAGAAAAAAAAAAAAAAAAGTGAAAGGAAATTTACTCATTTGATCTTTTCATTCCAACATCTGAGACTTTAACAAACCACAAAATGTCACAGCATTCCCCACAAAATGAACAGAGCAGAAGCAAGGACACGCTGGCACCCCTGAGAAATTACATTTCTTCTAGGTCTTGGTACAGCCTGGAGATCACATCTTCATAGGATCTGAAGCACGTGATTGGTGCTCTTCGTTTTTACGGTTACTTATGTCTGCAGAGACTATTATCTGTCAAGTAACATTGCAGTATAAGCTATCCTGTTTCAATAGAAGTTGTAACCTTGGGCTTTAAACCAATTGCTAGCATGCTGTATATTCTGTCTGCACCTTCCACACTGGCAAACACATTGAGCTGTATATTTATATGGAGCTTTAGTTTCTTCCATAGAGTATACTGTGCAGATATTATCTAATTATATGATCTCCTTAAACATACTAGGCCAAATTTCATCACAACCAAAATATTACTTGATTGCAACAACCTGTTGATTCAGCAGGAGCTGAGACTAGAGTTTGTATTAGAATGTGACCCTCTGCATAATTAACTGTCCTTAGCTTGTATAGCTCTTTATCAAGCTCAGGAGGGGAAAAAAAGAAAAAGAAAAAGAAAAAGAAAAAGAAAAAGAAAAAGAAAAAGAAAAGAAAAGAAAAGGAAAAGAAAAGAAAAGAAAAGAAAAGAAAAGAAAAGAAAAGAAAAGAAAAGAAAAGAAAAGAAAAGAAAAGAAAAGAAAAGAAAAGAAAAGAAAAGAAAAGAAAAGAAAAGAAAAGAAAAGAAAAGAAAAGAAAAGAAAAGAAAAGAAAAGAAAAGAAAAAAAAAATTATTTTTAAATACAATCATAGAATCATAGAATCACTCAAGTTGGAAAGGACGTTAAAGATCATTGAATCTAACCATGACCTAACTATACTACCCTAACTCTAACAACCCTCCGTTAAACCATGTCCCTGAGCACCACATCCAAACAGTTTTTAAACACATCCAGGGATGGTGGCTCAACCACCTTCTTGGGGAGCCTATTCCAGTGCTTAACCACCCTGTCTGTAAAGAAGTGTTTCCTGATATCCATCCTAAATTTACCCTGGAGCAACTTGAGGCCATTTCCCCTCGTCCTGTCACCTCTCACCAGTGAGAAGAGACCAACCCCGCTCTCACTGTAAGCACCTTTCAGATATTGGAAGAGAGCAATAAGGTCTCCCCTCAGCCTCCTTTTCCCCAGACTAAACAGCCCCAGTTCCTTCAGTCTCTCCTCATAGGGCATATTCTCCAAGCCCTTCACAAGCCTTGCTGCCCTTCCTTGGACCTACTCCAGCACCTCAATATCCTTTCTGTACTGAGGTGCCCAAAACTGAACACAGTACTCGAGATGAGGCCTCATCAATGCCGAGTACAAGGGCAGGATGACTTCCCTAGTCCTGATCACCACACCATTCCTGATATAAGTCAGGATGCCATTGGCATTCTTGACCTTCTTGGGCATACTGCTGGCTCATATTTAGTCGACTGTCCATCAGTACACCAAGGTCCTCTTCCAGCCATTCCTCCCCAAGCCTGTAGGGTTGCCTGGGGTTGTTGCGACCAAAATGCAGGAGCCAACACTTGGCCCTATTGAAACTCATATAGTTAACCTTGGCCCATCGATCCAGTCTATCCAGGTCCCTCTGTAGTGCCTTTCTCCCCTCAGGCAGATCAACACTCCCTCCCAACTTGGTGTCATCTGCAAATTTACTGAGGGTGCACTCAGTCCCCTCGTCATGATTGTTAATAAAGATGTCAAAAAGATTAAACAATGATTATACTTCTATCTTATCACTCTTATGTTACATACTATTATTAATAGTTATCTTTCTTACATTTAGGTCCTGGGAAAAAAAAAGTGGTAATCCTGGAGATTTTTTTTTTTTCTCTAACAAAATATAGGATTTTATCTTGATGTATTAAATTTGGGTTCAGTTTATTCAAATCAAAATATCAGCATGTGCTGCAGTTATTAATCTCATTGCAAGGACTCAAAATTAAAATTCAAATATGAGTTTAACAGTTTCATATTTCAAATAAAAATATCATAAGTTTTAGCATAAGGCTTTGACAAAAAATGGTTAGCTTAATAGGTCCAGATTTCTAACAGAAGTGATTCTGTGTTATATTCGTGTAGTCTGAGATAGTTTAGAGCGGTTGCCTTCAAGGAGATTGCCCTAGTAAAATACTAGAAGAACAGCATATTTTGTGCACTTTTCTTAAGCATAGAACGTGAAGTCTAGAAAGCTGGTTAGAATTATGAACTAATTCTGAAAATCTTAGTATAGTTCAAGAGTGACATTTAGCTACTCTGATTAAACATCAGATGAGCGTGTAGTTTGGCCAATTGAAATTAAATAGTTTGTAACCCTCATGGGTCACTGAAGAGACAGGTGTTTGTGGTAAAATGTTTCAAAACCTCCCATTTCATCCCTCCTCCCATCCATGTTCTAAAGAACCATTTACAAAAGTAATTCTGGAAGTCTTTCCTACTTTTCCTTTTAAATAGGGCTTCCAACCAGCACGGTGTAAATAACCGAGCAAATTGTCATATACTGATACTATAAGATCAAAATGTATAAGATCAAATCTTTCATTGGATGGAGCCCTTAGACAGTGAAAAAAATTGTTGTGTTCCTAATAAGGCACTCGATTCTTTGAGAGACATTTCAGTTCTGACTAAAGAACCTAGCCCTGTTCATCAGCTGCTAGGCCAAAAAGGTGAGCACCAAACTGTAGACTCACAAGAAAACAGAAAATTTGTGTTTGTATTTTAAGCTTTCCTCTCAGAGGACCCGATATACTCCACTCTTTTCTAGAGGTACACAGCCAAGTCAACACCGTTTTACAAACTGGAAAAGGAAGTGCTGTTGCACAGCTTTACTTCAACTGCAATACTGTGAGAGGAAATCACTTATCTAGAGTGAAAAACCACGCAGGGACTCCAGGGTGACTCCTGGACTCCTGGTCTGAATCAGCAAATTGAGCCTATCCTGGATTTTCTGCAGCCAAGACTTAATGCTTTAGGAAGTGCACACTGTAACTATAGTAGCCATATACCAGGCAAGGATATTGTCAGTTAGAAAACGTATTGGAGATGGGGTTTCACCAAGTAATCACAGATCTTGCAAAGGTTGCTTAATGTTTTGGCACAATCGTTCTCCATAATAAAAAGAATGCAATGTTAAAAATGTCTCTCCCAAATTATTGCAGAGTGGAGGTTCAGTAATCATCTTTGAGAAACAAGAAGCCTCTGCTTAAGAGAATATCTGATGAAGTATTTTGTATCTATTTTGTGTCCTATTAATTAGTATATAATATGTCATGCATCATTATATTTAGACCTCCACCAACATTTGTATCTTTAATGAAACAAAGAATCATTGCAAGCTTACAACCCATCAAAGAAACATCAGTTTATTTCTTTCCACTGATGTTGCTGAGAGGAAAGAATAATTAAGAGTTTGCTATATAATGTATGAAGCAAAAGGTTTAACTTTAGTGGTTGGAAACAAAAAGAAATATTCTTTCAAAGAAATACTCATGCATTTAAGTATTTTCGGTAGAATTACTGCCTTCATTTTGTTTTCACACAAAATATGAGAGTCTTTTGGAGTTAGTGGATAAATTTGCTCATCTCTTTCTGTATTATAAGGCAAAGATAAATAAGTCTTTTTCACTCAATCTGCTGAGATAACTTGTGCCCATGCCGAAAGGTGATCTGTTCTAATCAACTTCGTGAAGTCTGATGGAATTACATTGAACATATTTCATACCTGACACAACTACAGAATGATACAGTTCAGGACAAACAGTGGTGACCTGAATAATACATGACAGACAGATGACCGGGTGAGAAAAGTAATTTTTCACCTACACCACTTGAGTTTCTTTATTAAAGGCTGAGACATATTTGATGGAAAGAAGGCTGCTTTGCCAGCTAAAAGCTGGTGTGTTTTATTAATAGCTCAGTCAGTATTCCCTTGCCATTTTACTACTTGAAACATTATTTTGACAATAAAATACTGCATGCATCTAGTTTGCATGGAAAGTACCATGGAAAAGACCACCAACACTACTAAAGGGAAATACAAAGATTTAAGAAATAAAGTTTTAATTATCTAAATGTAAATTCTTAATAGCTACACAAATTTTGAATTTGGTGTAGAAATTGTCCTGAAGGAAAATGGGATTCTGGAAACAAATTAACTACTTAATCACAGGAGAATATAGCAAGTATATGGGTATGAGCTTGCAAGTAGATACAATACATTTAAGAAGAAATGTAACTTAAAGAGTATTTTGACAAAGAAGGTTAAATAGAGGACAAACAATAATATCTCAGAATTTGGCCTGTGCAAAGGTGGACTGCTTCAAATATGTCTGTGTCTGAAACCATATCAAGTTTTACTCTTGGCTGTATTTTTTCTCCTCAGACAGCAGCCAGGACAAATAGTTTTCTGCAAATTCATAGTGTGTGACACTAGTTATTCCAAAGGGTAGACAGCGAGCACATGCTCACATTGTACTAATGATGCTTGTTCCATCTATTTAATGTGGGGCCCTTTCACATATCACTGTTATCATGAACTCACAACAATATCTTTTCTATGCTCGAAAAAATTTAAACTTGAAATCTCAGAAACATTTTGTGAGTCAGATCTACTTGCTGCAACAGAAAAACATTTCTGATATATTTAAACTACATTTCTTCAGTTATTGCTTTTATAGTAGCCTTTTGAAGCTAATTGAATGCACATGTCATACTGAACATAGTCAAAAAGCTGCTATAAGTTTAAATGTTAATACAAATGTGTTCATAGACCTAGAAAGCATCACTATATTGTCACAACTATTTCACTAGAAAGAATAAAAAACTTGTTCCTTGATACAGGAAAAATATATAAAAATAATTTGTTTGAGAGAAATAGAACTATTCCAAAGTATGCTGTGCATGACATTGGACAGTTTTTTTGGTGCATTAGAGTCATTTTATACCTTTATAAAATTTATATACAGCTTAAAATGTATAGTATTTAATCAAATTTGCAATAAATTAAACCTGACTGTTATTAAGCTCTTTTAGATATTCAGATAGCTTTAAAGTCCTCTGCTTTTGTCTATATAAATGCATGTATTGAGTATATAACATATATAGCTATTTGGAAACTGGTGACAAAACCTTTGGTAGGGGTTTTGAGGCTAATGCACAACATAAAATCTAAAAATTTGCTGGATAGAAATTCAAGCCTTAATCCCTTATATCCGATCTTTAATTACTAAGATCAAACATCACACAATACACACAGTTTTAAATCAGAGAGACTGCTGGAAAACGTTTTTCCCCCACAGAGAGGCAAGCGTGTTAAAATTTTTGAATTCTTTCAAATAAGCAAATAAAATTCTGTATGTCATCCAGTCATTGCTTGAGTTGAACACAGAGAGGAGTAATTTTAAAGGTTTTTTGGATTTGATGTTTCTTATCCTAAAAGCAATATCATTATGAATTGTTGCTTTTCTGAACTGAACTGAGCTGAGATTTTTCGTCTTACAGAGGCATTCAACATGAGGATATTTTATTTGTGAAGAGTAGGCATATTTGTTTCTCATCAGAACACAGATTTCTTCTCAATTTGAACTCTTTCTGCTGGAATGGTGGAGCATATCTATGTCTTCCATAACAACAAACCGAAGGTTCACTAGTTGAGCTTTAGAGAGTATAATACATCTGTCAGAAGCTGTTGGCTATTGGCAGTGACTAGGCTGAAATGTATGAGTTCCTTTAGCAATCAAACAAAGTTGGCTTAAAGCCCTTACGTCCAAACATGGTTTAAAAAAAAGAAGAAAAAAGCAATACTTTCCTAGTAATCTTTGGAAGTCAAATGTTTTCCTTCTGCAAGCACTGATTTTATACAAACAGCAGAAATATCCAACTTCCTGCCAAGAATACAAGTAAAATCGTTACAATACACTCCATAATGGGGTAGCAAATAAACCTTATGATGTTAAAAATTAGCAAAGAGCAATTTGCAGACCAAAGCGTGTAGCTTCTCAGATCAAATCAGGCTCAGGGTATCCTGTAGACAGTCCTGCCATGAAAGTTGTGAAAGCACCACTAAAATAACCACAAAATCATAGAATCATAGAATCCTTAGAGTTAGAAGGGACCTTTAGAGATCATCTAGTACAACTTCCTTGCAAAGATCAGGGACATACACAGCTAGATCAGGTTGCCCAGGGAGTATATATAAGAAGTATATAATTGTAGATGACTGTTAATAAAGTCCACTGACCTTTTGTACTGTTAGTAATAGGTGTCTGCCTTAATGTTCTGACTAGATATTATGAATACCCATTGGATATGTGGATATCTCTTCTTTCTGTTTTTCCTTTGGCATATGCTGGTCACTGTTTTGTTGTTGCTAAAATGCCCTAAGCTGGGAAGGCACAATAAAAGTTCTCTCCAAATTCCGTTAAGTTTCTATTCTAATCATAATTCTTAATCCATAAATCATTATCTGTGTTACAAAGATTACCTGTAAGACTAAGGCCTAATGTTTATTATATAATATCAACATTTCCATCATAATACCATTCTCCAATATCTATTTTAAAGATGACAGTTCTTGTCCTCTTCATATAATGGCTTCTAGCTCTGCATCTATGGAAGTTTCAATTTTTTTGTTTCTGAGAGGACTTAATTTACATTCTTACAGACCCGTTTACTTCTGTGTTTGTATGAGAAAAGAATATGTTATTACTCTTGTATTCATAAATACAAGCTGTAACTAAACAGATTTGCAAATGAGAACAGGTTTGTGTTTTTTCCTTCCATTAACTAACAAGTAGTAGCAGTTGGTTACCACATATTTGCAGTTTTAAGAATCTGTCTGCACTAAGTCCTGGGAACTTCAGAGTATTACTCTTTACACATAGCTGACACTTTACTTAACATGAACAGGCAACTGTTTATCAAACTATTGTTCCTTTATTTTGAAGATCAGCTTTCATTTTAGTGCTTTTCCATTCTAGGTTTTGTTTTGATTGATTTTTACCATTATGTACTTTCATTTCTTCCAAGAACTTCCTTAGAAAATCTTCTGCAAATCACTTATGTTATGTACCAGATCCCTAAAAAGCAAGGAACTGTAATGTATATACTTAAGCTGCACCTGTGGTCATTAAGGGTGGATAGTGATAGAACAATGGGGAATGATTTTAAACTGAGGCAGGAGAGATTTAGGTTTGATAATAGTAGAAAGTTTTTATGCAGAGGGTGGTGACACACTGGAACAGGTTGCCCAAGGAAGTTGTGGATGCATTCAAGCCAGGCTGGATGTGATTCTGAACAGCCTAGTCTAGTGGTTGGTGACCCAGCACATAGCATGGGGGTTGAAACTAGATGATCATTGTGGTCCTTTTCAACCCAGGCCGTTCTATGATTAACCAGTAGTTACTTACATATACAATGACTGGGCACTTATCTGACAAAAACAGATCCAAATTAAGCTGTGAAAACAGCTAACTGCATCAATTCAGTGGAGGAAAATATCTACTATTCATTTATAAAAGATTATAATGCTTAAATGTGCATATTATTAAATCAATAAATAAAATCTAACATGTAAAGCAAGAAAAATAGTAAGATTGGATGCTTAAGGAGCACCAAGTAAATACAGAATGTTCATCAAAACACTTGCAGAAGAAAATCACAATCTTTCTCAACAAAATTCATAATTCTTTCTCCAAGAGTATGAAGAATGACATTCTCTTTGCTGTTACAGCCTTTGGTCTATCAAGTTGACCTCAATCTATTCTAAGCAAGCAAATAAAATTGAAATTACAAAAAGTAAATGAATAAAGTAAATTTTCCATTTCTATTTCTCCTAGAGGGATTCATGTTACATATATTTGATGTTTTTTCCCTTTTTAGGAATTAGCTTTCTCTTCCCAATTTCTTCCTTGCTAGGCTCATGTTCAGATTACTGCATGCCCACATTTGAGAAAGAAAATCTACCCCATAATACAAATTTCTGCATACTATATTACATGTCATGCCATATGAATTCTCTGTTCTCTTTTCATACCATTTTTGGAAAATATTATCTTAATTCTATTAAGTCTGCCATTTATATTTTCTGTAAGCATTAACCTCTGAGAAAAGATATTGAAATAACTGCTACTCTGGAGGGATACAATCTAAAAAATGAAGAGAAGAGCCTATCTTGGAACAGACATTAAGCTTTTAATTATGAACTAAGGGGATAGAAATCCTAAAACTGTAAATCTCATAGATTATCAGCAGAAGACAAAAGGAAAAGCTCTAAATATCAAAAACAGTTTTATTTAGCTATTTAAGTAAAGAATTACATTTGTAGTTGTGTACATTTCAGGCCATATTATGCTTTGTGATGCATTCCTGCAGGCTTTTAGAGAAATCAGTAAATCAAACTAACATGCAAACATAACATATATCAGAATTTGACCTTTTGGCATCTATTACCTCTTAAACCTTCTTCTCTCCTTTTAGCAATTAACTATAAGTGTCAAGAATGTAAAATGTAAAGCCAAGGTTTGCTCTCGAATGTTAAAAAACAATCACAGCACAAAGACAGTAAGTGTTTTCATTCATCTGAAATTCAGTAGGGCAGTATAAAAGTGGAATATACAAGTCTTACTTAGTAAGACTTTATATCTTGAAAAAAGATTCTTTGTTGTTGTTGTCGCTTTTAAGTCCTCAAAATCTCTTGTTGATTAGGTTTTCACCTGACATTTAATGGAGAAAAAGAAATGGAATCTGCAATATATATATTTTTTTTATCTTTTTCCCTCCTAGAGCATTTTATTCTCCTGAGAAATAGAACTCTATTCTGTTTCCCTGTTCAAAGTATTCATGATTGCAATTAACATAAACCTAGAGTTGATATTGATATCAGTGAACCAAAGGTGGAGATTTAGCAGCCCACATCAAGCT
This sequence comes from Meleagris gallopavo, assembly GCF_905368555.1. Lineage (NCBI taxonomy): Eukaryota > Metazoa > Chordata > Aves > Galliformes > Phasianidae > Meleagris > Meleagris gallopavo. Next base: position 64,364,200 of record NC_139406.1, on the reverse strand, counting down.
TTCTATTGCCTGCCACAAATACACCACTCAGAACACATTAAAGCTTACACAAGCTTATATTTTGTATATATTTTAAAGATACACATATATAAAGCATTATATATCTTGAATATATATAACAATGTATTCCCTAAAATTAAACAAGCCTCTACAGAAAAAAAAAAAAAAAAAAAAAAAAAAAAAAGTAATAATCTCACTGGATTTTTCTAGATCTATTTTCATTGCTTTTGCTTATGTTCCCCCTTATAGAGGGCTGGGAGGAGGGCCTCTAATTCTCACATCCTGCCTATCTTTACAGCTTTCTTTGAAGTAGCATTTCATAGAATCATAGAATGGCCTTGGTTGAAAAGGACCACAACGATCATCCACTTTCAAGTTCCAGTTTCCTATTGTGTGCAGGGTGACCAACCTCTACACCAGGCTGCCCCGAGACATATCCATTTCAGACATGCAGCTAAAATTCATTAGATATCCTGAATTTTCTTCATCTAAATACACTTTTTTTTCTTTTCAAATATATCAGATGATCAGATGATTGTGACCAGAAGACGGCTGGTCTTCTAAAAAGTTCTTCTAAAAATATATTTTATCTGTGGTCAATTTTTCCTAAAAATACTATGTCTCAGAAGTATCCTTAAGGAAAATTATACTCAAACTACAGTGATTTTTTTTTTTTCCTCACCCACATGATAGACAATGGCAACATCCATTCCAGAGGAGCTGGAAATGTTTCTGTTTGGGGAAAGATTTGCTTAATTTTATGAGCTGTAGCTACATCATTAATTCAGATCTGGTTCTTAAGTTTCCAGGGTAAGTGGTCGCCTCAGGTCAATACTCTATGCTGTAGGTCTAATAAATGAATAAATACAGCCTTCCACTATACAATATCTGCCAGCTCTCAACTTTCTCAACTGATACATTGCTTTATAGGAGTACTTCTAGTCATAGCACACAATCTTGTACGTATCTCAACTTGCATTCACCTACTCTCCTACTGTCTGCTGATTTTCATGTGGTTCCTAGATACCTCGTTTAAAAACCAAGTACGCCCAGAAGGAATGTAAACTTTTTATCTTAAAGGGAAAAGAGTTCTAATTAAGAGGTGTAAATCCTTCTGTTCTACACATTTTCTAAAAGTGGTTAGAGCCAACACTTACAATTTTCCAAAAAGAACACTCCCTCCAGCTACTGTGTGTAATACCTAAGGGAGTAGAGCCAGTTTTAGCCACTTAGGAAACTCGATGTATTTGCAGAGGGGCCAAATACAACAATCAAGTGTAGGAACTACAGAGGCTCTCACAATCCAGTGGTGAAACTGATGGGTTTGAGCCATTTTTCCATTTAAATGTAGTGAGATGTAGTGAGACTTTTACTCTTTGCACTACGAGCTTCTAGAACCTTCCTGAGTCTATTTTCCTTATTTAAGAAAGTTTTTGTTGTTTGTTACTTTGTTTGTTTGTTTGTTTTCTAAAGCAGTTCCATTAAGTAGTAGTTCCTTATGACAGCAAGAAATATTCTCATGTAAAATACTACTAATAAAACATTTGGACTCAAATAACCTTACAATTCCTATATTTGTTTATCTAGATTCCTACAGAAAACTGATCAATATCTCTGTCTTCTGATCTGAGGGAAATAGTAGGTTTGGACTCTTCGGTTACTCTCAGACTGTTAAAAATGGTTCACCATAGTGTATTCTTATACTTAGCATTGCTTAAGTAGGTGAGAGTATGGTAATTACAATCTGAAAATGCACATAGGAAAAAAATAAAATAAAAACAACAACAAACATTAAACACATTCTTCCTTGATGGCAAGCATTCTTTCAAAATTTACAAAGACTAATTTTAATTTTTTTCATGAATTTTAGTTTATGCTGACAAGATATGCCTTACTTTGGCCCTAGGGAAACCAAAACTGCTAATTAAAAGTTTCTCTTTCCCCAAATTCAGCAAAGCTGAACTGTCAGTAATAAAATTTTGAAGGAAGCACACTGTAAATGCAACAGAAAGAATACTAAGTTTTGAATTCCTAAAATTAGAAGAAGAAAAAATGAAAGAAAGAAAAAGGAAAAAAATATAAACAAGAGATAAAGACATTTCATGAAATGATGGAAGCAACACGGGAACTGCTAGAGTGGCATGAGGCAAGATTTTGCAAATTATCATATGTGTGGCAATCCCTATTGGCCTACATTTTTCACATTTTCTTTGCAACAAAGTCCTTGGTACTCATCTTTAAGAATGAAGAAGGCATTCAAAAATTTCCTTTAATCTAAGAGAGGTAGTAAGCAGAGATGCCATCATTTTCAAAGACAGCTCCAATATCCATATATTTCATAACAAATGTCAAATAATCACATTTGTTTCACCTTTTATTATTTTATTTTTCAGAAAGCAAAATATTTAGTTTAGCTACACCAGTCAGAGATACTAACATACAAAGCACATGTAATTCATTTTATCTGTGAGGCTGACCAGATTTCATTTGCTCTAACTGACATATTTTTTGATGATCAATGATCAATGTATGATCAATGTAAACATAGCCATATAAGCAAATTCAAGATCCAGACTGTTTCCACATATTTTCTATTTTGAGGGAGGGGTCCTCAAATTACACAGTCAGGCAAGCACTATTCTTTTTAATGCTCTATCTCTGTGATTTCAGGTAGGCTGATCTATCGTTGAGCCAACATAGCTTTAATGAAAGAGCAGAGGAATAACAATCCCATGGAATTACATGTACATTTTGCCTCATTTTTTACTTACCCATGCTAATCTATGTTTTCAAATAGGATATCTCATCCCTAACACCAGCTAAAATTCCAGTGATCAAGAATTGGAGCAAGAAAAGGAACTGTTGAGGGACATCTGCCTGCCAACTGGATAGAAGCCAGTAATTCCTCCCTCCCATTTCTCTTCTCTGCCACGTGTTTCAACTTGCCAGTAAGACAAACAGAATTTTGCCCTCACACATTAAGATTTATGCATGCCCATTCCATGTAGTATTCAGCAATGCAATGCAATGCAGCAGACTACACAGGGGACTTTGCTGGGACCTCTTGACCAATAAATGATCATCTGCAAAGCCTTCTATTTAAAGGCTTCATGTCTATAATATCTCATTCAGTCTCATATACTACTTGTAAGAAGAGATAAATGCTGTCTCACAAATGTACTAGTAAATAAATAATAAATATACTGTATGCATAAGGACTAGATCTGTACTGAATTTCATAGTTTCCCTTCTCTTGTTTTCTCTGGGTAGATGAGGAGTCTCAGTAACACTGGGACCACAGATATATTAAAAATAATTAAAGAATTGCTATAAAGTCTAGTGTTTTTGTACAGTAAGCATAAGAACAATTTTTTAAACTTCTTTTTAGAAAAAAAAAATTAAGTTTAAATTTTTTTAATTAAATTTTAATTGCTAAAAAATATATTTTAAACAGACTAGTATTTTCCCTGAAATTAAATGACTAATAAGTAGTAAGATTTCCAAAGGATCTCAAAAGACATGGTAGTTTTTGTTAAGACATCAAAAAGAGCCTGTTTTTTCTAAAGAAAACCACTTCTAACAAGTGAACTAAATGAAACAGCCAGATTTCTCAGTACCTAGGGACTCAGCACCACCACTAAAATCATCTTAATAATAAAGAAATAAAACATAAACAAAAGAGTTATCCAAGGAGATGAGCTCAAATGTCAAAGAAAAAGATGCAGAGTTTTGTTGTTATCGTGTGTTTGGATCTCTAGGATGCAAAAAGAATGATGAAGGGAATTTGAAAGGCATGCAGACCACAAGCAGTCTTCATGAATGCTCCTGTGGCTTAGATAAATAATAGCCAGAATTTAAAAATTGTAAGGAAAAGTGTAAGGTTGCAATGCGAAAACTGCTAGCAACGCTGGCCACATTCAGTAGCCAGTTCAAGCTATGTTAATGACAGATAAAGCATGTCCATTTAGGAACCTGATAGAGGAAAAACTAGGATGAGTTATACTCATGCCCTTGCACATAAGGGTCAGACTGGAAATGATTTGGTGTAGATGATTGCCTCTTCTGAAAGTAGTAGGTTTCCAACTAAATCCTAATAATGCAAACATAAAGGCTGTTAATGTACTTATTAACCATCAGAAAATGCATTTCACATTGGATGGTTACAATACATTATATCAGCAGCAATCACACCTCTGTAATAACAGTAGCAGTTCATTTAAGGAGAGCAAGTATACCTCTTCTTCCAACCCATTATGTGAACATGATGAATGATGATGGCACTTGGCTCATATAGGAGGGAAGTGGAACTGGAAGGTGAAAGAACTGCCTTTGTAAAAAATAAATGGAGTAGCACATGTATAGATGTATATGGGTATATTCAGGTATAAACACTTCAAAAACCAATACAGTAAAGATACTTCCAATACCAGTCAAAGTCTAAATATGAAGCAGAAGAAAAATCTTCAAACAAAACTACACAACTTCAGAATTTAAGGACAAGGAAAAAAGAAAAAAAGAAAAAAGAAAAAGACACACAGAGAAAAGTGAGGAAATATTAAATGAGACACAATTCAGCAGGGATGGGCTCCTGGTGCTAGAATCTAGCACTTTATAATTGTCAGTTGCCCATAGTCTTAAAGCCTGAGCTTGGGCTCATTACATGGTTGGGTTGATATTTGATGCACATAAAGCTAAGAATCAGACCTTGTACATCAAAATCAGCCAGGAACTACACTTTAATTATTTTAAAAATTAACACAGTACTACCCACCACTTCAGAATTGTCCAGTGTAAAGCATGCAGGATATTTCCTGTAACAACATACTTGTACCATTGGAGTAGAAAAGAAGCATAAGGTTACTGGATTTAATAATAAGTATTAAGTACAGGTTTTTTTTATTATTTTTCTGTCAAGAATTTGTTAATATAAAGCTATGCAGAAAAGATGCAGGAAAGATGGATAAAAGTAGTCTTTTAGAACAGAATATCTTAATGACTTTACAAACTGAAATACATGTTGGAATTTGATTGTCTCCCTGGAGTTTGATGGAGCTTAATGAATGTAATTGAAATTTAAAGTGTTCATAAAATAATACTTCCTTTTTGTATTTTTACAGGCTGGATACAATTTCTTCTTACACAGTGGTATTTCTGGGGAAGAAATTTAAAAATATGCTGTAAGGGTATTTCTTCCCAACATATCAGTGAAGAATATTTCCTTAACATTGGTAAAAGTGCCATGGAGAACATTTGGCTGTCATGCAGCCTGAAATGTCATAACCTCACAAGAGAGCAGAGTATCAGGTGGAAGATGATATATCCTGCTCCATAGTTTAGGCCCTCTAATCTTTGCTCAGACAGGTCATCGAGTTGGGTTCATCCTCTGGAGAAACACAACAGAGCATTTTTTTCTCCCAGACAGCTCCTTGCAATCTAGACAGCAAGTACAGACTCCCCAGTAACATATCTAGCAGATGCCAAGGCAAACAGTCGCAATTAATTACACTGGTAATGAGGAGTTTTTGAACACTGAGGCTTCTTTCCATCTGTTACTGAAGCTTATCTCTGAAGTTGGCATCTGATAGAAGTTAATATGGTTCAAAAGTTTCATGAGGATCAGAAACCTCTTCTCATCTAGGAGAACAGTGCATATTTTACTGACTACAAATTGCTGAAGAGCACAACCAAAGCCTTACAAAAGAAGGAAGTAGGAAAGTGAAAAGCACTGTCCCACAAAGATGGACAAGCTGCAGCCATAGCAGACACTTTATGGCATTGGATATTGATCAACATATTTCTCAATACAATATCATGTTGTGAGGCTTATATCATGTTTAGGAAATTCTGCTTTACTTTTCTCTCTCTTTTCTATCTATCTATCTATATAAATTATTTGTGTCTTCTTTCCAGAAAAAAAGGTTAGACATTTTAAAGATGATTTATGCTAACAAATGTGATGCTGTGATAGTGTAAGGATCTTGTCATGCTATGGATTTAATTCCTTTAATTAGTTGTTCCACATAATCCTTGTAAAATTCAGGCTGAAAGTGACAAAAAATTTGCCCAGCTTCTGGGCAAATATGCTTATGTGTATGCTTAATATGCCAAATGCTTAGCAAGTATTAGCTGATAGTCTGTTTTTTGAATAGCAACAGGTACTGTGCTGTATGTGAAGGTATCCATTGAGACTGCCTTGAGAAACAAAGGGACGACTGATTTCTTCCTCCTTGATTCTCATATTAGAAACCATCATATATCATACATTTGGGATACATGTAATATAGTTGGTAGGATCTTTTTGAGGGAAAGTCAAAGCACTGATTACTCCTAAGGCCTAAATGATTTGGCAGTTATTCCTGTGCAGCTCTGAATTGCTGCTGTGATCTTTGTCTTAGAAAGGGCCCTTAATTCAGTCTGTGCCATTTGCGTTGCCAAAGCACCAATCTGTCAAGTGTCCACTACTGTTCACTGCAGAGTACAACTTCAGCACCCAGACTTTGAAAGAAGAAATGGGTTTGAAAGTTGAATAAGCTTGAATTAATTTTATCATCAGTGCTATATTTTTAGTAATTATTTACCTGCAAGGATGTGAATGAGGAGTTTAAAGCTCTGTTTTTCTTCAGATTATGTATTTCAAATTCATGCCATGGAAATCCAAGTTGGTTGTTATGAATTAAAAAAAAAAAAAAAAAATTTAAGAAAAATTTTGCTCTTTAAGAAATAATTTATATAGTACGCTCATAATATCATAATACAAAGTTTAACAATCTGCAACACAATACTAATACTGCATGCTTGTACTGGTTCTTATGCAAAATAAAATAAGATGTAGACAGAGATTCAGACAAACTAATATAAAATAAATCTTTCTTTACTGTTTCAGCAAGTTTTACCACTAGGTTTTACTTTAAAACTAAACTAGAAACATACATACATATATTCAAACAAAGGTAGTATCATCAACAATAATAATAAAAACAGTATTATCTGAGACCTAAAAATTGTTGAAGGCAAAATAGCTCAAATGATTCTTAATGCCTTTCAGGCACATCTGAATCAAATAAGGTAATTATTCTTTAAAATGCTTACACAAAGTCTGATTTGCATGCTAGTAATTGCTATGCCTTGTGGCATCTAGCAATTGACACAGCAATGATTTTAATTATTGTAATTTCATCAGTATAAATACTTCAAAGTTATGCAAATAGTACCTCATAATCCACATAGACAGTTCAGAGTATTTGATTTACTAGTCTTGTAAGTCTCTTTGTCTATGCAGTTTACTCTCAGATGTGACTGTGCATTGCAATTGAAGCCTTTCACTCACATCAAAGCTCTAAATCATAACAAGATGAGCTAATTTTACAAAGGCTGACACTTCAAACATTAACTTGCAAATACAATTATAAGATGAAATATATAAAGGACTTTACTAGGATATCATCTGGCATGGATACCTGCAGCTAATCATATCTAATGTTTTCTATGACAGTGGTAAGCAATGATATCGCAAAGCCAAGTGCCTTGGTGTGAACAATTACAAACAGCCGTTCCTGCTTTTGAGCAACTCTGTTTACTTTATACTTTATATTGTTCTACCATTTAAAAGTAGGATATTAAAAAAAAAAAAGCTTTGTTTTTGTTTTTTAATAGTGTAGGAAAACAATGATCTCACTATTGTTTATGACATAGAAAAATAAAGAAACTAATATTGATGACATTGAAAATGTACAATGGAATGCTTATGGGATGGGGTGAGGAAGAAGTTCTACTGCCAGCTTGTTGCCTTTTATTTACAGAACACCCTCAAATCCAAATTTTAGAGTAGATATTCAGATGTTGCAAATTGCCGCATTTAATAAGACACAGGACTTTTCTCATAGTTAATGAGCTCTTCTGAATCAAATACATAACCAAACTTTTATATGTCTATAGCATTCAATTTGAAAAATATTGTTGACTAGCAGTTTTTTTGTTTTTTTTTCTGAAAAGATTTTCAGAATAATTCTAATTATTCCCAGTGCAAACTCCACAGTGCTTAAAGAAAACGGAATCAGATCTATGGACTTTTTGTTTATTTTGTTTAATTTACTGCCTACATTGAAGAGTGTAGGTAATCAAAAGTAAAATATCATCTACAGAGAAAATTCTTCAGAGAGGTTTGGCCCGTGTAGAGATAACGTGGCAATGGCAGAAGATACTGAGGTAGTCCAGTGGGTTCCTTAGCTACTAGAATCAGAGATAATTTTGTTGTAATGGTAACTCAGAAAGACAATTTTTTTTTTTTTTTTTTTGTAATTTTTAGAAATTATCACTGTATTTGTTTCTTACTGATTACATAATGTTTACCATCTGATCTTATCAAAGAGAAGGTAGAAATTAATAAAAAGTTGGCAGAAATAAAAATGATGGTGCTACTGTCACAGACAGGAAACTACCACAGGGCAACTCTTCAAAGGCTTCTATGAAAGTCAGTGGTTTTAATATTTTGCAAAATCACAAGCATATAAATTTCAAACCACAAAAATCAGAGTTAAAATTATGTGTAACATGAGTAACACTATCTGTGGAACACGTCTATCTGTTTTTCACATTCAAATGTAACTTTCAGGTACTGCTCCAGCAGAATGAAGAAAAAAATGACATAGGAAATAATAATAATAATAATAAAGATTAAAATGTCAACACCAAGCATTTCAAACAAGTTGTAGGCTACACAGGTAAAGAATGACTTGCAAATGGCACCTTATATAAGAGATGGAAGGAATCTCTTGGGCAGAAACATGGAAAATGAGACAGTAGTATAAATAGCTAAGTAAATTCCACTCACAAACAATGAAAAACTGAACGACAACACTGTTGAATCAAACTAGAATAATAGTCAAACTTAAATAAAGAGCACAGTGATGGAAGTGACATTCCAATGCAATCATATAGAAGGAACTTGAAATGTCAAAAATCACAGTCAGTTTTTCATGTACTTGTAGCTATAATTATTGACTGGCACTGACTCACAACTTCGTTACATTTCTTTCAGCTGAAAAGGAAATAAAAATGTTAAATACATTAAGAAGTAATTTTTGGGAAAAAAATAGCTTCCCCTGTGAAAGTAAAATACTTGCTTATTGTATGTAGATAGCTGATTTTTCAAAATCTGTTTCAATCCTAACAACAAAGAACACACAGTTCTGAATCTGCATTGAATCTGCATTTGAACACTTAAGTGGCTTATTTTTTTCACATGTACTACCTTCTTTCAGTATCATTTGAATCACTGACAGTTGAAACTTCAAAGTACTTAATTTTTGGTGCCAAGGCCAAAAACATTGGTTCAAGAATTCATATCACAGTAAGCACAAAAATATTTAATAATTTATCTTCAATCTAGTAAAGATATAAAAGCAAGTTTGTAGGCAAGACGATTCATCTAACATTTCCTTGTAGGCAGTCCTTCAGCAGCTAATGCAACATATAATGAAAAAGTGCTATGGGAAAATTTTTACTGTCGTCATCTCTGCTGTACCAAAGGTCAGACGTCATTTCATTTCTATAATTCCTACACTGGCAGTTTTCCAGTCCTTATAAGATTTTTGGAAAATAAAACAAAACAGCACTACTGCAAGAATGCTACTAAAAATCAATACACAGAAAATGTAATTTTCAAACTACTCGAAGTATGCAATATATACACCGGGGAATGTCTGGGTGGAGGGGAAGATGTAGGATTCCCTAAGATGTATTAAAAACAAACAAACAAACAAACAAACATAAACAAGTGAAAAAAACATACTAATATCTGTTAATCAACGCTAGGATTTCATTCAAAAGTACTTGCACACTATTCATTTGCTAATAAATTAAATAATCTCTACTACTGCTGGGAACAGGACATCCCTACAGTCTGAGAAGTATGTGTTCCAGAAATACATTTCTTATAAGCATTAAAAGCGACTTGGAGGTTACTAAAATTCATGAAACACTACATTGAAATTAAACATATTATTAATCAGATTCACATGTGTTTAGAGCAACAAAATAAACTCGTGTGCTTGCAAATATGATGAAAGTAAAGTAAACAAGCAACAGCAGAAAGAGAACAGGATGGACATTCAAATGCTATAGTGTTTATATTATAACACACAATATATTGATGCTCCTGAGAAAAGTTTTTTTCACCACAGAATGATGTATGCTACATCTTTCTGTGAAGTCTTCATTAAAAAATCTTTCCCTGTGAAAACCATAAGTTTCCATCAAAACTATTTTAAAAAACACATTTTATACCATAAAATGTTTCAGTTTTTCTTCAAATTTACTTTGTTTTATTGTTAAAGTGTGATCTGATTCTGTGAATTCTGTTTTAAGTTCTGTGTTTGACTTATTTAGAGTGAGTAAGCAATGAAAATTGCTCAGCAATTTTCACTCTAGAATATGCCATGAGTAATCTAGAATAAAAGCAAAAAGCATAATTTTCTTACTGAAAACCCAATCACTGAGAAAAAAAAATTACTTTTGGACAGATCAATTTTTATGAAAGAACACCATGTCATAAAGTTGAATATTCCAAGTATTTCAAGTATTTTTCTTTTTATCCCAACTATTACATGCAGACCAAACTAAAACAGTACTATCTGAAAAAAAAATAAAAATGTTTTGATCTCATCCATATTGTAAAATCTTGAAATGAAAGAAATTTCTAATCTTTGTTACCCATAGAAACCAAATTCCTAAGGATTCTTTATCTAGATGAACATGGCAGATCCATAAAACTAAATTTAGAAACTATTTACCGGTTTCTCAACTAGTAATCCTCAGACAAGTTTTACTCTGCTTGGGTATAGTCTCAGAGGTATCAAGTTACTATCGTTGATGGTATTTGGTAGTTTATTTGAGAAATAAATGATGGTACTGGTTCAGTTTATAATGATGAGTGAAGCTCAAGATGTCCCCTTTTTAATACAGTTTCCTCAAGTTCAAGCAGGCCTACTAACAGTTTGTATAAAACCTTCAGAATAAACAAAGTAAATTTAGGAGATAGTAAAAGAAGCAGCATTCTTCCCATTAGGTTCCTCACCATGACTTTGTCTTGCAATGGAAAGAAATGAAAACTATAAAAAAATATATTTTAAAAATGCATTTCTCAATTTACAGCATTTGTTGTCAGAGGCATTTCCTCACACAAAATCTGACTGCTGTGTTGGCTGATATAGGTGCAGCAGAATCTGAAAAGCCTTGATTATATTGTACATGTATTTCATGTCATAAACATATGAAACATTTAAAATATGATATTAAATATGTAACAACATTTCCTGGAACAGAAAGAACAACGGTATGAGAGAGCAGTTTTTTAAAAAGCTTTTAAATAATGCTGGTAAGAAATGTCCCAACATCATAAAAATCCTGTCTTCGAATAAGATCCCCTTCAGAGTATTCGCTTTGTTGTAGATATAGGCTGCTCTTGAAAAAGGAACTGCTGGTTGCTTTAAAAAATTCTTTTTAACTATTGAAGCTGCTACAAAATTATTTTAAATTATTTGGTAGAAAAGATGGCTACAGCTTAAGGTTTAAGCAGTTGATTATTATGAGCAAAACTTTTAAATAATTGTGATATTAGTAAGAGATACTTAGACTTCGAGAGAGCTTGTTTTTGTTTTTGTTTTTGTTTTTGTTTTAATTAATAACCATCTTTTTAACTCCCTCCTGCTGTTCTCCATAGCATTTCCTTGAATAGTATAAATTACATGTGTGAGAATCCTTCTTTGTTTTTTGGCTCAAAGTTTGCTTCCTGAGGTATTTCTTGTGATAAGACTCTAATTGATTTGTTGAGGAGCCAAATGATGGGTGCTACCATGTGACAATCGACATCACTTTGGGAACATCTGAAAGCCCCTTCCTCCAGAGCTGCTTGCCTCGGGAAGAGAGTGCTCAGGAGTGTTTACTGGCGGAAGATCTAGCCTGTGACTAAATAGCTCCAGCTTGGTATGGGAAAACTGGGGAATGATACCATCGTGTCCTGTGAAAAAGAGGATGCAGATGGGCATCCCTGCTCCCTCTTATCTGATGGCAAGGCCCAGAAGGTGTGAACAAAGGAGTTTCTGCTGAGATCCCAGAGCCAGAAGCTGCCACTTCAAGGAGAGCTGACTCAACCACTTTGGATTTGAGCTGTCACTCCAAAGACAGCTGACTCAACCACTTTGAAAGCATTGAAAAGGGGCCATCATCGCCATGGCCATTGTCGTCATCGTTGCTGTTGTTGTCGTCGTCAACAGAACAACAATGCCCAATGACCCACCACTACTGAAGATCAGTGACTGAACTATGTACCACGCTGGATCCATGGTGGTGACTATCTCCCTCTTGCTTCCTATAAAGACTCCTTGTTCCTTCTTTCCTATCTTTTCTATCATCCTCCTTCCCTTCCCCATTACCCTAATTCATAATAATGTCCATCCTCCCTTTCCCCATCTCCCTAATTAAGATTTATAATAAACTGGTCGGACCAACATTTGAACCTTGTTTCTTAATCTCATGCCGGGTATATAGTATTAAAAGAACCTCATCTCCCTCCTATAAATTGGACTGAGACAACATGGCTTTCTTGTCACAGGTTCTGAATGACACTAAAACAGAGTGCCCTACATCTGAAAAGCACTGAAACTTACTGGGGGGGGGGGAGAAAAAAAAAAAAATAAGATGAGATGAAAAAGAGGACAAAAATTTGGAGATGGTGAAAATAGCCTCTTTATATTTTAAAATAAATAAATAAATAAAATAATTTGTTCTGTTAGATGCTGTTATCCTGGCGGATGGAAAATTTTGTTTCCCATATCAGCCCTTTAAGTGAAGAGCTCTCACTGGCATCAGAGTGTGGAGCAAACAGAGCTAAAATAGTGGAGAACGTGACAGACGTAGGCCTGTCAGCATTCATCTTCTCTACTAGTCTCTGTCTTCTCAGTTTTCACTTGAAGATGCAAACAACTGCACTGTCAGAAATGATCTTCTGATTAACTCCTGTAAGTTTTGGAGTAGTACATGAATGCTGAAGAAACAGGCTTAACTTCCAGCACCCCTCTCTTTGTCTATCTACAACACCTATTCCTTTAGATAATTCAGAGAGCATTATCCGAGGTGCCCGACCAGTAAGGGCATGGGAAAAGACTGCATGCAAGACCTAGGATCCTCTCCCATAAAAATTCTCTCTGCAACCCTGGGAATGGCAGTGAAGAGCCAGCAAATGCTACATTTTTAAGTGTGTCCAATAAAGATAAAACTGCATAAGTTTCAGATTTTTCTTGAAATTTTAGGTAGTGTGGAAAAACGTGCATTTTCCTTGTCTGGCCTAGGTAGTAAAGTTCATTCAGGCTGCAGTGACTCCTGGGAGTCGTAGTATGTATCCTTGCAGGCATGCTCCTTTCCTCTGGGTCCCTCTGGAACTGAGAGAACTCAGGTAAATAAGGTAGGGCACAAGGTTCAGTGGTGGCATGCCTCAGCAGGATACTAACCCCACAGCACTGGCCTTTTTTAATTTTCTTTGAGCCCAAATATATGAGCTCAGTTTTCCCAGTCTTGCAAGAAACGTCTTTGCCCTGTAGAATGCACTCTGAAAATACTATATTGAAACAAATATATTACATTTTGTTGTGAGACAAATAAAGAAAACAAATAAATGATTTTTTGTCTGTAGCAGTGACCTGAATTAACTCTATCACAGTTCTCTATGTATCCATGAAAATTCTCATGTTTTTATATCTGATATGGTGTTACCAGCTCCTTTCACCCCGCATGCTGAATTCTCATTGGCATGGAAATGTTGCACCCAAACACGTGAAAGGAAACTGGCCCACACAAAGTTTTTATTCCTATATAAATTCAGAAAGGGAACAAATTCAATTTAGGAATCAGTACAAATATTCCCCTGTTGTATTGAGAAGCATGTAGATACTGGAAATTTTATTTCTAATAGCTTTACTTGCACCAATGACAACAAAGCAATGCTAACTCACATGGAAAAAAAAAAAGCACACATTTCTTTTTTTTCCCAATACTTTCTTAGATGCAGAAATCTAATCACTGCAATAGAAATCTCCTTGTCCAACATCTCCGATGCTGAGATTTGTGAGCAATGTCTCTTCTACCTAGTAGGTAAGGAGTGGCTAGAAGAGGCAGCCTATAGCACTATTCTACCAATTGCCCCTGAGGATGCATCAGAGAATCCAGTCCGCAATACCAAATTAACACATGAAGAAAGGCCCACGTGGCCTCTTTAGAGAGCTCTACATAGCAGACATCTGCCTGCTCTGCTTTGAGCCCTGAGCCTGCTGTAGTGGTGCACGCTATCGTTCCCACCGGTACTCTCTTTACCCTTCACTAAACATGTTTGCTTAATGCAGTCTTTCAGCTAGTGGGAAATAGGTCCCTTGAAGGCTGTCATTCCCTTTCGGTAACCCCCTGAAACAAAACAAAGAGGTGATCTGACTTTCTGCTCTCCAGAGTTCACTTGGGATCAATTCTAACAACTCTCATAATGTTGAGATTAGGCAGCTTTTCCTCCTCCTTGTTAACAAGGCAATGACAAAGAGTGAGGGAAGTCAATTTCCTTTTCAAACAAAACTAAGAAACCACTCTTTAGTAAACAGAAAAGTTAGAAATAAATAAGCAGGGATTCCAACTGGAGAAGCCATGCAGGAATGGTGGTACTGACTTCCAGGCTGGAGAGAGATCATCTTTACAAAGTTGAAATTGGGATTCCATAAGACTTTGAAGAGCGGATTCAAATCCCAGGAGACTGTTTTTTAAGGTTAAGCTTGAAAGCTGCCCTTTTGAAACAGCCAGCTGCCAGCCTGACCGCTGACCCTGTCTTTTCTCTGGACAGAGGCCTAAGCAATCAGAGCTGACATCTAATATGCTTTCCCTCATACAGGGCAGCAGGCACCTCCCGTTCCAGGCCGCTGAAGTTTTCTCTGAGCTGACTGAAAAGCCAAATGCAGACCTCGGGAACTAATCTGGAAATAACAAGGTCAAGATGACCTGTTCTGAAGCAAAGTCCTTTAAAACACTGGCTTTTAGGAAGGTATTTACCCAAGCAATGTTGGACCTTCTCACCAGTGATAAATCTCACCTTTGCACGAATGTAGGAAACCATTCTTCATATTGCTCATTTTGGTATGAGCACCAGTGAGTTTCCTCCCAGTCAGCTGATTTATGAGCTGACAAACATCTCTCCTTCTCTCCTAGAATAGGGCTGCCAAATCCTGCCATCCATTTATATCAACCAGAATACCATCAAGAGGAGACATGGATATAAAGTGGAACTTTTTTAATTACTGAAATGATCACAGCAAACAAAACATGGAACACAGCTCCAAAACTTTGGTGGGTATTTTCACAGTGAGTACAGAATCCATGCTGGGTATATCCTATCCATGGTAAGCTAACTGCCAAGCTATGAAAAAAAATAATCAAACCACCACAAATACACCCCAACTCCTGTATCGCGCTTTATGAATGACATGGTTTTATGTTTTTGCTCTATTGGTATTCCACATCATAACATCATGTAGTGCACTGGAGTTAAAGAGTTAATGAAAAGAAGAAGAACTACATACTCCAAAGGGCTTTGCGTTCGAAGAGGAGATGAAGTCCATGGCAAGGTCACGAGACCTGGCTCTCCTTCCTGCTGCTTGTTCCGACTGCACATCTTGCCTCAGCATTAAAGTAAGGCCTTTGGCTTTTGGACACTCTCTCTCATAATATTTGACTTATTAACTCCAATTCTAATTATATTGTCTTATATTGTATTATAGTGTGTTATCTTGCATTCCAATATCTTATTTAGTAATTACTTTGTTTCTACTCTGATCATTGCCGCTGTTTTGTTTCAGGCTCATCTCTCTATCCCTTTATTTTCCCCTTTCCAGAGGCGCAGACCCATGGGTAACCCTGCCCCGCTAGTCACAGAACCAAGTCAAATCAGCCCATAAACTGCTGACAACGCAGTTTCCAACAATGTATCTCATAGCTGTTTACACAACTGATTAGGTGAACAAAAGCTCTTTAAAATAACTTCAGCTTCAAAGTCTTTAAAAACTGTTTTGACTGGGTTTTTACTGTGATCTTGCATGAAGGATGACAACTGAGGAACCTGAATCCCTACAGAGAGAGATATGGAATCAGTAGACTTGATGCACCCTGGCTTCTTAATTTTTTGTTGCTTTGCTCCGTGGTATTATCTAACCCTTCTAAAAGCCACAGCTTTACTAACTATTTTATCCCCTATAGGCATGAGAGTGCTGTAGCATATCAAAAGTTGTCTTTATAGCTCGGCCATTCCCTGGTGCTGCCACGTAGAAAATGAGTGATGCTTATCACTCAATAACAGCCACGTTAAAATAAAACGAAAAATCATTACAAGCTGTCTTTTGTCTTTACTTTTTATATACTGTGAATATGGCCTCATTACAGTCCAAGTTATTACAATCAAAGTTCCCATCAGGTGTAGGAAAAGTTTAAGAAAAAATAAACTTACAGTCAACAAACAATTAACAGCACAAAGAACAATCATTTCTGCAAGATTTTTATTTTTATTATTTTAAGAAAGTAACCATTTTCATCTGTGATAATTAAAATTACATTTAGCAGCAGCTGGAAGAAACTGATCTCTTTTCCTTCTGCAGATAAAGGCTAGTTCAATAACTACAGCAAAACATATTCAATAAATACTTAAATAAACACAGAAACAAAACAGTCACCTTTCTATTTCTAGGGCACTGTTTTCTAATAAGTTCTTAATCACTAGTATTATTACTATTATTTATTGGGTAAATATTTATAGTACACACAATCTGTAAGAGAAATGGTCTATTCTTTAAGTAAACTCACAGTGAAAATCTTCGTTATTCTTAATTTCTGAAGAAGTTCATAATGAATATTTGGGTCATAGTTTCCTACATGACGAACACTGATAAAATGGATTGATTTTTTTTGTTTCTCAAAGAGTGAAAAAGTCCTGTTTTATTTCAAGTCTCTTGTTATTTTAAAAATATACCAAATACCAATAAATATAATATATTATAAATCAAATCAACTTTACAGAAAAAATACGTTGATTAATTTAGATGCGTTTTTTCAGAAATATTATCTGTGTTTTCAGCATGTCATGATCTGCTGCTGGTTCCATAAGACCTTTTCTGAGATGGCCTAATTATGAAGTTTCCAACTTAGCAACTAAACACAGATCACATCTTTTTATTTTCTTCTTTTTTTTTTTTTTTTTTGTTGTTACTGAGTCCCTACAGCACTGCCTTGATCACTTTTATAATACATAATAATAATAGAAAAGTCATATTTAAATAAATCCAACTGAAATGTATAATGAATTTGGGATATTGAAACAGTGCTACTACTACAGCTTTCAATATTCCTAAGTAAAATATACATTAAAAAGTTCCCTTTTTATAGTATTTTATCTACACGTCATAAAGTGGTCCGAAGTCCCTGTAATATTTACTTGTTAACAGGACTTTCAGTAGTTAGGGAACTTCCCTAATTGTTACAAAAAAAATTATTGGAACTCAAACTGTGTAATTTTACCTAAATTACTGTTTAGGTAATTAAATTACTAAATTACTAAATTACTAAATTACTGATAGAGAGATAAATAAAAAACAGTAGAGGGTTTTTTTCTTGACTTTTTTACTGCTTCATAGTCACACATTCATTTTTCTGCTGTTCCTATATTTGTGTATGTAAGTGTATGTCAACAAACTATTGCATGTACAAACCTAGCAGGACTGCAGAAAAGATCTATAATTAACCATGTAACAAGTGTTTCAGAAATTCAGAAAATGCAAAATAATTATCAATATTTCTGAAACCTGTAATTTAGTTATGAGCTCCCCTTGGTAGAGCGACTTCAATTTTTCATTCTTTGGCTCCTCATGATAGTACTCAGATAATAACTGAATTGAATTTGCAACAGAAGGGAAAGGAAATGATACTTTCAGCATGGAAAGATGTATTTTTTTTTTCCTTTCTTTAGGACTCTTTCTTTATACATATCTATTCATCATCCTTACTGCTGAAATGATAAAATAATTGACTCCCCTTTCTCAATTTCTTCAGTTACAATACAGAGAAATAACCATAGTAAGTAACTACAGTAGAAGGATCAAAGGAAGATAAGGGAGAAAATGATTTTTAAAAGAAAGGCAAAGCACAACCAGGTCTGAGACCATATTTTAATTTAAAAAAAAAAAAAAAAAAAAAGGCAAAACAAAATTCAAAGTATACAAACCAAAAACCTCAATATATACATGGGTTCTACTACCAGAAGAATTTTATGAATATTTGTATTACTCATAAACCAATGTGAATCTCACCCATGGTAAGCACATGTGCAAGTTAGGTGAAAGATTATATATCCACTTTTTCAAAAGGCAGGTCATATGGATTGTGTTTATTAAATAGTTTTGAGGTTTTGTCTAGAAATATTATTTTGGACCCTCCAAGCAGTTCTAAGATTTATCAGCATAACAGAAAGATGGTGAAAGTGTGACAAATAATTAGGTCACACTATCTAAACACTTTGGTATGTGTAGGAAAATTAAAGATCTACATTCCCACATATGTGAAATGGAGATTGTTTTCAGCAGCAAATTTATGAAACATCTAAAGTTATTAGTGAGTTCTAAGGGATTGCCTTAGGCACTGATTATGCACTATTCATTTTGCTGGTAAGTACTGCCTGAAAATGGCCATCCTCACCAAGATCAAAAGTCTACCTTGAGAAGAATTCTCACTTTGATGGTAGATAGCAGTAAATCCTTATGTAAGAGTAAAAAGGAAGGCAAGAATCAAGGAATAGAAAGTGATGTTTCTCCCTAAACTTACTTCTAGATACAACGGTGCAAATCTAGACCGTCTGAGGTTAGTGGCCAAGATGGATTTCTCTCCTATTATTTTGGTGGCCTCTCATTCTTTTGACCTCCAGAGCCCACAACATGATATTAATGCTGCAATTATGCACATAGCACTTACACACTCCAAACACGTGCAAGCATTTTGTTTCTTCTTACAGAAATTTCTCTTATCTTGTTTGAAAAGGCTACAGTAGTAAAGTGGAAGTGTATGATGTCAGCTTTATAGGGATTTTTAGTAAGTTTCTCTGGAAAACATCTTCCCAGAACTTGGAGACAAATCTTCCTTAATCATCCATCCCAAAATAAAGTGAAAAACATCAGGAACAGATATTTTAATCTGCTACTTTTGTGTTTGTGTAAAATGATCCACAGGTACAAACATCTTTTTTCCTCATGATCACATTTAATACTTGAAAATACTGAGTTGAAAAATAGAGGCCAGGTACTTGTACAATAGGATGTGATTTATTGTAACACACAGAAAATTCTCTCTGATAAATGTTAACACTGTAAACAATTTTTATATTAATGTTTACAGATTTCAGTCTTTTCAATCCCTATACATATCTGTCTTCTTTATCCCAACAATTGTAACCGTAATAGCCATTTCATTTTCCAAAATTGTAAAAATATTGTTTTAAAAGTGGCTATTGATATGGATATATCTGTAGCCAATATTAATGCGATTTTGTAAGATAAAAATCATTTGTTTTAATTTTCTATGGGTCATAGAAAGGTTGGAGGGCACTATTCATGACAGCAAGCATAGAATGTATAGAAGATGATGCCTTTTTAATTCCTGACCTTTCTTACATAGTGAACACTTTTTGGCAGCTCATAATTTAAAATTCTCACAAAGGAACGATAACAAGCACTATAAATAAAGTTTCCAAACAGTCAATTCAAATCAGAAGGCAGCATTAGCTGCGAGGAATTCTGCTATTCTAGTCATCTTAGAAATGAAAACAGTAACATGAAAATGAATGCAATATTATGTTAAACAATGTAATATGTCCATTTTGATCTTCAAAAAGCTGAAAAATTGATTGCAAGTATTTTCTAGTTGCTTCTTCTTAAGATTATGATTGTACTATTCTGTTTAAAGAAGATTTCATCCTGTTGCATAGATATTTTAAAACCCTCTCTAAATCTCATAATTTTTTTGGAAAAAAAAAAAAGTATTATTAATCTTGATATTATGTGCAATGCTAAAGTAAACATAAGCTTCTATAATTTTGGGTGATTTTAGTTTTAACATTTTGCCACAGCACTTCTTAGATCTAAAATAAAATAAAAAGGAATATAGATTCTTTTCTTACATATTTGAAAGATGCAAATGGTTGAATGGAACAGTTCATGATAAAGATAAGGTAAGGAAATATGGACCTGAAATAAGCAAAGATTGTGAGAACCATTAAGTAAAACAAATAGCACAATGGGGACAGAATTAAATTTTTAAATGCACACAATAGAATACCTGTATAACACAAATGATTTCCTTCTTACAGTCATAAATTCAATGTACAGAAACAATGCATTGCAGAATGATGCTCTTTATAGGATTTTTTTCTTCCCCTCTTAAAATATAGAACTATTATGATTCTCTTGTGTGGATGATAAATCCAGCTCAAAAATCTACCCTCTGTGAGTTCTACCAAAACACAGTACTGAGAATGAGCTGTGAGAAAATGAATTATGATATACTAGTGGTTTGTGCACCGTATGCGTTGAAGACAGCAAGGAGTAGAATAGAGGACACACAAAAGGAGGGGAAAAAAAAAGCAGTATTTTCAAGGTAATTAGGAAAACTCAACAAAACTAAATGTAGCATCAAGTAATTTAAAATAAATTAAAATCTAATTCAAAAAGAACATCTTATAAAAAATGGAATTAATTGAGCTACCTATAGAAAGTACTCTATAAATAATGGTACATATAGGCATGAGTTCAAATATCAGCTTTCAATATTGATATTATTAAAATTAATGCTTGAATTGCTTACCTCAGTAGAAATAGAACACTTACATTCAGGAAAGCTTCTATGTGTCCAGCACTAAAAGATTCTCAAAACAATGAAAAGAAGGATAATGGGTGGATCTCAACATTTGAAAATATTGGAGACGTTCAGAATTGTAAAGAGTATTTTAGTAGGAAAGACTAAAACTCTTCTAAAAACATGAACCACTTGAAGCACTCCAGTAATTTTCAATTACTTTGCAATGTGCAAGCAAGGAACCTTGATCACTTTCACACTGAAGCACTTAAGCTCTCAGATAATTTTACACCCTTATGTGTCACATATTTCTAGAACCCTATCCTTTCTTAGCTGAAGTGGTTTTAAAAATATGTGAAGTGCTCCAATAATTTTAAATTATTCTGTGCAATGCAAGCTCAGAACCCTGATCACCTCCAAATTTAAGAGCTTATAAAAATTTGAAGTAGCCCAATATTTCTGAATGATTGGGTATTGTGATTTCACATGTTTTATAAAGTGCTTCCATTTGGAAGGAAGTCTGGTGACAAACTGAAATATAGCTGTTGGCTAGCAAATCTAGTCATGTAAAAATATAATATTAAAAAAATGAATCAGGGAACATGCTTACACTCTCCACAAAAATCAGAGCTCAGGCAATACAATGAAATGAAAAGATATCGTGAATCCTCAGTAGCAAGCAAAGGAGGAAAGAACTGTGCCAAAATTTCAGTAACAAGCTGTATGTACATAAATAGCTAACTTGTTATATATAGGGAAAACACACAAAAAAACACCATAAACTTTATTCCTTACGGGACAATTATAATTATTCATATTTCTAATGGCCTTTAGAGATCTTTTTTATTAAAATATGGATTTAATTTTATTTTATTGCTTTTTCAGTGCTTAAGGAATAGACACATCTCACTTTAATCAGTGCTGAGGTTTTTTTAGGGTTATTTTTATTATTTTTGTTGGGCAGGAATATTGTCACATACACAATAGATAATAATGAAAATATACTTTATTAATATTAGCAGTTCAATTCAACCAATAAACTAGCTTGACGAAAAAAATGTATCCTTATCTCCTGAGAGTTTGTAAATTATTTTTACTGTTCGGAAAGCACTTGTATTTTAACTAATTACATATGCAAGTTTTGGGGCAGAGATGATAGCTACAAGGTTATCCACCTGTATAAGAGAATGTGGAGCTTTTGTACATGTTCATAACCTGCACCTAAAAGATGAACAACCTAGCCCATTAGAGCTGAAAAAAAATCAGTGATGTCTGTCCACTTACATTTCATTGAAATCCCATATACACTCAGAAAACTCGTTTGCAAAAAAATCATCTTATATTCAGCATTCTTTGTCCATCTCTATAGTTCCCTTTATCTTACCCCTTCTTCCACACATACAGTAGGATTTAAATTGGAGAGTTCAGAGAATTGGTGCTTTGTATTTTATTAAGTTAGTAATGGACATCATTGTAGTTGAATTCTGCCAATTGAATGAAGGTTATTCCCCGCTCCAAACCAGTGTTTTAGGAAAGAGTATATGCAGAAGATGATCAAAAGAAAGTACAGAATTTGCCAGGATTTCTGCTATCTCTATTCTGTGCCAGTACCTATTATGATTATCTGGAGATATTTTGGTTAACGCCATGGTTTTGCTGTTCTATCACCTTAACAGGAGCCTGAAATCCACTCAGCAGGGTGATCCACTTGTCTGCCATGATGTGTATATAATGCCATAAGTATTAAGAGTCGCAATGTTCACAGGAGTGGAAAAGCGAATAATAAGATATGTAACTCTTTTTTTCCCTAAACCTAACATTTCCATAACTAGGTCATAAATTCCATCTCAAAGAAGCAAAAGAAGACAGTAACATCAGAGAGAGGCCCTCCTTAGCTATTTCAGAAAAAAAGACTAATCATCAAACTGAACGAACCAAGACTCAACAGTACACTTGAAGCCATGGAAATCTGTCATCTCCCACAAATAGCATGTATCTCCTGTATTTTTTTGTACCAGTGGCACATGAGCAAAAAAATGCAACAGTTTAGAAATGCCATATAAAAAGCAATATCAAGTAATTATTTTTCTAGATTGAAATCTAAATATCCTGGACTGGCAAAGAGTCTTTGTAAAAGGTGCAGGATTTTTTCTTCAGGTAACAAAACTGGAAGAACAATGCAGTTTTCTTAACATTCAGATATTTATTGATCTTTCTTACAGTAGAAACATTTTTTATGTCTTTAGTTCAGGCTTCTTAGAGCAATAAAAAATGAAACTTTATTCCAGGAATTCTTCACATGACTCAGTGATGAAATTTTGCCCAAACAAAAGTCTATCCTATCAGCAGTTTTCAATGCATACTCATGAAATATCTCCAAACTCCTTTTCCTGGCACAAGTTTTTAGGAATAGAACAATCTGGTATTTAAAAGCTGTGTAGGAATATAATTATTACTAGAATAAAGTATGCTAGAATAGACCTTCTACACATGCATTCTCAAAACTGAACAAAGGTAGAAATAAAGAAAAGATGTTTTAACTCCTGAGGTTTTGCATATCTCGTTCTTATCTTGCGTTGACTTAATGTGAAAGCTAACTGACTTGAGAGGTTTGCTATAAAAGAAATAAATAATAATAATATAAGGAATAGTGATAGTAAATAGAAATATATCCAACAAGGGAAGCTCTATTAAGTAGAGGCTTTTACAAATGTCTTTTAAGGAATTTTGAGTTGAAATATACTGGGTTAGACACACCATCAGAATGACTCATTTGGTGCAAATACATCATGTTTCATTATTATTGCATCATGTGAAATACTGAGATAAGCAGTTGAATTGTCAAAATATGGTATCAAATTTGTGAAATTCAGATGGAACAACGCTTGGAAAAAGTGTCCAAAAGTGACTATGTGGTATATCTTTAATAACATATTTTTGTTTTTTGAGAAAAGTGGGTCCATCAGAATTAATACTTTTTTTGGACTTGTGTTGAGAAAGGCTTTGATTAATTTAAGCACATAGTTTTGCATCACAATTACATTTTCAGGCACACAAAGAAAATATGTTTTCCTAAACAAGAAGATATGAGAAAGGAAAGTCCTTTTCTTTCTACAATTCCTTATCTCTTTTGTTGGGTCTGGGTAGATTGTAAAGCAGTAATATTTTAGTCTAGGTTTTTCCAATTTCTTAAAAATTTACTAAGAACTAACACTTCTAGAGTAGTGATCTAGAGACCTAACCAATCTCAGCCTTTCTTAGAGATTCTAAGGAAAAGTATAACTTTAGCACTGAGTCTGCATCCGTGTCCATAATACTTATAGACATATAGAATGAGCTGATTCTAATTTGAACATCACTGCAAAGTCTAGCTGATATGCCACTTGCATATTTATAATAGCAATCTTTATTATTCACACAAATTGCCCAACTAATCCAGAACAGACCACTATTCAGATCTGAATAATTGTGGTCTTTCATTTTAGCTAATAGTTATACAAATTTAAGCCTGCAGCACAGGAAATTCTATTTTGAAATAGTTTTTAAAGGAATTTATTTTTCTTTTCAGATAGAATATTGAAGTCCATATTATTCTCAAATTCTATCACTTCTGCAAGGAAGACTCCCTCTCTTGAGGGAATAAGAGATAGGTAAAATACAGCACAAGATGTCCAATTTCTTGCAGTTGTAGAGGTTTTGAATGTATTTAAGCATTCTTTTACTGTCACCCATCTCCTTGCTGAGACTAGTTCCCTGTCAGAGCAGCTACTGTGACTCTCTGGGCAGGATATGTTCCTGTAATTGACATAACTGTGAATAGTGGGCTGTTTTTTATTATACAGAAAATAAAGGTCAGTAGACATAAACAACAATCTAAACTCAGCCCTGATGCTACAATACTACCCAACATTACATCAGTGCTATATTCTCAAGAGAAGAAAATGAAGTTTGAGAAAAAAGAAAAAATATCACAGTATACAAATAAGCTAAAGCATTTAGAAGCATTTTGTTCTGAATCATTTTAATAAAAATGCTTAACATACAAACACAAAACAATAGCGACAACCAAAAAAAAAAAAAAAGGGCTTTTTAATTAACTACTGAGCTATAGCACAATTTCCATGCAAATGACTAAAAAAATCCCTATACTAAAATACTACTGGTTAATTCAAATTCTGCCTGAAGCATGGCACACAGTAATAATGATGACAACACCTAGTCCAATAATACAAAATCAATACAATGCATTGAACTGCTATCCAAAGCAAACCTAGAATGTCATTTGGTTGATTATTAATTAAATTGATAACTACCAAACTAAATCCAGCCCAACACATATAAAACTTTATTTTACATGGAAAACTAAAGCTATGAAATAAGTGTTATATAAAAAAGAAAAATCGTGGTTTTGATGTTTCTGTCATATAGTACCAGCAATTTTTATGCATTAGGCTTTGACATATTTAAAGAAAAGAAAAATAAAAATAAATTGTATAACTATAGCTTTGCAAATGATCTTTTAATTCTTATTGATCAAAACCATGGCATTCAAAGTCTAACTATACTAAAAATTTTGCTATATCTCCATCTCTTCATTGTACTGAAAAATCATTTCCTGAAATTAATCAGTACTCCAAGTATACCATTCCTAATTAAGATTTGGTCTTTGTAATGCTTGATACACTATTTTGTTGAAGTTCTTAAGAACAATTTGACAAACATCAAACAAAGGTCTAATTTCCAGGTGGCATTCTGTTTACAATATGTTATATTAATGAAAGTGTTCCACAAAGCATTAAGGCAAATAATCTAAATATAATAATTCCACCAGAGTCATGTTTTGATGTTTCTTTAAAGAAACATACACTCAAGCACATGTACACAAAAAGAGGGAGAAAACAATCCAGAAACAATCTGTTTCAATCTCAGCATATGACTACATTCAGTAGATGTGCTTACTTCAAAGTTTTTTTGAGCTCTGTTTGCAAGTCCAGTTTTTGATGTCCATTTCACTGACTTGCTAATGATATTACAGGCTGCAGTATTATGTACACTGTCCTGTGATTGTTAAGAAAATACCAACTATGAAAGCTAAAAGCTTTTCATACCTTGAATCAGCAAATTTCCTTTGGGATGACTGGCTTTAACTTTCTTTAATTTATGAATGTTCCTGATTATCTCAGTGATAATGAACTGAAAGGAAGGGTAATGCTGAAGAGTAATGCTGAAGAGTTGTTGCCCTCATCACTCTAAAGGGCTGTACTTAGTGATATAAATGAATACGCTGGTACTAAATATTTTGAGCATGCAGAGTACAGCTAATTTCATTGGATGCAGTTCAAATCGAGCAATGAGTTCCATGTGGTTTATGTAAAATAACTGAGTTATATCAGGCTAATCATCACAGCATGTTTACCCATGTGCAGCACCATTGGCTTTGTTGTTGTTTATTTTATTTTACTTAGTAAAAGAATTGCTCATTTCAAACAGGATATGAAGAAAAGTAAGTGGGCATAGCAATCTAATAAAAATAAAGTAGAAGTCATAATGCATGATATAAGAAAAAATAATATCTATCCTACGTTATGGGAGGTTTGAGAATTTCTCCTACTCTTAATTCAAACAATTTTCCTATTGTTTTGACAACTTTTCTAGAAAAAGAGAAAATCCACTAAATCTCCCTTTGTAAAGGCCATGGATCTAAAGAAAAGCAACAGACTGGTGGAAACAAACTGATGCAGAATTTTTGGAATTATACCTGGCAGAACCCAAATTGTAGTCTATGAAAGCAATTTATTCTTGAGGTTACAGTTAATAGGGCTTGACAGAGTCAGTTAATCAGTTGTCCCAGCTACTTCTTTGCCCTTAGATACTACTTAAAGAACAGATAAAAATGCAGTAAAAACCATTAAGTTATGCTTACAACTCCTCTCCTTTGTATTGAACACTGAAATACACTGAAGTAGTCTATGCTCACATTCCAGTCCCCCTGTCCAATCCACTTCAGTTGCTGCAACAACATAAACTTGAAAAATTTCATAGCAGACTCTTCTAAGGACTAGAGTCATTCAAGCTCTATTGACATTCAGTTTAATCTTCTGTATAGGTGTTTCATATTTCGTATCTACCCATTTTAAACGCTCGGTGAACTAAGCAAAGTCTCCTTCAATAGAGAGTTATTTAGAAAAACAGCACATTGTAAATTCTCTTTCTAGTAGTCCAAGTAGTCGTTGATGCAGTAAACTTCCAGTTTTAAATTATAAATATCTTGTGGCAGATGTGTGTTTAATTGCTGAATAAAGAAACTAGGTCACTTTATTTTAAAACAATTGAGCACCAAATTTGCAAATAAAATAACTACCTAGAATCCCTGGATATTCTGAATACAGTTGCTGAATCTTTGAATGATTTTTTTTAGAAAAAGTATCAGTAATTACAGTCTTTTCAGATGTGAAAAAAAGAAAACCATCAGCCTGGGCAGAAATTGCCAAGATTCTTCAGTCTTCCCTTCCTCAAAATCCTGTCCCAGAAAGCTTGGGAAAGGTATTAGATAATCTATTATACACTTTAGAAAAAAACACACCTTTTATCTCACTATTGATCTTAAAAAAACGATCATGAAATCCTTCTACCGTCAGAGACGAGGATTTCTCACAGTCCTTAAACAATAACTTGAACATGTGTAGTATCTACCTTGGAAGTCTATTTCTAACAGGTATGGTTCATTTTAATTTACATCTAATGGAAATAAAAGGAAAAACCAATACAGAGCTTTTATGATGCCTTTCCTAGAGTACTATGAGGTTGTACTGCTATCTATGTGCATCCAGGCTGTTCTATGAGAGTGCTAAGTACGTATTAAGCTCTTGACCATGAAATAATTTAAGAATACTTGCATATCATTCTGATATTCTTATATTACTACAAGTATTTTGTTATTTTTCTTCCTTCATTCTTAATACAAAGAGCAATAATGCCACTGAAGCATATTCAGAAAACAGTTTTCATATTGTACAGTGGTGACAATCTACAAAATTCATTGTCACAATTTTATTTATTTTTTTTTATTTTTTTATTTTTTTTTATTTTAAACTCCTCAGAAGAGGTGGCAGCAGATTTTCTATGAGAGCTAATGAACTAAACAGCATTATTCAAAAAAAAAAAAAAAAAAAAAAAAAAAAAAAGGAAAGAAAGGAAAGAAACAATCACAATTTGGAAAAATATGATGGGTCTTTGAAGCCTAAATTCTCTTTCATTTGATGATAAATATGACTTGTTTTTGGTGGTGGAGGGAGAATAAGATATGGCCAAAATTGCTGTTATCTGAAGTCACTTGGCTGTCTAGAGTTGCTTGATCATTTTGACGTGCTTAATTCTAGTGTGCTTCAACTTTCTCATTTAAATATCTCTTCCCATCAATCATTAGTGCTTTCCTTCCTGGGTCATTGAGAGCATAATACTTCATTGTGTCAGCTGAAGGTGTGCTGACCTACTTTTCCTGGTTAATTTCAAGGGTAGGATCAGATGTTCCATTGCTTTTAGTAATTGATCTAACGATAGATCTTTTACTAGAGCATCCCATGACATGGTCTGAGGGGCATTCCAGGCATCACTGACTTCAAGGTCATAATTGAAATGAAAAATTCTCCAATCAATTAGATAACTTGACTGCTTAGTCTGTTCTTGAAAATGATTCTTTCAAAAACATATTGCTTTTGTTTGACAAAAATTGGGTATAAATACAAAAGATCATCTAAAAGTTGCTCCTACCTTTTGGTGTGTAGCATTATATATCTCATGTAATTAGCCATGTTATTTTTATACTATTGACATAATTAGTAATAAGTGACAACTCCAAGCAGATTTCAAGTTGTAAAACCAGAAGGATCACTAATGACAGCAAAAATAATTGTTTGCTGCAGAATGTGGAAAGAAAGAATTCCAAACAAAAAACTCTCAAGAATAGATTGTTAAACAGCCAAGGAGGAGAAAATTAGTTTCTTCATGCTTTCAAACTGTGACACAAAAAATAAAATATGTATGTAGTATGTAGTTCTTCTCTTCTGGGACAGATACCTGGAACTATCCACGATCCACGGAACTGGAGCATTAACTCTCTTACTACATGATGTTATGATGAGATGCTGAGAACCAAAAATCATAAAACCATGACAAGTTGAACATGCTAGAGAGAGGGGATGCTATCCAGAGGGATCTGGACAGGCTTGAGAAGTGAGCCAATGCCAACCTCATAAAGTTCAACAAGATCAAGTGCAAGGTCATGTACCTGGGCAGAGGCAATCTCCAGCACTGATACAGGTTGAGCAAAGAACAGCTTGAGAGCACAGTCTTGAGAAGAATAATTTGTTTCCACTTTCCGCTCAGAGCGAAAGGTAAAGACTGTTCATACTTCACTTCTGCCCCCCTTTCGATTGTCTGGCATGTTTCTGTTGAAGGTGCCATCTTGTCACAGCATTAGAGTAAGGCCTTCAGCTTTCAGACACATTGTTATTTTATTTGATTTCTTAGCTTCAATTCTAATTATATTATATCTTATTGTAATATAGTGTGTTATTTTGCTTTCCAATATCTTACATAGTAAATAAGTTTGTTTCTCCTCAGATTATTGCTGCTGTTTTGTTTTCAGGCCCCTCTCTCTATCCTTTTTCCCGTTATCTCTTTCCCAGGGTGTGGGTATGTGGGTCCCCCTGCCCCACAAGTCGTAGAACTGGGCCATACCAGCCTGTAAACTGTTGACACAACTGCACCCCACTCAGCTAGGTGCTATCTGCATATTTGTTGATGGTGCACTCAACACCACTGTTCACATTGCCGACAAATGGTTGCATTAGATGATCTTGGAGGTCATTTCCAACCTTGGTGATTCTATGACTATAATTCATACGTCACCAATATGACCTAATGAAGAAGCGAGAAGGTAGAGATCTACAATAAGTGGTAACAGAATTCTGCTGTAGTTTAAACCAGCAGGTTAAACTAAGGTACAACTAAGACAAATTGGGATTATAAGTTTACCTGAAATTGTACCACAAGAACAACAAAGGCGATTTCTGCTTTACTTCTGAAATGGCAAGACAAATTTACAATGATTTTAACACAGTCACCACATCTCATATTGGCAAATCATAGCACTATATCTCCCACATCAGACACAGATATGACTAGAGTTTACAAATTTCCATTTATTTGCCAGCAAGGAAATCTTGGAAGTCTGTATTAGTCATACCCAGACATTAGAAGTGACACAAATTTTCTCCTCAGCCCAAGCAAAGGAGGATGAAGAAGACAATTTTCCACAAAACACTTGCTGAATATGTTAAGTGTGTATAAAAACAGTGAAAGTAAATGAGTGCTTCCTCCTGAGCTGAATGCTCTGCTGTCTTCAGCTGACAGGGAGGTTGGCCTTCTAGAAATTTCCTTGAATCCCTGCCTAGAAGCATCACTTTCATCTTACGTTTATCATAAGCCAAGTGCTTTCTCCCAGACTGCATATATCTTCCAGGCACTTCCATATAGTTATGGAACTGACACTAATCAGACTTTTTGAATGAACAGTAGGTTAAAGCATATTTTTAAATATTTAAGCAATGCCTCAGAAAGGAAAAAAAAAAAAAAAAAAAAAAAAAAAAAAGGTGGGGAGGGAAGAAGGGGGGGGAGAAAGGGGGGAAGAAAAAAGGCCAAAAAAGAACAAAATAAGAGCAAGTTCAGTTCAGGTAATGTTGGCAGGATATAATATCACCATGATGATTTTTATTGAAGTATCTATTGATGGTTCATCAGTGGGTATATTTTTAAAGTTAGGCAATGCCAAAGGCACTGTGTTTGCATTCTTTGAAGTTGATGCAACCAGATATAGCAGTCCTCATGTAAGAAATAAAATATTTTTGCAGGAGAAACTGCTGCTAGCCAATTTTCAGTGTTCACGTCATGATTCAAGCTTTCTAGTGTAACCATCAACTTGTACAATTCTCACTGTTTATTTCAGTGTGTACCTTCTGAGTTTTCTTTAAAAATATATGAAGATATTACGCAGGACCTGATTCAATAAAAAGTATGTCCAGACCTTCATGCCCTGGAAGCTCAAACAATGTTGCAAAAGCTGCAGAAATGGGACATATTTTCTATTGAATTGGGTACTGAAAATGCTCATAAGTTTTTTGTATTGATTTTTGTTACAGCCAGCAGTGAAAGACACAGACAATATTAGCTTCATCTACTACAGGCCTGTGGATTTCACTTTCTGCATACAACAGAGCATGGAATGAAAACAGAAAGCAACCAATTTAAAAGCAGAGTGGAGGGTAATTTTAATACAGCATAAAATTAAATCTATATCTTATTACAACAAGGCTATTATCAAGACGGATACCTTACTAAGATTAATGAATTAGTACACAAGAATTAAGTGTGGTTATAACTGCACTTTGCAATTTTGATATGCTTTCACTTAGTACTAATACTATTTTCTGATGTGTGCAGATTAAAGATAAAATGCACCCTGAATTACAAAAATGACTTACTAAATAAATAAATAAATAACACGTATCTACACAAATAAATCACTAAAAAGCCAAAGACTCAGATTCCTCAGATCTTAAACAGGAATTATTTTACCTAAACAGATTATTTATTTTTTATTCAAGATGGCCAAGGAAGACTACAGTAGCCGTGTGTTACCCTCCATAAGTATGGCAGCTCTTTACGGGAGAGAATCACAATCTAACTCCACCCTTATTTTCAATTTTCCGGGAGACAAGAAGTGCGTAACAGCTAGCAGATGATCTCAACTGATTCTCACTTGATAACTGCTCAGTGGTTGCATTATGTTCCAGCTGTCCAAATAAACTGCTGCAAAGCTACGTTAAGCCCAGTGCAAAGTCAACCAGTGAGCTGCCAGTTCACAGCCTACTCCACCTCTCTTTCCAGTTTTTAAACCTCATCTGTACCTAAAAACAAGAGAGCTGCCTCACACATAAACTCATTTGAATTTTTCATATTTTTGTCACTCAGCTTCAATAATAATACGTAGGGAGTCTTGCCACTGCCATACTACTCTGGAACACTAAGATGGCTGATGTGCTCTGTTCTCTCTTAAAGAGCCAATATAAAGGTGTGGGAAAAACCCTGCAGAAAGTGAACAGATTCCTGAAAACTTTGGAAATTGGATTTGAGATAGAAAATTAAGCAGCTATGCGCTGCTTAAAGGTACTGAACTAAATGCTAATTACAAAGTTAGTCTAAGAATAATGTTATGGAATTTTAGCCAATAACAAAACTTAAAAAAATAAAATTTCCTTGGACAGATTGAAGTACTATTCAATTTTTTAAAATATACCCTAGAAGGACAAAGATGCATTTCAGTTCTCATCCAGCACAAGTAATTTGTTTTGTTATACATTCAAAAAATCCATTTTATTGAAGAGAAAAATTAGAAAGGGTCTCTACTTTCAAGATTTACTTAGAAGCGTATGGTGATTTAACACTACCAAGTAGCTTAGCTCCACCATGCTGCTCTTTCACTCCTCCTCCTCAACAGAACATGGAGAAAATATGGTGAAAGAAAGCTCAGAAGTTTAGATATGAGGCAGATCACTCATTAAATACCATCATGGACAAAACAGACTCAGCATAAGGGAGGCTGTTGTAAATTATTGTCTGGTTATAATAGACTAGAGCAGTGAGAACCAAAAGCAAACTAAAATAACCTTCACCTTCATTTACCATTTACCTCTTTCCCTCATGTGGCACAGAGGAATGGGACTGCAGTCAGCCCATAGAACTTCATCACTGCTGTACTTCCATGGTAACTCCCTGCTCCACAAGTTCTTCCCAGAGATGCTGTCCTACTCAAATTAATCCTGTGTGGCCTTTCCACATGTTGCAGCTCTCTAAGCACTGCTCCAACATGGCTCTGTACCACAGGGTCCACCCTTCAGGAGAGCACACTGATCCACATGGTTCCCCGTAGGCAGCAGTATCCCCAGCCCTCCTAACTCACCACAGTCTGCACTGCATGGGCTACAGGGAACTTCTGTAGTCCAGAAGGCTAACCCTCAAATCTGCTCTCCCAGGGCATACCCAGCATTGCTCTTGGCTCAGCTCTGGCAGCAATAGATCCCTTTTGGAGCAGTTGGAGCTGGCTCTAATCTGACACGGAGCAGATAAACAAGAAGCATAAGAAGAATATACAAGTGATGCATGATGCAATTGCTCATTACTTGCTGACGGATAGCCAGACAGATCCTGAGCAATGACTTCCCCCTCCCCCATCCAACATCCCACAGTTTTATTGTTCCATGTTATACTACATGGTATGGAATATCCCTTTGTTCTGGTCAGATGTTCTGGTTCTGTCTCCTATCAGCTCCTTGTGCACCCCAGGCTCCTTGCTGGCAGGGCAGTGTGAGTAGTGGAAAAATCCTTGACTTCCAGTAAGCACTGCTCAGCAACAACATCAGGGTCTTAAAAACATTATCGTCATCCGAAACAGAGCACTATACCAACTACTAGGAATAAAATTATCTCAGCTGAAAGGATATCCCCTGCTACCAAAACCTTGCCATGTAAGCCCAATACAAGGATTACATCCATCAAATGGCTATAAATTTATTTTTATAATGCATAAATTTATAACATTATAAAACTGTAGTTTTATAAAATATTATTTTATAACATTATATAATATTATTTTACATCATTTTATATCATATTTATAATAATTTTATGACATTATTTTATATTTTTTTATTTATAAATGTACATCCTTCAAATGGGTCTAAATAAATTTCACTTACATAGTTTCTAAGTATAATGAAAATATCAAGAAAATTCTAATTCTGAAGTCCCAAAATCTCTATGACTTCACAGTGGTTTTACAACAGCAGCCTTAAAACAGTTGGTATAAATGTTTATACAGAAAAAAAATAATAATAAAATACAGTAAAAAAAATAATGTGGAAAATGAGATGCAGAGAAAGCTTTGTTTGGCATTCTCCAGTAGCTGGGAAATGAGCATTATATCAAGAAAAAAACCTGATCATGTGTGGCAGTTGTCTTTCTTTAAAACTGTTGTGCTGTTTTAATAGGGAGCAGGTGCATTTTCTAAAATCCTTAAGATCCTTAAAATCCTAAAGACTTAAATGTATTTTCAGTCAGAGAATACTTCAACTTCAACAGAATTAGAAGCAAGTACAACATTACATATTTCCCTATGTGTTGGAAGAACTCTGCATGTCTTGTAATAAGTACAAAAGATTTCTTAAATTACTTCTCCTAATCAGCATTGTTTCTGCATGATGTCAAGTGCCATGTCCCACACATTTTGTCTAGCTCCAAGAAAGGAAAAAAAAAAAGAAGCTTTTGTTCTGTACAAAGAATATGCATAGAGGACTACTAACATAAGCTGAATCTCTGTTCTGTTATAACAAAACTCAAATATGAAAAGATTTTCATTTTTTAAATTAAAACATGATCTTTAATGGTGTCTTGATATCAAATGCAGTAATATGAATCCACATTTTCAATTTTAATTAAATATTTGCTAATTTTAAACTGTGTATATGCATCTAAATTGTTTATTCATCCAATTTGCTTGAAAAGAGAGAGCAAATTCAGTCACAACATGCTTTATAAAACATATAACCTTGATAAAACAGTAATCCAAGATCTGTGTATAATTTTATAACAAGCAGGTTTTATATTACCAAATAAAGCAAAAAAGAAATCCCGCCATAGTACGGGACAGTTTAAGCCTAAATTAGAGTTAAGTCCTTTGATTAACATGTTATATGCTATTTGATTTTAACTTAAATACAGACTTTCTCATTGATGTTCATGTGGATTAAGTATTTATGGTCACTGCTTTTTACTGCTCTAACATCAACAATGTCCAGAACTGTTACCCTTTATTACATATAGTCAGCTGATGTACTATATAGCCAGTGGCCCATGATAAAAATGGACTGTACAATCAGAACAGTAAGAAAATCAAGTTGATACAACTAACAGTTTCTGACATCTGATTTTGATAGAAATGGGACTTTACATTTAAATTGTCTGTATTCAAATACCCAAAGAGGAAAAGTTATTCACATTTTAAATACTGAGTATTAAAAGTTTTATTAAGACTCAGAATGCTGAGAGGAAATCTTCAGTTTATAAAATTCAACAGTCTGTTACATAGTCCTTTTGGACTTCACATTTTATTTTTGACCAATTTAGACATATACACTATCCTTCAAGGAGGATTGATGGCTGTGGGTAAAGAAGAGGTATCTATCCTCAGCTGGAACAAGTCCCAAGAGGCAACTACTACAACTTCTAACACTTTATTATTGGTTAATTTGGGGGCTTCTTTCACTCAGATGACATAGCTAGAAGGATGTCACTGCACAAATCAATACCTACTGCCTTGCCATTGATGTGCCTGCTACCTTAAACAACAACAGCTGTGTCTACGATCATCTCTGAGCTGTTCAGGATACTAATTATTGTAAGCACACTACTCCTGATAACAAACTATCCAGGAAAATGCTGGTCTTCTAATGCATAGTTGAAGAGCTTACTGCACACCCTGCAGCAGCCTTTGCCATTCCATTTTCTGCCTTTAGTGTTTCCAGAAATGATTTCATTCCTGTTCGAATTAAATTTCATGTGTACAAGTTGCTTGAATGTTAAAAAAAAAAAAAAAGAAGTCAGTTTTCAATTTATTGAAAGAGAAAGCTGCCTACAATTCTTCGGTCTAAAGTGGGATTAGGAAGCAATATGTCTTACGTACATTTAAATTCCTTTTTATTTGTTCTTTTTTTATCCTAGTGTGATGATCCAACATTTTTTAAAGCACCACTTGTAAATGAGTTAAACATACCCGTTAATTTCTCTAAGAGTGTTGTTGGAGATAGTCAGTGAGTTGAAATTAAAAAATATAAGTTGCTCTGAACAGTCACATTTATTCTAAAATAAGTGGTATGTAAAGACAAATGTGTAGGTGCATTTGCCTGAAAGGATATCATGCTCCTGAACTGTGCTTCTGAACAACTTAACAGCATCATATGTCCACGGTATCACAGATGAGCTGCTCTGCTATTATTTCTTAGGAGAAAATATGACATTTCATAGCAGAGGTATGATTACTTTAAAACATGGAGGCTGGTTTGAAAGCAGGAAAAGATTTCTATGTATTAGTATTTTATTGTAGTATTAGTAATACTAATGGAGTATTAGTATTTTATTGAAAGATGGCAAGTATAGCATGAGTTTTGGTTGCTACAGGGTGTTTTCCTGAGTTTTCCACAGGGATTCATTGAAAAAGTTGACTTGAAGTCAGCAAAACAGAACATTTTAGTTTTCAGCATGCTCCTACGGCCAACTTTTACCCTTGGCCATTCCCTCTACTCTGTGCTTGATCTCCACTTCTCTCCATACTCCCCCAGGAACAACCACTTCCATAACTGGCACAACTTCAGGGAAATGCAGGTGCAACGATAAATGCTACTGTCACCATCCTTGAAATATTAACATACTTTATCTCATTTTTCTATCCTGATTATCACACATGGTAAATATTTCAAGAAATTATGCAAATGAATAATTAAGAACATATTCATGCAGGGAAAGCATGGACTAGTTCTGTAGGAACAAGCCCTGAACACTGTGTTAGAAACTTACATGCCTACTGAGATATCTCAAATTCCTTCAAAAAATTATTGAAGAGGGTTAAACAGGTTATGAATGAAACAGAATAAGTTTTTAAAAAGCATTTCATATTCAAAGAACATTTAGAGTGACCCTCAACAAAAGCTCTAAATGAACCACAGTTTCTAAAGGTTGAAAAAGAAAGTCCTAATATGACTAAAATATTTTTTCTTTTTTAAAATAATAATAATTATTAAGGTCACTTTCTCAGTGAATGAAGGTCAAAAGAGTCCTATGAGTTTCTGGGCAGTGAAGTAGATAGTTGTATATATTTATAAATCATGAGGAAGAGAAGAATGACGGGTAAGGCTTAAAGTTTGCTGAAGATATTATTTGGGAAAGCAGATGCAATAATTATAGAACGTTGATTCTTTTTAATACCAAATGATCAAACAATAGGGAGTGAAATTTAGTGCAGGTAAATAGGTGAAGCATGTGGGGAATAAGAAATTAAAAATTAAAAACAAAACAAAAAAAAACCCACAATGCATAACTTTACGTAAGTACATATTATAACAATCAGAAAATAACAAGGGAAAGGGAAGTAGGCAAGAATGGAGCAAGAGAAGGAGAAAGGGAGGGAGGGAGGGAGGGAGGGAGGAAGGAAGGCAGGAAGGAAGGGAGGCAGGAAGGCAGACAGGAACACGGGAAGGAAAGCAGGGGCTACTATGCATTACAGCAACTTTACTGACATAGGTGCACCTGAACTAGTATTGAGAACATGAGTTGGAGGATGAAGTCCTAACCCCAGTGAAGTTAAAGATTTGCCACTGGCTTCACTGCAGCTAGATTTATCCAAAGCAATGAAATCCCAAAAGAAACAGAGAAATCAGGAAAAGATGTCTGCAATATGAATTACAGCCAAACATAAACTACAGGCTTTTGAGGAAAGACTGAAGAAGCTTTTCCAAAAAAAGAACTCTGGAGTAAAAGAAAATTGTAGCAGTAGGTCCTTGCTTCCTCCTTGGCACATTTAGCAGCTAAATAAAGGCAGTCTTTCAGGACTAGACTTGCAGAATGCCTCAGCAGCCCTCTAACCCTACTTCCTTTGGAAACAATCCATGCTTTTCTCAAGCCAATAGCTTCTTTAAGAGTTCAAAAATGAGTACTACATCCATTAAATATGTGTTTTGTTTTTCTTAAATCAGAAAATAAGAGGGATCCATGTTAACTAAATGATATGTATCTGAAAACAAATAGCATTAAGCTAAATCTGAAGTAATGGCATATCTAACAGTCTTTACAAGAAATAAATCATTCGGCAGAACTTTTAAATTGAAACTTTTAATAATTCCTCCACTTCAAAACTGAAGCTATAATTCTGAGAAATCTTCAGGCTGGCAAAGGTTTAAGTGAGGAAAAGGAAATATTACAGTTTATATAAGCACAGTACGTACTATCCAGCAGTTCAGCTGCAAATTAATGACAGACACTGATATGGGGGAAAATGAGTGTTCAGAAATGAGGGTTCCCATATTAACATCCCTGTACAGTCAAAGACCTTTACATGCAGACATTCACATTCAGAAGTTTTTATAGTTGTGGGGGACTCAGACACATTTAGCAGCTCTTGAGTGACTGCAATATTCAGAAAGTAGAGGCTGCTTTTGCCTCGTAGGTAGCTCGCTTTTATTTTCATTTCCTGTTCAGGAGTGAGATTACTGTTTGGGGAGAGTTAAATCTATTTCAGGCATAAGAATCATTTATCCCTGGAGGTGCTGAGCTTCGATTAATAGCTCTTGGATTCTTCTTATTCATCTTAACTCCAATTTGTGCTGCTTGGCACTAAGGGTCCAGTTTGTTCCTTTCCTTATTTTCAATTCTCCCTTCCCCCACCCAGTGCAGTGTATCAGAAAGCTTTCATGCTGCCAC
Organism: Meleagris gallopavo; assembly: GCF_905368555.1. NCBI lineage: Eukaryota > Metazoa > Chordata > Aves > Galliformes > Phasianidae > Meleagris > Meleagris gallopavo. Next base: position 64,325,701 of record NC_139406.1, on the reverse strand, counting down.
TTTACTTTAAGTACATATTTTCATGTAAAGTTAATGTTTTAAACTCAATTGCTCAGTATTTATCTGAAGTGGAGAGTCCTACTGATAGTATATAACTTGGATGCCTTTTCAATGTTAATAAAAATCTGCAACAATGTTAAATCAGAAATAGATCTGCTCAACATGTTATTTAAAGCTAGCTATAAATCAGATATGACATCTGTTTCAGTATTTGATGTCTCTCGATTTTAATTTTTGTGCAATAAAATCTTGGCCCATGTTACAGATTAACCACCTGTAAAATTATAGTTTTGTATACTGGAGCCTTTTTGTAGCTGTAATACAAATAGAAATTTAATCCAGAACTCTTAAGCCTCATTTATTTTGTACAGTTCAAAAGCACTCAAATCAATTTGCAGAAAATCTCATAAATACATAAGGCAAAAATCTACTCTGAGTATGCACCTCACATGAGGAAGATTTTGGATCGTTCATTTGACTGAAGTCTAAACAAGAAGTCTTTAACATTGCCACACCATTGTCCATTGCTTCAGTTGATTCAAATATTCACTGCCAAATGCCACCTCTGCTTTTTCCTCACCAGCAGAAAATGAAGTTATCTACCTCAAGTGTCAAGGAGAGGGACCAAAGGTTTGGCTATGATACTATTTTTAATTAGTTTGTAGCATTTGTTAACTCAAAGTTCAACTTAATTTCTGTTAGCACAATGGCTTTATGTTGATGGAAATCATAAAACATGAAAGAGTCTAGTCACGTTCAGCCCAGTCAAAGTGACATCAACTTGCCAAGATCATATGTATATATAATATATATATATATTATATCTGTGTATACACATACACACATGCACATATTTATCATAGACCCATTCAACAAATGAACAGTGTATATAGTAAGATCAACCTGTAGAAACAGAAATATCTAGTAAATATGCATAGTCCCAGGAAATTAGTCTAACAGCCTGGTATCTTTACATTTGATTCCCCCTAATACAACCTGATTCAAAAGTACGTATCATGCCAAGGCATCATAAATACTTCACAAAATAAATGGCCATTCATCTCCACAGCCAGCATATTACTGGTTTAGAGTTCAACAGGAACAAACCTATCCACTAGTTTAAGGAAATATTCCTCACACAAGAAAGGGTAGCAGAACTGCCTTCAACCAAGGAGCTCCGGTTCAGTGGAATAGTGGGATCCTCAGCTGGCACAGAACCAGCAAAATCACTTCTTTATTACACAAAAGGATTAATTTGTTTAATGATGCAATTGCTGTTATACAAAATGAACACTGTTCCTGTTCTGGGAGAGGTTTCTCATCATGATCATACATACATTTAAAAAAGTAATTGTTATAAACTTTGAGATTAACATTTATCTAGAGGCATGAAAACCTCCTTATGAAAAAAACCCGAAAACATTAGAGTTACTTGCATAAAAAAATAAAACTGGCAATGATTAGAGAATTCAAAATGCATTGGACTAGTCATTTTAGACAAACATAGTATGCCAGATGAAAAATTAACATGATTAAAACACTAAAGGGAAAATATTGACAGATGAAGGGAAAAAAAAAAAAAAGGGAAAAGAAGAGATAAATGAATGCATACCCAAAGGTTGCATGTGCAATCTTGTCATACATATACAAGGAGTAAAAAGTCAATGAAGATGAGCTGAAAAGCCCAAAATGTAATCAAAAGTAGGGAAAAAGGAAATATGAGGCATAAAACATCAGCTACACAGGAGTACTGAGAAGATTAGAGAATGAAGTTAAGAGAGAGTGCAAAAAATGATAAGAAAATTAAGGGTAGAAAATGAAAAGTCGATTGCATGAGGATTTGAGATAAATCAGAATTTTTTAAAGTACATGGAGAAGAAGAGGTCAGCAAGGAGGAAAAGAGTAGGACCTCTCAGAAATGGGAAGTGTAATTTATTCACAGAAGAGGTAGTTACTGCTATCAGTTTAAACAAATCTTCGTATCAATTTTCAGAAAGGAGGATATGGAATGAATATTAGAAAACAGTCATACATTTTACATTTTGTGGGTTATACAGAGAAAATAATTAAATAAATTTTATCATTCAATGGGAATTATTAAACAATTGTATAGTGTGCTAAACTGAACTGTCTGGGCCTGATTCGAAGTATAAGTTTTTGGTCCACGGGTTTGTACAGCAATAAGTACAATAACAGAAGACTATAAATAAGTCATCCTCTTTGATCAAACTCTGGGACTAAATGAGATGCTGAGAAGCATCAAAGTAGATAGGGAAAAACTTCTGCTGCTTTAAGAAAACTTTTTATAAGTAACATTTTAACATTTGAAAATAGGACCGGTAAAAAATTCCAAAACTAAGATCATTCAACATATAATTATAAATGAACTTGTTAGATTTAAGTAGTGCTAAGGGTGTGTGTGGGAATTAAATGTAACCAGTTATGCATCCATAGAGATGAGATTAATATTATATATTATATTAACTATATTAATATCATATAATATTGTCATTATATATGTCATAAAAAAAAACTTATCGATCATTATTAATTCATGGCATCAAGCTCAAAAACCACTAGCAGTCTCAATGACAAAAATCTAAATGAATAAATAAAGAAATAAACTATAAAAAGCAAAAGTACTTTTGTCATTGTTAATTTCCATTAATATTAAAAACTTTAGAAAAATCTTTGGAATGCCTTTATTTGCTACTCATTTTTATAGCATGTTAGAAAAATTTGGTCTGAATGAAAAGAAAACCTTCTTGCCTTTCAGGAGACAGTGTGGATAAGTACAGTGAAAGGAAGTGTCTACTCACCAGCAGTGATTAAGAGAAAACACCAAACAGCTGCTTCATTCAGGTGAGGAATTCAGCTTTCCTTTTCCATATGTTTTCTGAAATGGCATGGAAAAACGATTTTGCATGACCAGAGAACAAGGAATAACAATAATGTTGTCTGGCTTCCTTTGCCAAACCAATAAATCCCTTTAGAAGTGATTTAACACCAGAATGTAGTCAGAAGTAATTGTTAAGATGCTAAAATACAAACACCAAGGTAAACTTGTGAATGCCTATGATGTTCTGTATTCTATCTACGTTGTTTTTTTCCCTCAAAGCATGCACTGAATTGAACAAGACCTAGAAGGTTTTTTTCCTTTCTGATACCTAAAGTTCAGGATGAATTGGTTAAACAAAGGCAAATTTCAGCTTTCATTTCAAAAGTTTTATCACTGTTGCCTTAGTACATTCATCCTTAAAATATAATCCGACTCAAACACCTCATAGGGATTGATAATGCTTTTTCTCTTCTGTAATTCTAACTTCTTTTGAAAGCAGAAATGCCCATCTTTGTTTTATGAATACTATAATCAATCATGGTTTCATTTCTAATTACTCCAGCTCCTACTGCATATACATTTTCTAACTGCTCCTAGGTTCTTAAATTGCAGTTTCTCTGATCCAGCAGAAAACATTCACCGACATGTTAAAAAAAATCTGATAAACTAAATGATTCTAAATTTACAGGATTAAAAGTGAACTGCAAAAATTGTAGTTTATAAACACTATGCAATCTTAATTTTGTTCCAGTGAAATAACTACAGCAAACTTAAATATACTGAGAAATTACAGCATCCATAAGTCTTTTCTACATCAATGCTTTTGAACTTTTGTAATTCCTTCTCTTTCAAATCTCTATTCCCCTCCACCGGTCCTTTACACCTTAAGGGCCATTCCGACCTCTCTTTACCTAGGTCTTATCTGTTTGTCCTTAATATTTGCAATGGTCATGCATCTCACCAAAGAGAAATGAAGCAATGATTTAGACCAGAGTGCTTTGGATCTCGTGCAGTTTTTTGTTTTTTGGTGTTTTGTTGTTTTTTTTTTCCAGTTGATCTAACCATAAATAATTTCTTTTTGCAAAATGACTTGACATTTTCAGAACAAAAAATAATTAGTTGTTTTACCAGTTTCAAAGACCTTTAAATAGAAAAACTTAAGCAGTGAATTAAAACATGAAAATATCATGAAAGCAACAAGCTGACTGAATGTGTAGAGCTAAGGTTTTATACAGTGAGAGAGTATAATAGGAGAAGCACCTTCAAAAAAGATTGGGTTAATATACATTTAGTGTTGAGGTGGACTTGTACATACAGGTTTATCACCTGGAAAAATACAAAACAAACAAACAAACACAACAACAACAACAACAACAAAAGCAGGAAACCTTACTATCAATGTTTCTTATCTTTGCTTTACTTTCTTTCATTATTCCAGTTCCATCAAGTGTTTGTAACTCAGCCACATACCACTACCAAGCTGTTTTCCAACATATGGACTCTCATCCTTTTCTTTCCTCACATGCTTCTTTAACGCTTTCTTCCAGTGATGTGAAAACACCTTTTCATGCTCGGAGAAACTGACTAAAGATAATAAGGCTTACCCTAACTGAAAACCAGTTCTGAGGCTATATGTATTTTAAGGTATATTTTGATATATCTAACTCAAACATAGTAAGAAATGATTTCTTAAAATTACCCTTCACACAGGGTAGGATTCAATTACACATTAACTTTAGTGACATAATTCCTTTGTTACTGCTCTTTGAGATGACCCAGGGTGTTCTTCCTGACTTCCAGCTGCTCCGAAATGCCCAAGTCTCCTGTTTGAGAAGATAAATATTTGTTAGCTCCACATAGGTGGCTTGGATACTCTACAGCAATTTGATTGCACAAAGCTGTCCAGCTTAGAACTGCCACAAAATTAAGTTCTATGTTCATCTCTCTCTAAGTTGAAGAATCACTCCCACTCTCTAAGCTCAACTCACTGTCCTCATCCCACTAGCTCTATTGACTGAAATGTAAATTGAGACACTTAGCAGGAGAAATCTTAGCTTCAAATTAAATCTGAGCTGCATTCTTTCTAGATTTATTATTTGGAAAAGGAACATGAAGTTTTGATTTGATACAAATGAAAAAGCTTCCTAAAGAGGGAGTGCATTTAGTTGCTCACTAGAAATAAATATGATTCAGGAAATAATGCTCACTATTCCTGGCTTTAATCCACAAATAAAAATGGTCAGTATGCTGGAGTTTAATGAACAGAGTTTTCACTAGACTCAAAAATTGGAAACATTTCTTCTTCCAGTACATGTTGTTTCATACTTAAAAGAAAAAAAAAAAAAGGCACAAAACTTATGCTATTCTTTACCATTATTAATAAATGGAAAGCTTGTTCATTATGTATAAGGTAGGCATTTATTTCAATGTTTTGAATAGTGGAAAGATGTCTTGCAGGATGTAAATAGTAAGGTCTCCTTCCCAGGTGAAACTATATAACAAGATGAGGACAAGTGATCTTCAACACTATATCTGGGATAACAGAAAGATGCAAGTGCTTATTATAACATCATTGTGTTACCTAAGACATTGACAATTGATTCACAAACATTTTCCAAGATATCTAAGACACACTCAGGCATCTCTATTTGGTTTAACAAGAGACACAATTGTTTTACACAGAGAGGAAGTTTACTTTTTGCATTAAGTATTCCTAGTATATGCTTTTCCTTTTTGCTCAACTCCTTTGGTTCTCATGCTTTTTGTCTATTAGATAATCACTTGTTATATGTTGATAGATGTACTGCATAGCTTGAACTATGTTTCATTTCCATTTAGAGAAAAATTACTTTAACATTATTTTTGAAATATTCATTTATCCTCTAAATAAGATTTATTGGGAAAGTCTTGAAAAAAAATATTGATGCAATTCCCCCCCTTTTTTTTTTTTTTTCTTTTTCCTCTGTTTGTATTTGATAAGTGTAAAGTGACAAGAACAGAGGAAAGAGACTGACCACCACGAACAGATGCTTCTTGTAGGTCAGAAACTACAGACAAAAAGCAGGAACTATCAAATGATGAGTTAAACTTTCCAAAGGAACTTTAAAAAGATAATAAAAAGTTTGTAGCCATATTAATAAAAAGAGAATGAGGGAAAAAAAGATAGGACTGTTCTTCAAGGACAAAGGATTTGAATGATAATCTGGGTAGAGTCCTGAACTAAATGAATACCTTGTTCTGTTTCCAATCTGGGTGATGATGTAGAACAGGTGGACATAAGGAATAAGAAAATATGCAGTTAAATGAATATCTCCTTCCATCTGACTGCAGGAAAATCTTGATATACACATGTTTAGGGAACTGGATAATCCCCTTCTGAGAGCACAGAAGGAGTTCGCACATGAAATTGCAACTTCAGAAGCAAGCATGCTTAATAAATCTATCACATTCAGTACCTGCGACCAGAAATAGGAAATGGAATGTTTATGGTGAGGAGGAAACAAAGGCATTTCAGAGCTATAAAACCTGGAATCCCACCTGAACTGTACATACAACCCAGGAACACATGTGGTAGAAAAGATTAATTAGAATCTCATAGGTAAAAGGTAAATGAGGTGAAATGCACCTAATGTAAATCACGTCAAATTAACCAAATTATTTTCACTGATGAGCTAACCTCAGAAAAATGTGGTACAGCAATTGATGTGGTACAACACAAGGAACTACGTGTTAAAAGAGGGAAGAAATGTTTTATAAAGACTCATCAATAAGGCTAAATCAGTAGTAGCACAGTTTGACAAGACAGTTCTGAGGCTATTAATTGGGTGTCTCCAGGATTCTATTCTGGGAAAATATTTTGTAATATTTTTGCTAGAAACTTTAAGCAAAACTGAGAGTACAGTAACAACAAAAGGCAGAAAGGCCTTGACAACAGCATACAGGAGATCACCAAGGAAGAAAAAGATGGACATGAAGGCTCCGACAGAGTCTGAATGGAATTTGTTTCCAAAGAATCCAAGCTAATGTGCTAACTATTCAGCTGACAGAAATCAGCTGAAGATAAGAGGAAACATCACATTTATTTTTGATGACAGCAGATCAGAATTGATATGCACATAAACATTCTATGAGGCAATGCTCTGCAGTGATAGTTGAGTTTATTCTGAATAATCAAAGCCTGGTATCATTAGTACAAATTCTCCTTAGACTCTCCTGTCCTACACTGAGTGTATTCTGTCTGTCCTCAATGGGATATGCCCACAGAAAAGGAAAACATGAGTCTAGGATTACTGGGATATATTAATAGAGTAATACTGGTGCTCAAAGCACCAACTAATCTAGATTATTACATAACAATTTTAAAGAAAAAAATATTCATAACAGGAATGAGAAGAGAGACTAGTTAAAATTATCATTTGAGAAAATTAAAACACCTCGACTTTTTGGTCAAGAAAATCTACAGTGTGGCAGTTATATACAAAACTATATCAAGAAAGGAAGTAGAGATAGAGAGGAAATATTGGCTCAAGAGCAAATGTAATGTATTAATACAAACCATTTAATACTTCACGTGGTAGAAATGTAATAGGTTGGATGATATAAGCACTTCCTAAAAATTATTTTTATAAAATTTTATTCCTAATGGATGTAACTGCAAAGATATCCCAAATAAAATATGTTGTGATATCAATGACATATATAGCAAAGATTTTAACAGCCTTCTCGTTAAGGATTTCTGTTAGAATTGTTTAAACATACACTTGATTGCAATAAAATAGCTATGAAAATGATCTCCTTGTAGTTGCCAGAAAGTTGCATATGGTTTCTGATTTGTGGAGGGAGGGAAAAAAGACAACAAAAAAGAATCATAAGGCAGGCTTTGTTTATCAGACTAATGATCAAATATTGGGTTACTGCATAAATTTCCATTACAAAAAAAGAAATTACAGCTTCTTAAATTAAATCTATAGAATTAAATAAAAGTAAAATAATTTTTAAATAATAAATGAAGCCTTTATTGTTTATCCTTCATTATTATTTTTTTTCAGTTTTATGACCAAGGCATTAACTTAATGAGTGTTTCTTCTTTAATCTTCAACTGCACTCTGCTTTCAAATTTATAGTACACTGGAAGCTGCTTCTCCATTGACAGGGCAGAAGAGGAGACTATGTAATCTGTATTATTTGTATTTTATCTGTATTATTTGTATTTTATCTGATGTCACAGTTATGTACATGCCTACGTAAGAAAATAAAGAGATGGAAAGGTAGAATTGGAAGAAATGTGCTGATCTACTGGAAAGCTGAGAGGGCTGAATGATACTGTGAACTTGACAATTAACTTAGTAAAAGTATTGTTACATATAAAACGCAACATGAATATGTTGCACTTGCACTGTACTTTAGCTGGAATATTTAACAGCCAGCTGTCTGATATTGAGACTCATAGCCTTGGTGGTGTGACTGATTAGCGGTACTTTTGCAGGAACACCTCTGGTTGCCACAGAATTTGATATGCAAAGTATTAAGTACACATAAAATCTCCTATTTTACTCTAGAGCTTCACAGATGTGGCTGAGGGTGCTTTCAAGAAGCAAAGAAACTCCAAATAGCAAAATGGCTTCCCTGAAGAAAGCTAGTTAAGAGGAACCTAACCTCTGATTCTTCACAAGATGCCAAGCAGATCCCATGTTTCATTGACAATTCTACCTCTAAAATAAGGATGAGTATTTTTTTTCCTCCTCAGTTCAAATCTACACATTTAGCAGACTGTCTCTAATATTTTTATCATAATATTTTTACCATTTTTACCAGATCAGTCTTCACCTCTAAATTTACATCTATAAACTTTGCATCCACTGATCATCCAAGACATTCAGAGGATTTTTCCATCACATCTGGGACTGAATTTTGACTTTGGTTACAGCTAAAGCAGAGAAGTTCCAATGGAGCTACAAAGGTAGATATTTGTTTTGTTTTTTCACCATCATTTTTAATATTTAAAAGTTTAACCTTATTGCAAATTACATGGCTTTATTTTAACAAAAAGTATTTTGGAAAAATATATTAATAGTATCAGTTTCTACCTAGATAGTTCTATCCAGTTCCACAAACAAACAAAAAAAGCCAGCACAAACAACAAAAACCAAATAGATCTTTCCCTCAATGCTTGTGCATTCACAATAGATTATTAGAGGGACAAAAGATTTAATACCATTAATTTAAATTAATATTGAAATGGACAAAAGTTCAATAGTGTTACATGAACTAAGATAAACTAAGGTAGATAAGAATATCTGCAAACTAAAATGATGTCACCTAATATTTTGCATTCTATATCAACCTCTATTATTATAAAGCAAATATACTAGTAAGCTTCTCAAATACACCTTTTTTTAAAAACAAAAACAAAACAAAAAAAGATTTATTCCTTTCGGAAGACAGAACACCAATGAAAGAGAGTGGAAGCATATATCTTTATGAAAAAAATAAGTTTATGGTCCAACTGTAAGATCCCATAATCTTAATGCATCTGACAAACTTAATTTAAAATGGTTCCTGTTGTGTTAGGATTAAAGAATGTGCCAAGGGCAGCACTTATAAAAACTAAGTGACACGCTGTGGTACTTCAAGAGCAATTGTTAAAGCATTCAGAGTATCAACACCAATACTTTGATTTACTGCCAGACACAGCAGAGAAACAGGTCTCAGGTACAAAGACATCAAATACCACATGCCATATACAAACTTTCTCTTTCAAAATCTAAATTAGAGAAGAGAGAAAAGGCTCTCTCAAAACACTGAGGATGTGTTTTGCTAACATTCTAGAAAGAAAAAAAACTAAAGATTTCCCACCACCAAAAAAAAAAAAAAAAAAAAAAAAGGTTCTGAGGGGCATGATACAGTGCAGTTAGTAAAACAATCAAAGGGAACAGTCAAAACAGTCAAAGTACAGGAACAGAAATATGCATAGAAGCTAAGAGCAATCAGTGCTACCATCATTAACACTGGCAAGCAAGTTGAATGCAAGATGGACATTCGAAGGAATTATTCAGTAAATATATATTCACTATCACATTCACTTGAAATTGTTTCAGTGAAATTTCCAAAACAGAAAACATGGAAAGAGAACTGTAATGACCAGCCAAGCCTTTTTATTTGACAAAAGAATTATGGTAGTGGTGGAGTATGTAACCCTCTATTATTTTGTGACAACACTCTAGAAAAACAAGTTCTAATGTTAGGAATAGAGCTTTTCAAATCTTAATATTCAGCTTTGCTTTTACTGTAGAAAAATTCATACTGACTGTGAGTGTGATGAGAACAGCAGATGCTTTACTTGACTAAAAGCTTGGAAGATTGAGTTCTTCATCAAAAACATCTAATTATTACAGCGAAAGCAAACAGAGAGGTCAACTCTGTTTACTCTTATGTAAAAAGAAAAAAAATCACAAATTACATGTAAGAAAATGTTCTTTCTAGCTGTTGCATTATAAACAGTACTAGTGCAAATCATTCATGCTAAAAAGGACACAATTTAATGGCATTAACACTTTCATAAAACTAAACAATTTCATAACAGCTGAAATATTATATGCTGTATTTCAAGTAGAGTGAATGATTCCCTGCACATGTGAAGTTATGATAGACTCAACTTGATGAAGTATGCAATTTGAAATTCTTAAGTTTGTAATTTGAATGATTACTTTGTCTCACTGTAAGCTGCTTAGGCTTTTTCATTTATAAAGCTGAAACATTTGGTTTTACAAACATGGCATCAACATAACTTGTCATACAATCCTTTGTTTTCTAATCATCTTCTACTGATAATCTAAATGATGATTAGTCTTGTCTCAGTGATTTCTTTGCTCTTCTAATACACATTTGTATTAATCCCTACTACATATTTTGATTTATTCTTAATTTTTTTCAAGAACCAGACCATATTAAAATCCTTTTTAGAAGCTAAAATGATTAGAAAATAACATTTTAGAAACATTTGAAATTGTGAAAAAGATTTTGTGAATGCCAGATGTGCAGAAATTCACATTTAAAAACAACTGTGACGTAATGCTATTAGTTAAGAGGACTGAAATTAAAATCTTTGATGAATGCAAGAAATAAGTAAATATTATTTTCTTACTGTACTGAACTATGTATACAATATATATTGTACAAGATTGTTCCAGCTCTGTAGAAATTTGGCATTTCTTCCTTGCTATATTATTATCACACACACACACACACACATACACTAGAACGTTCTGGAGATAGTTCAGCTGCTTTCTCTATTGTTTGATTTGCTGCTTTTCAGTGCCACAGCTAAAATGCAGCAACAAATATCAGTTCCACAAAGCAAGAAGCCTTCTCAGTCTCAAAAGAAAAAAAATGAAAAATGAAAAATTCAAGCTCCTTACTGGTGAGAAAAGACATAAATTACATGTCAGATCGGTGTACAGCAGAAGTTAACAAAGAATATTCTCCTTAAAAATACATTACACAGTCAACATTTTATGCAAGGTCATTACACACATGCTGCACGTAAGGCTTGCAACTGAAAAGTTATTCCTGTTCAGTTCTGCTAGAGCAGCTTTGCTATCACGTGACTTATATATGGAAAAACACTCAGACTAGACAGAAGTCTGTACAGCACTTGATCCCAAAGCACTAGAAGGCTCTCAGTCTTTCTATGGAGTTATTTAGGGGCAAAATATCTGGACAAGAATGGCTTTAGACACTCAAGATTCCCTCAGTAGACTCAAGTTAGTCACAGTAACAATGACAATATTTGTAACACAAAGGACATAAAGGAGAACAGATGAATGTTCAGAAAACAGATACATAGCAAGAGTAAATGCGATACCTACAGTTTAGCTGAAGGCCCCCTAAAAAATTAGTCTTCAGATTCCAGATTCAGACAAGAATCAACATTACAGATCATGTCTAAGCACTTAGAGACAACTTGATTAAATCACATGCATAGGCATTGACAAGGAACAAAACTGAAAAAGACAACAACAAAAAAACTAGCCTAAACTTGGTGTACTTCCAAAAGCAGAAGCAAACTACTGTACACTCTCAAAAAGAGCAAGGTATCATAAAGCTTGAACTGTGAGAAGAAGAAGGAAGAAAATGTACAATTTTATACTGGAATTCTAAATGGATGATGTAAAGGCAACTACAGCTTTGAGTGTGCTTTCAAAGAACAGGACTGAAGTTGGTTTGCCTTTGACAGAAAGATTTATACATTCAAGAAGAGAAAAAAATAGGATTATGAGCAAAGCTGGTGAGCCAGCCAGCATCCATAATGGTCGTTAGACACTAGAAAGAAAAGGTCAAAAGATTTATTTCAAAGAAGAGGGTTCCAGAACAGATAATGAGACTCAACAATACGATATACAGCTATATTGTTAATTATGTGAGCAGGAAATGAAGAACCAGTAGTTAAAATGGGAGATCAAAAAGGATCTGAATAGCTACCTAGAAGAGCAAAGACTTAAGTGGGAGAGAATACTAACAAAAGTCAACAGAAAAACATACAAAGAGGATAAATAATGGATTCAGATGGATTTTTTTTTCAAGTTACTTTTCCTAAAAAATTATCAGATTTGATTGTATTTTCATGTTCAGTTTTACAGTTCTTCATATTCTTTGTCCCAGAAGTAATTGTCTTGAAACTTGAATTCTTATGCACACAAGCACAGACATATACAGATACGGAGGTGTTTGGTAGTGGCTCCTCTGCTACTCTGTCTTCTTGGGTTGGTTAGAACAGTCATCCATTTCCATTTTTACCTGCAAACTAAGCAGTTGATTGGTGTGAAATTTCAGAAAGAGAACAACTTTTGTGTCTTCAACTTCCTGTAACTGTACACTTTCTAACATACCTCATTTATTTATTTAAAATAAACGCATAATGCCCACAAATCCATTTGGTGTCTCCACATGAAGGTGACTGTAACCACACAGATAGCAGACTAGCTTCACTAAGTAACAATATGGCGAGGAGATAGTGAAAGAACCACTAAAATCTGGGTTGCTTGCGTGAGCAACCATGCATAGAGACTTTTGAAGTGCAGAAGAGCCAAGCATATCCACGTTATTTCAGTCAAAGATCAAGAAGACTTTGCAGAAGGCTCTTATCAGGAGAATAGCTCAGGTTGGAAGGGATGTCAAAGACCATCTAGTTCCAATCCTTTGTTGACCGCTAGAACAGCAAGGATGAGGAGCTATGAGATATGGTTTAGTAGCTTGTGGTAGCAATGGTAATGGGAGGGCGGTTGGACTAGATGATCTTGCAGGTCATTTCCAAACTTATGATTCTGTGATTCTATGATCAAGCACTAGATCAGGTTGCTCAGGGTCCCATCCAGCCTGGCTTTGAACACCTTCAGGAAGAGGGCAGCCCTAGCTTCAGCCTGTGCCAGCACCTCACCACTGACTCAGTGAAAAATTTCTCCCCTCCATCTAGTCTAAGTCTCCCCTTTGAGAGAGCAAGAGAGAAAGAAAGAGAGAGAGAGAACAAGAGAGCGAACTCAGTAAAGTTGACAACATGCCTTAAGCCTTCCCAAAAAGGAAATTTCTCCATTTTACCCTTTTACATTTACTTCAAACAAGCCTATCCTCCAGATACTTTTCTGTACTCCTGTAGCCTCAAGCATACTTGCCATCCAGTAGCCAAGATTTTGGCTTCAGCTCCTTATGTAGGCTGTGGTTGAACACTGAAATGGCTGTTTCACAGATCCTGCTATTTCTTTGCAAGGGACAGACAGTTTTTATGTTGCGTTTGCTAGTCAAGAGAGCTTTTGGAATTTATGAGTTAGTTTGGAAATCCTGTGACTCTATATAGTCTGATAAATTTTATTATTAGAAACTTTAAGAAACAACAACAAAAAACAGTGCATGCAGAGTTTCCCTCTATTCTTTTCTACCTTCTTAGCATTCATTCACAGCCAGTTACCATAAAAGTCTCAACTTAAAATAGGCTAGAAGTACAGAAACTGCTTTCATAAAATATGGAAACTAGTACACAAATACTTCCATAAGGAGAAATCAGAAAGAGATTCAGAAGAAAAGAATCCAAGAAGCTAACACAAATGCACAGAAAATACATTTGAGGAATGTTATGGCCTCCAAATTTTTTACTAGTGATCAAAGAATCATTTAGGATCTGGTTCTCATTCTTACTAATACATTGGCAATGCAGAGAGTTCTTAAAGCAGGAATGAATAATACTTGTACATCTCTTATATACTGAGGAATTCCAAAATGCTCTTAGTGTAAATTGGGATCTGCCCTGAGATATATGACCATGGATCCTTTGATGTTATGGTTTTGGACAGACTAACATACTCCGTTCCATAGACATATGGCCAGGAGTAATTTTATAAGACTGCCAATTAGAGAGTTCTTCCCTTATGGAGTCCTCCTAGGGCAATGACCCTAATCTAACAAAACATGTAAGTAGAGACTTAATTGTAATGTCAACAGAACTACTCATATGCTTAAAGTTAACCATATGCTTAAAAGTTCTGCTGACTAAGCATTGTATCAGCTTGCTGATACTACTACTCTTTAAAAGCAGTGGTCAGAATCTCTGGTTAAACCTACCCTTGTACTGAGATTTTCTGGCTCCTGATCACTCAAGTGAAAGTACAAAAGAGCCTGTATGGCTAACCAAATGAAGGTGATCTCCTGCTGTATAATCATTCTTAATCACTCCATTCCACTAAGTTCTTCCTCAGCCCCGGTTCTCCAATTTAATTCATTGAGACTTTGCATATAACACCCAGGGCCTTCTGAGAGAGCAAGAAAATTCATCTGAATGAAATCTAAGCCCATTCTAACATTTTAATTCCTACTATTCCGTAGAAAGAATAAAAGATATGTAAAAATCTTTACAAAATGTTGATATTTGTTTTTCCTACTGAATTTCTTTGCTTTGTATTCTAAAAGACTACTTAACCAGAAATCTGTCTTCTGTATTTAGGTGTTTTAATAGGAATTACAAGTTATTAGCAGGTACGGCAGAAAATAATAAAAATTTCTGTCATATTTTGTAGTGGAACAATCAATAGAAATACAAATGACTGTAGTCAGAAAAAGGGCAATACAACAAGACTACAAAGAAAGACTCTAATTCAAATTTTTACAATAACTCAATAAAAGACAAAAATGAGACAGAAATGCATTGTAATAGACACTGGTCCTTTCAACTACCATACGTCCATTTCAAATTTTGAATAATACAACTTAATTTGCTATGAAAAAAAATCTTGCAAACTCAAAAAATTTCTAGAAACTATTAAATGTGAATATATACTATTATTTAATTATTATATTAACACATATATAATATATTCACAAGAATTACTGCCACATTAAATTTTAGGGGAAAAAAAAAAAAGATTTTTAAAACTTAACTTCTATATCAAACAGAAACATGCATAGAAATGTTACTATAAAGATGTTTGAACAATGTTTGCACAATAATTGCTAAAAACCCACCAATTTGGGGGAAAAAAAAAATTACTACTACTAGTAAGAATTTATCAAGTGTAGTAGCATGTAGAGAAGAGAAGAAAAAAGCAAAATGTTATTAATCAGACAAGGTTCACATTAACAGTCTTCCTAAAATAAGCTGCTTATGAGGTAATGTTTCAAAGTCTGAATTTTGCTTATTAATGGCTAGAATGCAAGAGAGTACTATTCTAAAAAGTCCTTGCTAGTCCTATTCTGATTCTGTGAGGAGAAAAAAGATCTTAACACAGAATAAAGTATAATACTGAAGTGTGGAGACATTAATATACCCTTTTATTACTGTTACTAAATGCATTTGTTCAACATGTTTTATTTGGCTTCTACTTAAATTATATTGATTGTAATAAGAGTGATATTGTGCAATTCTTTCCCCTGTATCATCAGTAAATAATGTAAGAGCTGCCATGAAGTGGCATAATCTTACATTGTCTGTTTTCTGTTTTCTACATGAAAAATAAGAACAGAAATCACTTCCTTTCAACATACATGTTTTATGCATTCATAGCAGTTATAATGGAGATTTTTTAAAACAAATATTATTTCTTAAGGTGTAGCAGGCCAAGATGCTTACAATTCAACCATATAAAAATAAGCTGTAGCACAAAAAGAATATTTGCTTAGTCTTGATATAAACTTTAGTAAAAGAAAACAATTTTCCATAGACAATATACCATCTGTCTCTAAACCATGTGAAAAGAAAAGCTTTTAAAATCCAGCCGCTGCTAATGTGACATGTTGAAACATTAATCACCCCCTAAGGCCAATATAATTGTAGCTCCATGTTAATTACCTAACAATTAACAGCAGTAATTTCCAAGGGGCAATCAATGAATTAGCTTGTGATTTTCCCACAGACTTCAGTCCCACACTGCCAGCCTGAATGCATTTCAAACTCTGAACCATGGTTCATCAATGACACTTCTGGTGTATGAAATAAAAATTCATTTGCACCCTCACTAATTAGGCTCGATTATATCCCTATGTGTATTACAAACTCTATTCACTTGCACAAAATCTCTGCCACAGGCATTTTTCTCCATTTAAAAATTCGTTTTCTATTAAATTAGAAGGTCACCTAGCAGGAAAATGTACTAATCAAGATTTTATCACTAACATATTAAAGGGTTTTAATAAGCAAGTTTAATTAAGTTATCCTAACAAGTGATAATGGCCATCTCCAACCTATCTCAGTGTTTATGTAAGTATAGGTACAATATATGCAAAGTGTGCATTCATAAATATTAGCAAGAAAATTATGAACACACAGTAAAATGATTAAAAATAAAAATATACTTTGAAAAAAATCCCCATGCCCTTTTTACTCCATTTTTTCTTACACTTTTGAAGGAATTATTACCTAAACTAAGATTTTTGTCTTCTAGTTCTTTTAAAAATGACAACCTGTCCACATAGCCCTGTAGTAGATACATACAGCTTGGTTGGATAGGATGTTATCTCCAGAAATAAACCTGTTTTTTTATGAGTCTGTGTTAATCTGTTGAGTATTAACCATTAATGTAAACAGAACAAGTTTTTACCTGCTTAATTTGTTATTGACATATAAACTTATTTATTTAAAGAGTAAAAAATTGAGCACTGGTTTTACATCAAGTAGTATCATGATTTCCTTTTAACTGTGTTTATGTTTTACAAGCATGAAAACGGGCAAATTTTGCAGCTAATCTGTTCAGGAAGACACAGTGGAAAGAATGAATACATTACACTTTTCCTCATTAGTTAATTAGAATTTCAGCAGTTTCACTTCTGTTTGTGCAGGAAAAAAAAAAAAAAAACAAATGTGAATTAAGCGCGCTAAATTTGCATCTTTGATTTTAGAAAAGATAGTTCCAATATTGCAAAAAACAATTTATCCTGTAATCTATGTCCCATGGGAGATGATGCACTCATTATGAAGGACAACCCTTCTTTCTCTCTCAACTCTTCAGAAAAATATATGGTGAAAATTTTTACCCTAGGCCAAACAGAGACTGTGGTGCTTTATCACTAACCCTCTCTCTCCATAAGAAGTTAACTTAAGTCATTTAGCTTCTAATACAAATCTAATGCCTTTCTATTACAAATATGAAATGGGTAGACAATTCTTTCTGTCTTTGGAGGCATGTTTTAGGATGTGGAACGTTGTTCCTAGTTTATCATCTTCTTTCGCTAGATGCCATAAAGTTACCGCTAAGATTACATGTTGAGTCATGAATGGTCTTTCAGCTGCTTTCTCTTTCCTTCTTCTGCCAAGATACCTTCTTTCCAAATGGGTGAGAGAGGCTCTCCTCCTGCTGAACTGGGTCAGCAGATTCACTGCAATTAAAGTTGCGCTAAAAGTGAAATTCTTCTAAATTAAAAACAGTTGAAACAAAATAGAAGTATATCTGTCAAGAACTTCTGTGCATAGACTCACGGAAGATGTGTCAGTTCGAACACATCTGTGGGAATCATTTTGGATGTGTAAAGGAATGCTCAATTTATGTATGTGGCAAAGAGTCAGGGAATAATAAAGTTTCAACCTACACGTACAGTCTGCTGTTATTTGTTAGTAGGAGACCCATTTCTGGGGACCACTTGTGAGCTGAAGACCCAAAGAAGCTCTTCTATAAGAGCTAAAATAGAGGACCCGTTGAAGTCATCAAATGCTCTCTACCTCATCTAAACCTGTCCTGATTTTTTTTTCATTTTATTTTTTCAAAAAGCAATGGAGATTTCACAATATTCCTCTGCAATCTACTCTAATGATTAATTATTATACCCACTAGAAAAATTATCGATTTCCCTGTTCTTTGTAAAAACAAAAAACAAAAACAAAAAACAAAAAACTTGCTCTTTAGACATTGCCTCCTTCATTGACAGGTCCCTCAAAACTTCTATTCTTAGTTTGCCCAAATAATTTCCTGAGAAATAGATGGTTTTACAGTTGAGAAAACATTTCTAATCTTCACCTCCTTCTTTTCCTTGGAAATATGCACTTGCATATGAAACCGAGGTTTCATATTTAAATAGTAATTTTCTTGCTGTCACATTTGTAGGCACATTTCCAAATTAAAAGTCCATGTATTTCAGCAGTGTAAAAGATAAGACACATAATAAGAACCTGTCATCTATATTTTATAAAAAAAAATGAAATACTTAAACCAGTGCCTTGACTTTTTTTTTTTTGGGGGGGGGGGGGAAGGGGGAAGGGGAAGGTGTTGGTGGTCATCTGCTTAAGGATGAAAATATAAAAGAAAAGTGCCTTCAAAGCTTATTTTTCTTGACAATAAATAAAAGTAGGAAAGAAGAGTTCTGGCTATAGATATATTTCCCTTTAGTAAATGTTCATGTTTTAATCCAGGTTAGCCTAGGTACATGGTGAAGGCAATTGTATCCATGTTACTGGTAAGGACAAGTTTCCCATAGGAACACACCTCAGCTGTCTAGGACTGCTCATCAATTCATCTGTCTTTAATTATTGTATGATCTTCATTAGCAAACACATAATAGCAGAGACATGTGAAGACACACTCCATTTCCATACTCACTGGAAAAAAATGGAGAGTAGAGAAAGATGATCACATCTTTTGAGAGGCATTTACAGTTGTAAAGAACCTTGAATCCAACAGTAACATCAGCAGACACCCAAAGTGAAACTCCTTTCTTAAGGAGGAAGTTTTAATGAGCAATGGACAGCACACAGAAACTTTTTTCAAACATAACTTATTTAT
This sequence comes from Meleagris gallopavo, assembly GCF_905368555.1. Classification (NCBI taxonomy): domain Eukaryota; kingdom Metazoa; phylum Chordata; class Aves; order Galliformes; family Phasianidae; genus Meleagris; species Meleagris gallopavo. The sequence continues at coordinate 64,306,612 of NC_139406.1, read as the reverse complement.
ATTAATAACAAGGCATTTAAGATTAAGAAACTGCCCTTTCCCAAGTAATATTATTTGAATTACAAAAGCATATCCTATGTTTGTTACTCCGTGATTTAGCACAATCTTGTTATCAGAGTACCACTAACCAAGTATCTATTAACTTCCTTACTCCTCAGATGCATACATTGTCTTCACTGTATGCTTGCTGGTAATCGAGTCTTGACAGTTTCACAATATCTGAACAACATCTGCGGATATATTTTCCATCTAAATCACAGTTCTAGCAGTGGTTCATAACATTATCCTGACTGCGCAAATGAAGATAGCTGTTACCATTTGCAGCTGACTAAGTGAAGGAGTCATTGATATCCAAAGTTACTGTCAGCGGTTTACAGGCTGGTTGAACAGGGACTTGAACCCTGGACTGATAACCAAAAATAATAAAACCATAACAGTTAGCTACCCCCAAATTCAACATGTTTCTGCCAAACTTTTCACCACTTGTTAATTAGAATCATAGAATCATAGCATCACCAAGGTTGGAAAAGACCTAAAAGATCATCCAGTCCAACCGTTCACCTATTACCAATAGCTCCCACTAACCCATGTCCCGCAACACAACATCCAATCTTTCCTTGAACACCCCCAGGGTCGGTGACTCCACCACCTCCCTGGGCAGTCCATTCCAGTGCCTGACCACCCTTTCTGAAAAGTAATACTTCCTAATGTCCAGCTTGAATCTCCCCTGCCATAGCTTGAAAGCATTCCCTCTGGTCCTATCACTAATGACACGAGAGAAGAGGCCGACCGCCAGCTCACTACAACCTCCCTTCAGGAAGCTATATAGAGAGGAGTGAGGTCTCCCCTGAGCCTCCTCCAGGCTGAACATTCCCAGCTCCTTCAGCCTTTCCTCATATGGCCTGTGTTCCAGACCCCTCACCAGCTTTGTTGCCCTCCTTTGAACACATTCCAGGGCCTCAATGTCTTTCTTGCAGTGAGGGGCCCAAATCTGGACACAGTACTCAAGGTGCGGTCTCACTAGTGCGGAGTACAGGGGAACAATCACCTCTCTGCTCCTGCTGGCAACACTGTTTCTGATGCAAGCCAGGATGCCATTGGTCTTCTTGGCCACCTGGGCACGCTGTCGGCTCATGTGCAGCTGAGCATCAATCAATACCCCCAGGTCCATTTCCTCTACGCAGTCCTCCAGCCACACCACCCCAAGCCTGTAGAGGTCGTTGTAGCCGAAGTGCAGGACCTGGCATTTGGTCTTGTTGAATTTCAATTGAAATTCAATTTCAAGTGGCCCTTGGGCAATTCTGGTTCTGCACCTCAGGACAGGCTCCAAGATCAAAACAACAACAGCAAAAAACAACCAAAAAAAACTCAACAAATGTTCATACAGATCAGTGTTTTTCAGCACACACGTGTACATTTATGAGCACAATTTTACATGTATTAAAAAAAAACACAACTCCTATTACTCTCAATAGGAAAGCAAAGGTTTGCAAGATATGATTCTCTATACTGCAGCGTTTTGGGAGATGTAATATTTTTCCCCCTCTCTCTGTCATAACTCAAGCTCTCCCAGTGTTTCATACATAAGGCAACTTCTGCAAAATACCATAAAAGAGCTTTTAATGAGGACACTTGCCAGAAAAGTAAGAAGACAATATACTAGACTATATTCTGTGTGTGATATTCTAGGGATATTCCAGAAACTGTCCTACCTTGCTTGGCTACAGGCTTTTGTGTACATCTCATGCACATCTTCATCCATCTCTTCTACTAAAGAAAAAATGATTAGGATTTCAGTCTGAATTTTAAGCTCTTATCCCTGGGCATGAACGACTAGAGCTCTAGTCTTCATATCAATTCAAGGAAGAACCTGTACTATTTAGGGAGCTCTTTGTCATTCTACTACTCCTAATGATTCCACCTTGTGAAATGGATAGGTTAAGTATTTATTTTGTATATGTATAGATATACATAGTTTATGTATATGGACATATTATGTACAAACATACAAATAAACATTAATATATAAAACATATTCATTTCATTGTAACATTACAGTAAAAAAAAAAATCCAATTTATATATATTGCTAATGAATCTAGGAGAAGAAAAAAAAAAAGGAAGAAGAGAAAATTCAAAAACAAGTTCAGGAGAGACCTTAAAACTGGACTTAATAAAAATTTCAGTGCTGTCAAACAGCTAGAAGGAACTCAAGGTAAGTTAAAGCTCCTACTCATGTTATTGAGCTCATTCTGCACTAAACAAACTCATCTCTCTAACAGAGCCACCTCTTTATCCATTTTTAATTCCTCCTTACAATCCACTTTTTGCATCTCTCCATACAAATCACCACCATCTGGGAGTGGTTATTCTGGCAGCCACCTGTAAGCACTTAGACAATATAGTGAATAACTTACGTATGCACCTGTCCTTACTGTTATTGCATTCTTCTTCTCTTCATATTTCGTACAGCCCCAAACTGTGAAGTGTGAGTAGGAGCTGGATGTTTCTGCAATTTTCTGCCTGTGCAGTGCAGTAAGACACCAACCCTCTTGTGGAGATAAAGCTAAATATACTTGTAATATGCATTGCTCATCCAGCTTCACAGGTATCAAATAGCCTACCATATCTGCTGTGAAAACAAAAGGAAAACATACTGTTTGCATAAGCAGGCATACATGTGCATTCCTGGTATACTAGGCAGATGTTCTAGAAAGAGTCAGTGTTATCACCTGCATTTCTGCTGGCATGGGACAGGTGGCTATGAAGCCCCACAGTTCCCCAGGAGGATTTCTTCAACAAATAAAAAGATTTAGTTCGTTTGTTTGTTTGTTCGAAGCTCTGTGTTTCCCTATAGTTGGTGCTCCTACATATTTCAGATCTTAATTAGTATTAAATCCACTTCACCATTCCATATCTTTATCTCTAGATACACATTCTCACATCTGGCATCCAGTTTCATATGTTATTCTGCTGCTTCACTGTGAATATAAACTGCACTTCCCCTTTATATGATTCGGAATGGTACAAACACCTGCTACAAGTTCCTGGTTGTTCCAATGGATGTTTTCAGCTCTGTCTCTCAGCAGTGCTCCCCCACCTCTTTAAGACTGCCTTTGTTGTTAAAAATCCAGTCTCTTTTAAAAAAAAATTTGCATTCCCGCTGTCTCCTCTATCATCTTGCATTTCACATCACAAATTGCTGGCTACTACAGTAAATGTAGGTGATGGCTTGCCTGTAAATTAGATTTGTGTGTGTAAAACCCATTGCTTGTTTACACACTGGAACAATGCCAAATACCTGCTCAGATGAAACAAAATATTTATGAATTGGATAAACTGGAAACTTACATCTTTATAGGGTGCTCAGTGTGGATCCAGGTATAATTTGCCTCGCTCTGCCCCAATTTTAATGAAAAATTTTCTTGTTAAAGGCTATTAGAAAAACTGCATTTGTAAAACACACAATTTATATTCGGTAATATTAAAGCAAAGCTTTAAAACAATGCTTTATGAAACAAGTTATCTTAATTATTTTAATTCACACGAATTTAATTACACCAATTTTTAAAAGTAATTTAAATATTGCTTTAAGAGAAGTTGGGTTTTTGCAACTGTAATAAAATAACTTGTTTTATGCAAGATACAGAAGAATATAATTTGATCATTTCTTCTGTTAGCCTTTGTTACACAGATTTTTACATAATCATTACTCATAATGTTCTGACAGATAATGCTATTACTAGCGTTACCATCTTTGCTATTATTATAAAAAATCTTCTGGCTTTGTGAAAATTTTAATTTATTAAAATGTAATAAAAGCACATCTAACATGAGCCATAATTTATGAAAATTTTAGATGTGCTGCTTGACATTCATGTCATCAGGCTTCAAAAGTTTCACATCTGAAATGTGAAATTACGCAGATTTATAAAGATCCTTTTTCAGCATGTTAACTGGCACTATCTTCCGTAAAATGTATATGTTTGGCTTTAAAGAGACAGGCGCATGTAATTTTAATGTCAGCACTGGCATCACCAAAAAGTGCCCTGGCAATCAGTGGAAAGGTTTAATAGGTTTCCTGTCTTGTTCTTAATTTGCTGAAATTACAAAATCAATACTTCCAGTTGTAGCTGCAGCTACCCATTTTACTGCTTTAAGATAAAGTCTACAAGAAAGTAACCTTCACTTTCAATTTGTAGTGCAGGACATCAGGGTGTTCCTGGCCACTAACTAGTCTTTCTTTTCTTAGCCACTATGAGATATTCTAAGTGTGTGATGTTGTCCTTCAAAGGGAAACAATACATTTTGCGTTAGGCATAGCTCTCGTGGTTTGTTTTCTTTATTTTTAACATGTTATTCTACTCTCTCCTAAGTCACCTCTGCATGGATTGTTCATTATTTCCCTGTTTCTCACTTTTGAATGATACTACAAGAACAAGTGACTGGTGTTGGAATGGCCTATTTGTTATACATCCATTTGTCTCCCTTATTACAGAGGAACATATTTTTCTGCTAGAGTTGAAAGGGGAAATTCTCCATATCTAATCATGTTTATAATAGTGAATATGGCTGCAGATGTAAAAAGTCTCTGTAAGGACTAAAGAGAGGAACTCGAATAAGTCATGCAGGAGAAAGCTCAAGATGTTGCATAGAGCAAGAGCAAAAAACAATACGCTGCTACCTCTCCCTGCTCTTTAACTGCAGAAGTGAGAAAATCATATCCTTACACTTGCCCATGATCACCTACTCTTCCAACTCAAGTCTAATCTTTCAAATGAGTCTTTTATACTCAAAATTTAAGCTGTACAACAAAGCTTTAACTTTCTTGCCTGTTTTCTAACCAATTGCGAGGTTTTTTTTTTTTTTTTTTTTTTTTCCATGATAGCCCTCTTCGTGAAATCCTTTCAGCATATAAGCGCTCTTCATCACTTAGCTGGGCAATATTCTGGAGCTGTTAGCACTAGAGAAGGGCCTTGGCATGCCTGGTCTCCTTCTAGTGAAGCAATAAAAAAAGCGTTAAGCTGCCTCTCACAAAAGATTGCAATGTAAGATCTCTCAGTGCCTTCCACTGATGTAAAATGTATTCACACCAAGGAAAATGAGCTCTCAACACCGGCTGCCCCAAACACTAATGAATACACACTCATACACACACACAGGTGCACCTAACACTTTTCAGCCGTAGCAATTTCATGTTGGAAATTTTACTCATAAACAGCAAATGATGGGATAAGGATACTGTAAACTAAAAGGAGAGTTGATCAGGAATGGAGTGCAGTTAATCACACCAAGAAAACAACCTCCAAATGCCATAGCTCCCTTGCTTTATGCTCTGTGTTTCTTTTAACTAGCTGCTGAGGGTAAAAGAATGCCATTTATCTTGTGATATGCTCTCTTTAGATGAAAATTCAGACTAGATCTAGAAACAGCATTCCACCAAAGGAAACAAACACATTTGTCTCTAAATAAGTCGAGAGAAATGCCAAGTGATTCAATGAAGATCACTTGTGTCACTTACGCTTGTTTTGATTGGTCCTCCAATGTTTACAGCACTCAACTCAGCAGGCACAGAACCCCAAATCTATATTTAATTTAAAACATTGCACCATCACTCAAACCTTTCAGCAGCCTCGCTACAGCCTAAAGAACAAGGGCAGAGGGACCTGTTTACACAGAGTGCCTTTTACACGCTCTGAGGGATATCAGAATTGTTATTTTAAATAAAAACAAGCATTCAGAAAATAATCAGAAGGACTTAAATGTAATTATGAAACAAAATATTTACCACTAGTTGTGGGATTTTTTTTCTACGTTATCTGTCATTTTTCAGATATCCTCACTAAGAGATCATATTGCACGAGAGCACAAAATATTCCAAACACAGCCTTGAACTCTGAAAAATAAAGTGAATATAGCTGCCTGAATTTCTGTCAGAATAAACATGCTGATCACCAAGAGTGATGCAATAAAGGCAGATATCAATAGGGTGCTGAAAGCTTTGTACTAATTCACATCAGTTCAATAAATATAGAATCCACATAAATACATATATTTCAAGATTACTGTCTTGTGAGATGCAGAAATCAAAATTTAACAAACAGAAGAAAAAGCAACTGAAGGAAAACAAACAAAAAGAAAACTAGTCCCTACTTAAGCACTCTTAAAATACTCTTAAGTACTCTTAAAACATGCCTGCCTTGTCAAAGGGAATGAACTCTCAGTTTTCATTAACTTCAGTTAGGATAGAATCCTTTTGCTATTTTGCAAAAGCAGAGCTGATGCAAATGGGTAGTTACTAATATCATATGTGCAGTGTCAAACAGCAGCAAACAACCTCTCTGTAACTGTGATGGTAGCATGCATCAATGAAACTTTATTGCAGTGGTTTTCAATCCTTGACAGGTTGCTGGTGTGGAAGTCTCTCCTAGTAAATACAGAGGTCTTTCATAGGCCCCTTATAGGGGTCTTTCCTATAGGGGAAGTGAAGTTAGAAGACATTTTGAAAAACTCATTGTGGTTTATCTTAAGTTTATCATCTCAATTTTCCCAGTGTGCCATTCGATGTTCAGGAAAACCTGTTTCCTCTTTCATAGGTCTAGGAGCTTTTATGTGCCCATCCTTTGCTGTAATTGCCCTCCCCGTCTTCTTTTGCAGGCACATGCAGTTACTGTACCATCACAGCTCTTTTCAATTCCAGAAGCAGAATAAAGCTAAATTCGCATTCCCAAGTCCTCATTCCTTTAGATTATAAGGGAACAAAGTATTTTTGGAAGAGGATATCAGCAGGTTCCAGCAGTAGGCAGCCTCCAGGAAAACCCATAGAGAGCAGAGGAGAGCCTGCTGAAAGTAGCTCCAACCCTGGAAAAGGGAAAAATGCTGTGTGACTTTTTCTCCTCTTACCAGAAGCATTTGTCCAGAGTCTGTGTTTCTTTTAACCCTGTTGTGTTTCTCAGCAGATGGGGTAATTTGACCCAGAGGATTTGGGCTATCGGAGCTATGCTTAACCATTTGGCCCCATTACATCACTACAAAATAGCTCAAAATAGAGGGTTCCTTTTAATAGATTTCTTGGTTCAGCTAAGAAAAATTATTCAAACTTCAGTTTTAACTGAGCTTATTAAAGCAATACTGTGTTTAAGTTAAAGTAATTGTCAATAAAGTCTTTTATAGCAGATTTAACTCAGCGTATTTTAGATCTTGCCAATTTGAGACAGTTTCCATAAAAAGGAGAACAGCAATGTTACAGTGATAACTCAAAATGGAAAAAAAGGAATTATTTAGCATAAAAAGAATTATTTAGCATAGTAAAAGGAGATATAACTAGGAGTAATGGGAGGAAATTAATAAAGGGAATATATCAGTAGGGGAAAAAGAAGAAAATGACTGTGAGTTAACCAATAGAAAAATCTCCCTGGAGAGCAAAGAATGGCCCACTGCTAGGCAATTTTAGAATAACTGGCCAAAACATTCCCACATATACAGCATGGAAACAATTCTGCATCAGTACAGACAGAAGGCTTGGTTACCATTCTGTCCTCTATGTTATATGTAAGCAAATGAGTAAATTGAGCATTCTGAATGACAAATCTAGTGAAAGTCAGAATCTCAGCTATTGAAATGTAATTGCACAGCTTTTATTATTGCAGCATCAGGTAAAAAAGAATCTTATATATATATATATATGTATTTGGGGTTTTCTTGTTTGCTCCCTTTTGCTTTTTAAAGTATGAACACTAATTTTGTTGTTCTGAGTGATTAAATTTATTTGAGTTACTGAGAGATTTGTATTTGAGTTACTCAGAGAGAATTTCTTTCTTGACTGAAATTAAGAAAACTAAAATAGTTTTCACTAAAAAAATGCTGTTAGATCCAATTTAAACCATTGAAGTTTTTTAATCTAACTAAAATATGACAGAAAAGCCAAGTGCTTAATTTATATAGGCATCACAGTCACAACAAAATATAAAAAGGCTAAAAATTCTGAATAGAACAAAGAAATCTCCAGTTTACAGATGCTACATAAAACACAATATTTATTCAACAGAAACTGAGACAATATTAATATATTTGCATTTTAAACACCATTTTAATTTTTTTAAGCTTACTGAAAAGCTAAGAGGCAAACTATACCACACCCGTTAGGCACCAATACCTGCTCAATAAAAAGGATTAGACTGTTCTCCTGGTGGTGGATCTTTTTGGACAGCACAAAACTTTTGAGCTGCTGAATGTCTGTGTTGATACAGACAGTAACTCATTTAGAATAGTCTGTATGAAAACGGAATCGAACGTATACCTTTTATTTTACAAAAACACGGTAAAAATCCTCTGAATAGTTTCTGTATAAATTATGATTAGTATACAACTTGAAATAAAGAATTAAAATGATCAGCAGATCTGTATTTAATGTCTTTGCACATGACAATACTTTTAAACATTGTTATAAGTTGTTCCTGCTCTGGCAAGGGGATTGGACTAGACAATCTTTCGAAGTCCCTTCAAATTCCTGACATTCTGTGATTCTGTGTGTTTCTGAGAAAAAGGCTACATCTAATTCAGATTGAAAATGTACCTTTCTTCTTCTTTAGAAATTAAGCCCTGCTTTAACCCATAAATTTATAAAAACATACCATGAACCCTTACAAATAATTATTTTTAAACTGCCTCTACTGGCATGTAACTGGTTTCAGTCCGACCTGCAACAAGAACAGAGATCCCAACAGTGACTGTGGCAGATCAAGAGCAAACCAATGTTAGCCAGCACAGCTGCAGTTTTGTAGGATTAAACATGATGTGTGTTTCTTCTTATGTTATTTCAACTCTGTGTAAGCACACTACAAGTTTGTTTTGAGTACTTTTCCTTAGTATGCAAGTTGACTTGCTTATACTAAAGCTTCTGCTTATTTTGTGTTTGCAGTGATATACTGTCATTTTTTAAGTATCGAAAGCTGTATTTCTGAATACACTGGAGAACTTTAAAACCAAATGACTGTAGAGCTCCTCTATGAACTAGCTATACATAAAGTGTTACAGTAATATTTATGTTATTATTTAGCAGTTTTAAATAGCAAATTTTAACACACAGAATAATGCCACAATGTGATTAGTACACTGATCGATCAAGAGGGCTTTAGAATTATGGTATTTTAACTAAAATAAAAATATTATGTGTGACTTATCTTTGAATTTGTAAAGTTATAAAGGTGATTTTTAGATCTTGCTGAGTATTGTTTCATTTCAAATAGAAATTCAGAGTACCCTGACCTTTATATGTAAATATACAGGTAAAAAGAGCAAATTAAAAAGAGAAAAAGAAATTAATCCAATTTAAAGTCAGGTTATGTAATATAAGAACAGTATATTGTCTTCTAAGTAAAAAATAAACAAATAAATAAAATAGTATGATTTTTAATCTGGGCCATCCATAAAGATGTTTATAACTTTCAAGGCTACAGGTAAGAAACTGGAGTGATACAGTAAATGTTCAGATTGTACCTAAAAGCTTATGATTCCCTCATAGAAATATTTATTCATTATCATTTCTACATTTAAAAAAAAAAAATTGAAATTTGTTGGAGCATTACAGAACAAAATAATTCTCTCCCCCTTCCGCCCCCCCCCCCCAAAAAAAAAACAAACTAAATTTAAAATTTATCCAGCCATCAGAAAGGATACAGAGTTACAATGTTACTTTTACATAATATTCCAACTCACTATTCCCTCAGAGGGATAACAAGAGTGTAAAATTGTGGAGGGTGAAGTTTAAGTTAAAGACAGGTACGCTTAAAACATAGCACCACTGTAGCTAGCACTATCTTCCAACAAGGACAGTTTGTATGTGCTTGTTCATGTAGAATTCAATATCCATTCACCCTATCTGACTATAGATATCCAGTATCTCTGGAGAATATATATGGTCTTATGCAGATTGTATTATTGCAGGAGCATTCAGAGAAAAATGTTGCCTCTTGATGAACCTTCTTTTAAACTAAACAGCATTAGTGCTTATACTCCACTAGATGCGTGTTAAATTCAGTATTTTATCACCACACTTACATCCCCCTGATGTACAAACTGACTGTGGAAGCTGATTTTTTTTATATGATTTTTTTTATACAACTTAAAATGTCAAACTTTCAAAATTACCTCATAAAATTAGGTAAGGACATTTTAGATAATATTACATGAATTTAATTTTAAATATCTATCTATCTATCTATCTATCTAGAGAGAGAGAGAGAGAGAGAGAGAGACCTTCATTTTTTAAACACCCTGTGCTTTACTAATACAATTTAACTATAATGTAACTACAATGGAATAATTGCAATTACGAGATGTTCTACATAATAATTTCCTATAATGTTTAAAAAAAATATATAACACAAGAATATTGTGATATTTCTCCTGTTTTCAGTTCATTTTCATAATTTTGTTTTGTTCATTTCCCCTTGCTTTTTGCTTGCCTGCATTCTCTAACACGTGTAGTTAATAAAAAGCACATAATTCCCTTCAATTCTAAAATGTATTTACCTGTGAAAAAGCAATATTATTGCAAGTAGCATTCTTCAGTAAATTGTGACGAAGTGTGTGGCTGTTTCAGGAAGATGCTGTTTCCAATACGTTACCCCTATCCCTAAAGTAGATAAGGGGATCTTTTACAAGACAGTGTTGTCACTCAGTGCCAATCAACTATTAGGAACACAGAACAGCAAGAAAGCAAAGTGCTAGCACTTTATCTAATCTCCTTCTTCAGTTTTAGTACTTATTAGACTTCATTGATAATAAGGAGTTTTAACCAAAGCAAAAAAAGCTGCAAGTGTTTGCAGTCTGCTACAAAAGTTCTTTGCTGTGCAAAACAGGAATGAGCTCAAAAATTTATGTTGATGTTGTACCTTATCCACAGCAGTAAGACAACATGATTTTCGTGTTTGATTATGTTTAGTTTTAAGTATATGTATGTAAGTAAATACTGTGTTGCTGATAGATAATTTTACAACAGAGCTCTTATATTTTTCTTAGTACTGTAAGCTTCAGAAGGCAAATTGCTTGCTCACTCTAACAAAGCAATATAACAGAGATGGAAGGGAGAAGCAATTTGGAGTCTATAGGAAGGTTACCATAAAATTTACATTTTCCATAAAATATAAGTAGCCACCATTTTGCTGTAATCCCAGAGCAGCAACGAAATGGTGGTACAGAGGAAAACTACCCTATCAGACACATTTCATCATTGCTTCTATCCATCACTATCTTCTTTCACTAGCATGATTATCATTTACCTTTCTCCTTTTATATGCGACATCCTAATTTTAGATTAAAAATTAACAGGTATAAAGTAATATATAAATAATATAAAGTAAGGTTTAATTATCAAACTAAGGCAACATGCTATATCAAATCTTTTTCTTTCCCCCTCCTCTTCAAACTGCAAAAAAAGTACAGCACAGTGTTTCTATCACAGAGTGATGAATACATCTCTTGGAACTGGTACTGTAGGAAACCTGTATCCTAGAGGTAGAACACATGGTATGGAATATGGCTGCTGCATTGGTCAGTATGGTATTTTTAATTATTATATGATGAAATATACTTAAGTAACACACAAAGGACCAAAATGGCTTAAGTAGTTGTTTCTGCTTGTGATGTACAGTGATGTATTTTGTATAGCATTTTATATTTAAGTAAATATGCATACTGACATACTGAGTATAGAAATGTGTATTAATGCATCGATTTTACTAGGCAATGCCATCTCTTTTTGCATGTTTTTCAGGAGGTGCGGAAAGGAGTATCTACTCCTATACAAAGAGGGAGACAGTGTTTTTAGATTTGTGCAAGTATACACTGTGATATGGAGCTTTACTATTAAAGAATTCTGCAAGTTTACTCTGAAGTCTCTAGCAAAGCACTACGTGCTATAAGCTTTATTAAATGGGTTTATGATTTTGAAATAAACCAGAAAAGTAATTTCTGTAATATGTTTTATAATACTATGCTTGATTTTTACTGCTATAAATATATAATGAAGTTAAAACACATGACATTTTCAAACATGGTATTTCATAGGGAAATATTCTTATTTTTCAGATACAAATTGAATATTTAAGGTTCCAGTAAAATCTCTTTATTAATAAATCATATAACACAAAAATGTAGGTCATTTAAGTGAGGGTGGATACTGAATGTAAAGTTGTTTTTCAAGAAAACTCCTCTAAAGCATCCTTAGCAATGTAAAATTTGTTTGTACAAATCTGCAATTATGTACAAGTAAAACAAATGTCCTGCTCCTCTTAAGTACTCCCATCCTTTTCTAATTCAAAGCGGAGTATTTAGGTAACACTGCCACCTATTGCTTAAACGTTAAACAACTGAATTCTCTTGCAGTTTTTTGTCACTCGTCTTTGCTGTTTTGACTCCTATGCTTTCATTATTTCTAATAACTGACTCAGATTTTCATATTCAAAGATGCTTAACAAATAATAAGTGTCTGTCTTCAGTACTATAGCTATAATTTAGTGGGAATTAATGGAAAGTTAACAAAAGAATATTTCAATATCTGTGAAAGTAAATTTCTATAAAATACTTTTAAAAAATCATTCAAAATGTAAAATCCTTTCAAAAAAGGAACAAAAGAAGATCCTTTAGGCTATATCAGGTGAAATATTTCAAATTCCAAGTTATTATTTTGATTAAAAAACAAATGTCTAATATAATCTAATGTGATTTTACTAACATTTTGTATGTGGCAAATACACAAACTGTAAATCTACAACTGTGGTTCCTTCAGAGACACTGATATAAAAGCATGGAATTAAGCCACTCTAAGACCAGACCTAATTTTTTTCAGTAAATAATTCTATATTAGGCAACCAGCAAAGGATCTCTAATTCTATATTTGAAAATGAATCATACTGTCAGAACAACCTTAGCCAGCCTTACCAAAATTAAAAGTGATAAAAAATATTTCAATTTCTTTAAAAGCAAGACTAAAAACCAGGTACTTGACCTTACTGGATTCGCAAAACCATATCAATAAGGAAGATAACTGCTTAATGTAAAATAACACCAGATATATGAACTTGTATCATACAAGTACTTTTTAAGTTCGTTTACAGTGATAGAGAAAGATAGTTAATCATTCTGGAAGACAAATTATTGAAAGCCCTCTTTTTTATCCTTAATGTATTATTCAGACTGCATCCGTACAATAAGTTGGCTTTACTTCATCACTACTGAGGACTAACTGTATATAATTCAATATCTCTCGTATTTTCTTGTAATATTAGCAGAAAAACTACAGAACTATAGTTCTTGTGCCTTAAAATGTTCACAGTCATAATGCAGAATGCTGAGGTTCAGCCTATATTAAAATATCACCTTTTGAATCCAGTTAGATTTTTAAGATTTGTGGTATTATTAGAGAGACCGAAGCACTGAAAAGGAAGACAAAGTATTTCAGAAAAATGATTGCTTTTGTATTTTAAGTAAATGCAGTAATGCAGTATTTTAATTCCCAAACTATTTTATATTTCTGTGGTAGCAGAGAATTTTAGGTTTTGTTTTTATAGTAACATAAGGAAGTGCATAAGGAAGCTAATGGAAGGTAAATTTCTTATCTACTTTTTTTTATATATATTAATAATAATGTGTACACTTTATAAAACAGAACTTGCTCATATGTTATTACACACAAGAATTTTTCATGTGGTTGGGGTCTCACAGTCTACCCACCCTTGCCATTTTACCCTGACATTACTACCATTTTCCTGCTACTAGAAGGTTACCCATCAAAACAGTCCGCTATCACAGACAAGCAGTGTACACAGTTAATGCCACAATGTGTCTTGAGAACTACTGAATTCAAACAAACAGCTATATAACTATTTTTATCTTTTTTTATCTTTTTTTTTTTTTTTTTTTTTTTTTTTTACTATTTCAACGTTCTTACCTCCAAAACGAGTACAAGAGTCTTTTTTCTGATGTAAGGACAAAAACACTCAGGACTTTGTTCTCTTTTTCCCCTCTTTAAAAATAATGAATATTCAATGCCTAGGAATGCTATGAATTAAAAAAAAAAAAAAAAAAAAAAAAAAAGATATTTTTCAGATTTCATTAAATGTTAATGTACCTAAAACAATTTGGCACCAGAGTATTCAACCTTAAATTCACTCAACTTAGTACAGTAGAATGAATTATTAATGACCTAATTGGTAAACATTGATTTTTAATGTAATTACTTGTTTAATGCACCATTTTATGTAAATATCATACCAAGTCCTTAAAGTCTGGTACTTTTAATAAATTTTCTTTAGTGAAATATGCCATTTGTTATATATATTAAAAGAAGAAAATATCTCCTTTTCTCCATTAAAAAATCTCTTTCTAAAGCTATAATATGTTTCCTAAACAAATGTTTTGTGAATTAAGAAGACGGCAGGTATATTTTTCCTTCTCCTTCTACCACCTGAATTCTGACATACCTTAACACGAGTTAATGTAACAAAAAAAAGTATTAACTTAAAAGAATATTGAAAATTGATAAAGAGAATAAAAAAATACACAGGGAATATGTTAAATCAAATGTATTAAATCTAGGACTCTTAGGGAATACAATGCAAGGTTTAAATATAAAAGATACAGAAACCACTCATTAATACTTTGTTAATTCTATCTCCTAAAGGTAATTCACTCATGCATTAAGTCAGTACTTTCCATAGAAAAATGAAAAATATCAGAAAAATTTTGCCCAGTCCTGTGTAGGGAGATTACAAATAAGCATGTGCACCGTATAGTGATTATGAAAATGCCAATATAGCTTTCATTTTAACGTTTGTGTGTTAGAATACACACAATATTTATTTCAGACAAAGGTAGAGCTTAATGCAAAGAATAAATAGAGCACAGGTGAAAATCAGTACCTTCTTTAGTTATCATTGTCTATAATTTACTGCATATACCATGTTAGAATGTGTGTTAAAATGCAAAGATAAGATGGTTATACTTCAACAGCTAACATCATCATTACTTTTATATCTTGGCTTTACTAGATCATTGCTTTAAATGAGCATCACAAAACCAATGGAGCTTTAGTCTCTACATTACATTTTCTTCATCATCATTTTCAATTTATTTTTTTCTTGCATGTCATCATTTTAATGTAAATCTTTCTTTTTCTTCTCAATAAAATGAAATGATTAAGTAATCCTGCTTTTTGCATGATTAAAGATGACGGATAAGCTTGGGTGGATAAAAATCAAGGCTCCTAACAGAATCTGTGCACCTCGCATGTCAGAATCCTTCCAGCTTGTTCAGTGCTAATGACAGGAAAAATTAGCATGTCTGTGAGTTGCCTAAAAAGAATAACAGGCTACCTTTAAGGACCTAACCATATCTCTACACTAAATTTCAAACAGTTGTTTTCCATAATGTTTGTAATAAACTCTGATGATTTGTTTTGAAACAGATTAATAGAAAAATCCTTGTTTAGAGAAGTAATAAGTGTTCATTAAATCTATCAGTGACTACTACTGTGCTGTTTAATCACCACCTTTGTACCATCAGATGCAACACTCTTAGAAAAATAGAACAGAATATAGCCACAAAGTGGTGAAAAGCAGGAGCATATTTTCATTATCCAGTCAAATACAACTTTATTTTAAAGAATAGAAAAGAAATCCTCAAAACTAGTAATATTTACCAGTGTCTCTCTTTCTTTTCAAGAACCCTATGCAATATGTGTTCATCCTTTTCTGATTCAGACGAGAAAACTAGAAAGGGGATATTACAATACAGCACATACATACTGCCATCGCCTCTAGACATATGACCCAAAATGATGCTAAGAAGTCTCTCTCTGACCTCCTGCTAACCAGCCTCTTGTGATTAATTCAGCATGTCCTTGAAAGTATCTGTTTGAGATCCTTGTTTTTTTTCTTTTTTGTTTTGTTTTTAATTTAAGAATTTCCAAAGCCCACCTATAGTTTTATCAATGGATTTTTTATTTTACTTTTTAAAATTATTTTTATTAGTGGAAAATCATTAATTTATGAACAGAGATCTGTAGTAACGAAAAAGCATCGCCAGCCTAAGCATTCACCAAATAGGACCATAAATACCACAACATTTCCTGACCTAAGTTTCATAGACATCTGTATCATGGTAACACTGCATTTCCCTTTGACAGATGAAATTACTATTCTTTGATTTTTTTTTCCTCCCTCTCTCTCTCTTTTCTGATTATGTTCTGGATGGCAAAATTTGGGCCACAAAATGCTAATTTCTAACCTAACACCATGACAGCAATCACAGCCATCACAAGGATGGAATAAAGAGAGCAATCTAACATCCAGGGATATGAATTTCTGATCAGTGGCTGGCAGACTGCCGTGAAAGCTTACAGTAATCCCATTGGACAGCTAGGGTTGATGAAGCCTGGGAACAGGCAGCCACAATGTAGGTAGTTCACAATTGCAAGCATTTGTCCATAATTTAAAGCTATATGAGAAGTGGAGAGTATTCATCTGAACAACAAGCTGTAATTTAACTAGAGTAACATTTACACAGTTTTTAACCCATTAAGTCCACCTATCCTTACTCTGATATTCCGTCTGTTTAATGCCCGCTATAAACAAAAATCCTACACTTTAAAGAAATATATATTTTTAGCATTTGCGAGGCTCAGAATAATTTGGAAAGATTAGCTCTTATTGTATAACTGGAGGAAAAGAAAGTATTTATTGTTAAATCTAAGGCCCCAATCACATTAAACCTTACTGGGGTGAGTAGCCCCACTGAAGCCAAGGGGGCCAGTCCCATCACCACACTTACAGTGTGTAAAATCTAATTTATAGACTGATCACACGATTAAGGTCCTTTTCAAAGCACTAGTGCCTCAATCATCCTGTGATGTCCCTGCCGACGAGAATGAGCCCCTGTTGCAGTCAAGAGGCCCTGCAAATGGCAGATATTAATGCATGCTTTGAGCTCACGTGCGGCAGAGCTCGGCCGGACCAGGAACGCTGCATTTGTTGCCTGGATTGTAAAAACATTGCCTCGTGCTCGAAAGCCTTGCAAGGCATCCTTCCATACAAGCAGAACATGTTCCTCTTGCCTCTCCCAAATTCATCCGTCATTAATTGTCATCCTTCTGCTTTGTCACAAAGGCTTTGCTGCGCGCTGCTGCCAGGATTTACGAGGCCCAGACGTGGTGCCAGAGCCGCTGCCGGGGAAGAAGTGTCGACGCAGACGTGGGAACACTGTGACAGCGAATGACACACAAAAGTGGGCAGGTGGAACTGCCACTGCTGCACACAGGGAGCAGCACAACAATGAGCAGAGATTATCACAGCAGTGACAGAGATGTGCGAGGCACACGTTTGCAAATGTTTCTTTCTTTTCCTGCAGAAGCTCCACAGCAAAAGAGAGCCAAAGCCGCCATGCACCCAGCAGGCATGGGAGGAGGAAAACTTGACCCTCCTGTAGGCAGGGAAAGTCATGCCAGTGACTCAAGTGAGGCAAGTTTTCACACTTGTAAAGCAATATTAATGTGCATAGCAATTAAGCTGTGCTCAAACATAATAAGTACCAAAGTACAATTAAAAATATTCATCTAAGAAGAGCAGCAGGCCCAGAATCTGTTGATGAAGCCCACAGATACATTTATATTCATTTTGTCCATTTGTTTTAAAAAGGGGCTGCGTCAAGTTTATTGTAATACAATTACCATGACCAGGTCAGTATGCCTTGCAGCACTGAAAAACAGGAAAAATTCATTACACTGGTGTGGATGTTGTGGAGTGACCATGGTGGGTTTAGACACCAAACTCACTTTTAAGAGTTTGATTTGTTTTGAAAATTCTACTGATTTGTGAGCTAGTTCAGAAAGGAAAGTGGGGAGGAGAAGTGGAAAAATTACTATTGTTACCACCTGCAAACATTTATGTTCAAAATACAAAACTGCAGCATGAGCTGGGCTTTTTTCCTTTCTTTGTTCTTTGTTTTGTTATTCCTCCCACCCTTTCTCCTGCTCTCCCCCCCACCCTTTCCTTTTTGTTTTCTTCCTTTGGTTTGTTTTCCTTCCAAATTAGTTTTTTACTGCCATTCGTAAATATTGGAACTCAGTCCATCTGTTCCCCCTCCCTTTTCATTTTAAATGCATTCTCTCCCTTTTAATGTCATTTTTTAAAAATTCTTCTCAACCTTCTTTGTGACCTTTCTATTCCCCCTATTCTTTAATGGTCATCTCCACTACATGTGTCTGATACTGACTTTCACAAGTTTCTCTTCTCTCAGTAAAAAACACTGTAACATGGTTGTGAGGAAAGCAAGTAGGTTACTCAGAGAAGTCATGAATGCCCTGTCCCTGGAAGTGCTCAAGAGGAGACCTCACTAGGCTTTGAGCAAACTGGTCAAGTCAAAAGTGTCCCTGTGCACGGCAGGAGGTTTGGAGCTACATGATCTTTATGGTCCCTTCCAACTCAAAACATTCTCTGATGCTATGAAAAACATACACAATAAAACCCACCATATTTATTATATACTAACAGAATGACTCCAACCAAGTTCACAACTGAGGAACTTGTACTGGAATCACTTATGCTGGAATAGATACATTCCAGACTCGCAAGAAGTCATCCAGACAACATCTCTGCTCAGCTATTTTACCCACCTCATTCTAAGCAGACATTTGGGCACTAAGGGTTAGTAATCTTGCCAAGCAACAGCAAATTGTGTTCATAATTATTTTTCTATGCTTTTCATTACTTCTAGGAATCACTTCTGCATGTGATTGTCCAACAAGCTTAACAGTGCACTTGTAGGTATGTGTCTTTGAAAATACAAGATATCAAAAGTAAATATATACAGATATGATGGTTAAATATATCAGGTCAGAACTTCATTGCTGATTTTAAATAGCTTAGTGATGGTAGTGCCCCTAGAAATCATGATAGAAGATTTGAAAACTACCGAACTACCATCAGAGTTGTATGTGGTCTCACATTTTTTTCTAGCTCTCTACCATACAACATGGTGGCAGACTCAAGCTTCAGAGAAGTAGTGTTGGCATGAAAGAAGAGGGTAGGTGTATATACTAAGTCCAACATACTGAAGTTTGCTAAGAGGGGACTCAAAGCATGGTTCAGAAGTTTCTTTTTTTTCTGCAAGCTACTTAGCAGTTTCTGAAAGACTATTGCTGTTTCATTTTACTTGAATAATGTCTTAGGACTCTCTGTAAGGAGTTCATCTGTTCTGGGGCATGGCTTCACAACCTCCTTCACAAACTCATCGTGACCGGAGAGTGTCTCTCTCAGCTGTTTAAACAGGAAAAAAACAATCAAACAACAACAACAAAAAACAACCAGACATATGTTGCAAAAGATTTCTGTGTAACTACATCCCCAAGTTGCTTGAGAATCATCAAACGGTACGGGTGATTTATTAAAAACAAAACAAAACCAAAAAAAAAAAGCCATATACACATACCTGATAAAACTCAATATTTAATGACTGCAAAAATAACGAATATGCATGCATGCATACACTCACATAGACCTGAAAACTCAAGATAATCTATGAAAAAAGTGTTATAATAAAGTATGGAACACAGAAGTTTATCCCAAGTCCCAACCTATCATCCCTGGAAGCAATCCAAAGGAGTCAGTGATACAAAACAATCAGATGTTTCTGCACAGATACAGGAAAGAAAGGGGAATCAGATTAAAATTCCAACACTTAAGCAGCAATATCCAGCAGTGATACCTATTTTCTTTGAAACTTTTAGTAAGTTTTAAATTCATGGTTCTCTCTCAGTGTTAACTGGGAAAGACAATACTCCCTCTCCATTCCTCACAGCTATGTTGTCAGCCAAGATTCATTCACACTTGTGTAATTTGGTGATGGAAGCAATATAAATGTTTAGATAAATACGTACAGAAGAGATTGCTAGACACACATGAAAAATGTCATTCCCCAAAACAATCTGCATGGCTAGCTTTTGGAAGTAATGAGTGGGGACAAGTGGGGTTGATGGCTGTTTGAACCCAACCTGAATCCCAGAGGTTGCTATTGGCAACCACTCTAACATATGTCTGCTATTAACCTCAAAAATGCCTACAAATCTGCGAAAGTATAACATTTGAAGTTCATGCTCATCTATCAATTACCCGAAGTCCTGACATGAAAAACAAATTTTGATTCCAAACCTACAGAATTTTGTACATATATACACAAAAATCAGAAATCATAAAAATCCATTTCAGAAAATACTGAGCAAGAGTATTTATGTTCCTTGATATGTTTTGGGTTCACTTGACACTCCATTAAAGATAAATTTTCTGGATGTCAGCAAACTTCTTCAAAATATTCCCATGATGTAGGGATGGTAGCAATCAAATAAAAGCAATTTGCCCTCAGATTATAAATCCTTTCCACTAGCCCGATGGCAAATGAATTCATTGGAAAAAAATATACACCAGTTTAATAGTATTTCTTTTAATCAGGGCTTCAGATTATCATATAATCTCCAGGCACATAATGAGATTTACATTTTGTCTATTTTATAAAAAAAAAAAAAACACTACCAGAATTTTTTGTCTTTATAACTTCCCTTTCAGTGTTGACATTGCTCACCTTCAATTATTTTAAGCCCAATAAGATTTCTAGCAAACGTTGCTAAAGGACAAAAATGAAGAAACTAAAGAGTTATGAGCATTCTCAATGCAACTCCCAGGCAGCTTCAGTAGACACAGCTAAACTGAAATGAGCAGGATACACTAAAATGACTTCCACCATATATTTCTAAGTACAAAATGATCCATTTCCCCAAGTACATTTTTTATCCTCTTTCCCATATTGGAACTTTAATTCTGGCAATTCAAGTCCTTTAGCTGCAGCCCTTTTTGTCAAAGTCATCCTTCTTGAATAAAGACAGAACAAATACAGAGCAGAATTATCAAATAAGTGAATACTGGGATACATGAATGCATGTTTCTTTATGATACATGTATGCATAACATATGTTAAAATATGAGGAAAAAAATCATCTATATTCTCTCAAGAGGAACCCTATTTGCATGATGTCCCGCACTGCTTTCAAATGCTTCTTGTTGTTTAAAGGACCTTTGAAGAGCAATATATATACAACACTTTAAAAAAAAAATCATTAAAATTCATAGTTTCCTTTACATTGCATGTATTTCTTTTAAAATTGTATACCCATAAGTGACATCCTTACATGTTCTTAAAGTCTTGTAAAACACAAACATCATCCTGAGAAAGAGTGACAGAGAAGAGGAGGCAAGAAGTTTAAATATGTCTTAGGAACCGAACACTTCATGGTGCAGCAAATAAATTGCCAAAGCCCCTGCTAAATCCAAAACCCGACATCCTTATGCAACATGCTTTGTATTACAATTCTTCAAGCTGTGGTCAACAGAGAAAATTCTGCTCCAAATTGTACTAGCACATAACATCCCAGAGTCTTACCACTTGCCATTTCTCTGACATCTGGGAAAGTAACACAAAGCCGTAATTATGCAGTTATCACCCACACTAGGAAAACACATTTTCTTCCTATTTTAGGTCAAGTCATTATGAAAATTTGTACACATGACTAGAAGAATAATTTGTAGAATGTTGTTTGCCCTGACATTTTGTTATCATAGCACTTCTAAAAGTGAGGGCATGAAAGCCTGTTAAACCTTACAATTACATTTTGGCTCCTGGGTGCCACTGGACAGGTCAAGAGAAGTGGACAAGCAAGTAGTGAGTTTGTGTTTCAACACTCACAAAGGAAGTATTCCTGAAGCTGTTGTCTCCTTGGTAGGTGTTCAAATGACCTTTCAACAGTGGATTGGCACAAAGTAATGGTCAATAACAGCGGTTTACTGTGGGGAAGCCTTCCACTCTGTCACCATGGTTTCCAGAGCTGAGAGCCCCTTAAAAGTAATTTGCAGCAAATGGGACAAAATCAGAAATTTGATGTAAATGTTCTTTGTCCAGTATGTTAAATCCATGTGGGGGATTCCACAGCCCTACTTTACAGCTAAGACCAAAACGGATATCCTGGTCTGTACTTTAAGTTTAAATAAGCACCATGAAAATGCACATGTTTTTATGCCATTAAATGGTATCTAGAATGTTATTGTACATTATTATAAACAAAATACAGGAATGTCACAGTTGACTAAATTCCTATCAATTATGAACTTAATTTTTACACACATTTAATACTTATCTCATTTCAGACTTTTCTATACTGAGAAATTTTCTTTTAAAGAAAAATGGTTTATACAGTTCACTTCCTGCCATAATCAAGGTCTTTCTAACCTGATATCTGAAGGTTATGCTTCAGTGAATAATTCAGTAGGTTAGTGAAACTGTGGCAGCAAAGAAAGTGCTAATCTTAGATGGAAGCTGTGAGGGATATTAAGAAACAATTGCAAAAAGTGACATATTTAATAGAGAAAGATTACTCTGTGCTACATCTATTTAATTTGAATTGAATAAATTTTGCCAGTATTTTATGAGATGCAGTCTGCAAATTATGTGAAACTTCATAGTGTCACTGAAGTCTAGAGGAAAGAATAAAGGGTTTTTTTTTCCCTCAACCATTTTACTAGTATTGTGATTTTTGAGGACTTCTCACTCTTTCAAAAGAAATTTCAAAGGAACTGAAGAATCATTCACTGCAGGACTTTATTAATTTGAATTAAGAAAGAAGAAAGAGTAGTAAAAGGTGATAGTACTGAAAGATAAATAACAAGGGGCAATAAAAGGATCCTGTGTAATGAGACTTCTTGAAATAACTGAATTCCTTCTGGACTGTGACTGAGTGAGGCTGGAAATGTTCTCAATCTTTCAGGGAAAATTTAGTTGATCTAGCTGAGACAAGTCTGAAAGTGTGAGTAAATGCAAGTGTGAAAAATGATAGGGGGCAGTTTTTGCTCTTAATCACTAAACAGATCCTTAATGCAAAGTCAGTCTTGACAAAAATAATTCAAGTTTATGTTCATATGATATCTTTTTTGAGGAAGTGGGATAGGAATATGATGTTAATGCTAAAAATATTAACCTCACCCTATGCCACTGTACAGTTAGAGATTATTAAGCTTGTTCTTTTGTCTCTTCCAAGCCAGCATTTATATTTTTTTGTTTATCTTACTGATTTTCTTCTACAGTCAACCAAAGTGTTAATAAATTCTAAAACAAATGTATCCTCTTGACACAAATCTTTGAAAAAATAAAAGTTACCAACATCTAGTGAAAGACAGGCAAAGACTAAGTACATAACAAATCTTGTAAGAGTAGCAGAAAATATAATCATTTCTGCACATCAAGAAACACCTTGAAAATACAAAAACATCTAAAATGTTGGAAAAAAAACCACCAAAACATATGAAGCCTTGTGTTACTGCAGCTTATATGCACAATTATACATTGAGTCTGTATATGTAATTTACTAATTATGGTATAAAGAATGCATAAGTGTAGATCTTACCCAAAATTTTGCTCAGAAAACTCCCTATCCAAGAATTCCAAGCTTTGTACCCATACTTGTACCTGCACTTCACCACTCTCCCACCAAGCAGCCCGATGGAAATATTCTGAAAGCACTAGATTTTTGTTGTAATTTCTACTTGAGGATTGCAACCTTTTTTAAGCACTTAGTTTATTTTATTTTAAGATAAAAGGCAAATTAAAAACAACTCTTGATAACTCCTGAATTCTTCAGGATGGTGCCAGCCACAGATAATAGCTATCCACATTTTGAAGTTAAATTTTGCAACTGTAATTGTGGATTGTTTCATATTTTCTTTTTTCTGTAAATAGCCACATTATTCAAATAAGAGAAGAAACAATAACTCCTTCCTCCCTCACCCCTTTTCCTTCCAAGAGCAAGAATGGTAAAACCATAAGAAGTCCATACTACAGGCAAAATTGTTCTCTCTGATCTGAATGGTGGATCCAATATTCCCAATGAGAATTCTGTGCTATGTGAATAAAGAGACAAATTTTACTAACATTATGAAACATAATAATTTCACTGTGCATTCACTGGTACTGTTAACACTATAATTTCTTCTTTGCACATTTTGAATCTCCTTTGTCTTCTCCAAACAGACAGTAAGGACAAAAACACAGATCTACTGTGCATTTCAGAGAAAAAAAAATCTCTTGTTTGGATGATTAACCTTATACTGAACAAATTCATATATGAGCAGGAATGAAAATAGGATATGGAGCATTTCACCTCTTCTGTAGGTTACCAGGTCAAGTCAGTCTGGTTCAGGTCACCAGGAACCTAAAGATATTACAGACTAATGACTGGTTTTGACCCACATGAAATGAACTGGAATTATTTAAATTCATGGAAATAGGTGTCCATTTCACAAAAAGAAAAAGAAAAAAGAATAAAAGAGACTGGATAGGATAGCACTAGCAGTCTTCCTGGTAACCTGGTAGCATTAAAGGCAGAAACTACTGAATTGTAGTAGAGATCGGACTATCTTTTTTTTTCAAATGGTGGTCATGTAAGAAAGCAGCAGCAGAAATAAAGCAGTTAAAGTGCAGGGAAGATGCAGGAAATACAGAGAAAGAGACAGAGGGAGTGCTGTGTTTGTTTATGTATTGTTTGATATGTGTACAAACAGAAGACTTCCGTCTCAAGGCCTGTCAGTTCAGCACCTTTCACAAGCACAAAATGTCATGTACTACAAGCTGATGAAATAAAAGACAAAGGTGTCAAAGGAACCATTACACTATATTCTAGCAATGATCAAAGGATCAACAGCTTCCCTTCTAGATTGACACTATGTTAAACTATGCCTGGATATTTGGCCTGAACCTCTTCTTACATTCCCCAGTTTTATACCGAGTGTAGAACTTAATTTATAACAACAGCCTCACACTCTGCTAAGTGGAAGAGAAATGAAATACATAAGTATTTCCTTTCTAATAAATATTTGGGCTATTTTTCAGTAGACAATATGGTTGTATGCATCTACGTGTATTAGGAGGCACACTGCTTCTTCTGCTACCAAAAATAAAGAGTGTGTGTTTACTCACCATATGGATACAGTGAGTAATAACAGCAGGTAGAATAACACCTTGCACTGAGAAGGCTGCTCAAAGCTGAGAAAGCAATATGTGAAAATACCACTGCTTCTAATTCACACTGTCTTGCATATTTGGCTAACAGCGTATTTCTTACATCAGCACAGCCCTCTGTACTTACAGATAATTGCAGGAGAGCTGCACATCTCTACTATCACAGATTGTGATGGTCTCAGAGATACTAGAATGCTGGTATGCTCTAGTATAGTCCACCACACCAGCTAATAAATGTTGAAAACTTTCTGAGACTAAACATTTGAGAGATGGCTGCTGCAGTGCTTCTAACTTAAAATGTCAGAAGTAACTTGAAATGACATTCCAAATTATATTCCAATTAAAAATCTCTGGATTTGGTTAGTGAACTAGAATAATATGTACAGAGGAAAATATATATATATATATATATTTGCCATTACAGCAGTCTTTACACCACAACTGCTGGAGCAGCAGCGTCCATTTGTTGAGTCAGGTTACCACATCCAGCCATAATTAGATTAAATGGCTCTAAAAAGTTTAGATACTTTCTTTCCTCACAAATGTTTTCACTAGTTCTCAAACCTGCAACAGCTTTGATTATTCAACCAACACAGGCTAATTGCCTACAGGTCTCCCTGTATTACACCACTTACATAAATAGAGTCACCAGTCTTCAAAGAGTGGTGACTTAGCTTTTACAGGACCTAAAGTGAAATAATATGTAGCTCACTCTTTCCCAGGCGCACCTTTTTCCTGCCAATCTCCTGGCAGGAGATTTCCCCAATCCTTTCCAGAAGCACAGCCATAATGCACAGCTGTAATGATGGTCGACTGCTGCGCAAAGCCTCTCACCACTGACCCGCAGCTGCCTGCCCTCGTGGGGCTGCCTATGTGGCTCGTGTCTTCAGCAAGAAGCCCTAAATATCCTTCCATTTTAATTACATCAGGTAATACAAATCTAACCACCAGTAATTGGACAGATGCTATTCCAAGGGCTCTGTTGCACAAGTGGCAGCCTGGATAAAAAGAAAAAACATAGCAATGATGTAACCAACCCCTTCCTGCTGTGCTCACCATCATTACATGCAATAGGAATATCTTGCTACTCCTACAATGTCATCCCACATCGTACCTGAATCCATTCACGTGGCTTAACCTAGCAATTTACTTAGTCACATCATGAGAGTCTTGTTTTCATGATTTCTTCATGAGTGGTCATGTTGGGGGCTCATGTTGGGGGGCTCAGGTAGTTTTTCTGAACTTTTTCCCAATTTTCTGTGGTTCTTTCAGCTGTTATCCTGCAAGTGAAAGGCTCTAAAATCCTCTAAAATCCTACAGTTTTCTGCTTTTTTTTATTTTTCTAAAAATTACAGGATATTTTAGAGTAAAAAAAGAAAAGGAGAGAGAGGCACTCTCCTGTTGATAAAAAGTCACTGCAGAAGTCCTTCTGTATTTTCCACTCCAGTCTGATCTGCAGTAGTTCTGCAACTTTGCCTGAAGTTTAAAAAAAAAAAAGTGCAGAATGACAGAGATTAAAATGGGTCACTATGCATTTTTACAGCTGATCAGCACAAAAATTAGTGTTAAATTCCAGCTCTTTTTATTGTTTTGACATACAGAAAGGATATAAAAGTCACCATTCAGATTCATCAAGTCACTGAAAAATTGTGTGCCCCAGATTGCTATATAAATGCTATGCACACCAGAGCTGGATAATGGGGTTCACAGAAAAATAAATCTAAAGAGAATTTTCACCAAAAAACTCAAGCTCACAATGTATTTTCTGTCTGTACTTTTGCATGCAGAGCTTCTCTTCAGTCAGCTCTCAACAAGGAAGCACTATCCAAGCTCTCAGAGATGCAGAAGAGAAATGACTAAGTACAACCACAACCCTGTAAAAATTCTAGATCAAAGGTGGCCGGATATATTTATGCTCTCACCTATTAATTAAGAGACAAATGTTCAAGGTTTGCCACTTGGATAAGAAGTTAAAAAACCTTAAAAATCCCTTGCATGCTCCAGCAATGTTGCATTGGAGTGGTGGGGAGTGGCACAATTTGACACATCCATCAGATGGACATATATTAGATGGGTATTTCCAATAATCTCATAGGTTTTATGAATCATAAGTAGTCAGGAAGACATCTGATTAAGTGTATTTATTTCATCATAAAACCCACCCGTGTAAAAAGGCAAGAGCCACTTCATCAGCCAAACATCATTTTTCCCCAGTCTCCCTTCACACTCCTCTGCGTTCCTAAGACAGACCTCATGAAAACTGGGGTAACTTTGTCTTGCGCAAGGAATATCAGCGTATAACGTACCTCAGACTGAAAACATACTGCACTGGGGATGCCCCCTGAGACTCCCTTCCACCCACTCACCCACATCTATATAAACACAGTCACTTTGGTACTACCTCAGTGGTGCTGCTCATCCATGTGCCCCTTGGGTTCCTGTGCTAAAGTCCAAAGGAAAGAAAATTCCTGGTACTGAAGAACCTCTGGTAACTGATCAAGATTCTCAAAACAAGTAACAGGATTTAAATTCTTTTTTTTTTTTTCTTTCTTTTTTTTTTTTTTTTTGGTGATGAATCAAAAACTACCCAGTATCTTTTGGGAATGTCAGTTTAACAGTGTGATACTAGAAAAAGGAATAATCTGATTTACGCACGGTCCAGGGCTTGATCAATCAGAACTACACCTCACATTTAATCAAGAAACAAAGGAGAAGACAGAGTTGTCTCTGGGGAACAGATATCAACACTGCTCCCCTGACCAGATATGCTGCTACTTGCTGAAGCCTGAGATATCCTTTATGGCTCACTGCAGCCAAGCAAGTCAGAGGTGGCAAAGGCTTAGGTAATGCCAGAAGAACGTGCAGCTGAATGACGATTTTGCAGCACCAATGTCTAATAGAGAAGGAAAAGGAAATGCTTGACCAGCTCAAGTATCCTGCCCTCAACAAACAGCCCAGATCTTAAAGAACACCCAAGTCTGTGAATTCCAGTAACAAAACATAGGCTCTTCCATTGAAAAAATAGTAGCCATGAATCTATGGACAGTTAACCTCAAGAGTAAGCACACTTGTACATCTGCCATATCTGACTTTTCATTAATTGTTTTTCCACCTCTCCGTGTTTAGAGGTGTCTGCCATAGGAAGTCCTGACCATTTAGAAAGGGGACAAGATAACTAGATGCTAAAGATTGGTACAAGGATGATGAGCTCCCACTTGAATAAGTTGAACAGAAAAGGAGATTTCTGAAGGCTAAGTGCTATCCTGTCTCTCAGTTTTGGGTACTGACCCAATGAGTTTTATTCTGAAGACAACTGAATCATTAATCTCCACCTGCCTCTGTGACATTGACATTGTGTATATACTAGGCATTGCTCTGTGCTTTACCACTTCAATCTACTAATCCACTCACAAGTACAGCAACAGTGAAGTTACAGCTTTCTCTTCCTGCCTATTATATACACGTACCGAAAAACACAGCAATACACGCACATACACACATATAAACAAATAAGTGAAGGTGTACAGCCACAAAAAAAATTCACAGTAAGGCTCACAATCAAACGGAAAATTTGCAAAGGCTGTAAATGTAACATGCAGGCTAACTAGACACACAACAAAAGACTTCTGAACCTTTATCAAATACAAATTAACAGGAATACATTTGAATTGTTAAGACGAACATTGCTTTTCAAATAGGTTCATAACTACTTCCTCCTTAGCATAAAGACGGAAAAAATATTGTTGCAGCTACACCTAGTGGATAACAATAGAAAACACAGCAGTGAAGCAGAGGCCCGGCGGGCCGCGAGCCCAGGGGCTGCGCTCCCCGCAGCGGGCGGGCACAGAGGGATCGGCCCCGGCGGGCAGGAGCAACCGGCCCCGCGCTGTTCTCCCTGCCTGGCTCCTGCCGGCTCAGTTCCAGCGAGACCAACGCTCCTGGTTCGGGTGTTTGGGATGCGGTTGCTAGTTATTGCTTACAGCTCTTTCAGGGAACATCACACATTGATACCGGCAGGGTTCATCCATCAAAACAAACGATAAAGTTGTCACATGTATTATATATGTTCTTTGAATCAAAAGGAGGCTGAATTTCCATGTTCATTCAGTTTTCCTATGGCCTCTGCCAAATTAAGAAGGTTTACTGCGTACACTTTTTACTGCAGTATTAATATGCACTTTTGCAATATATTTAATTGCTTCAAAGCTCATTCTAAGAAGTAACAGAGCAGTATTGTATGTGCAGTGAGACACAGACAGACAGAATGGACACTGAAATGCATGTCCCATTTCTGGAGGCATTGAAAGGAGCCCTGCGCCTCTCTATCTCGTAGTTGGCAACGCTGTCTCGATGTCAGGGGGGCTGGAGCTAGATGATTTTTAAGGTCTCATCCCACCTAGGCCATTCTATGAAATTTCTCTGTGCTTTGTCATCTTTTATTCTGCTCTTAAGATGACAAAATACGAGAATTGTGGTGTCAAACACCTCCATGCTGAATGGAAGAACTGTAGAACAGCAAGCAGGCAAGACAAATAAACAAACATAAATAACCTCCAAACCCCTTCAGTGTATTCTAGGTGATACACTCTACAGTAGTATTCTTTTCTAAATATGTTAATACAATTGAACGCTCTCAGTTGAGACCCTTGATTTATTTTATTTTTATTACTTACTTTTCAAACATTTTCTTCCTGCTGCTTTCCCAAGCAGCCTGTATTTTCATTGTTGCCCATTAAAAGGATCCATCTTTTAAAAAGTCAGAGCACTCTATTAAGGCCTATCATATAAGCAACATCTATTCCTTCTGTTCTCCAAATTGCTCCACTGCTTGGCTTCTTTGTACCTCAAGTGACAGCCAGAGCTGACCTTACATTTTGCAGGGCTTTAAGCTGCAGGCACTGAGGACAAGGGCTTGAACAGCCAATGCCCCAGCCCTGCTGCCAGAGGTAATCCGACACTGAGCTGCTGGAGGAGGAGATATGAAAGAGAGACCTGTGAACAGAAGAGATATTAATGGACAACA
This sequence comes from Meleagris gallopavo, assembly GCF_905368555.1. Taxonomy (NCBI): domain Eukaryota; kingdom Metazoa; phylum Chordata; class Aves; order Galliformes; family Phasianidae; genus Meleagris; species Meleagris gallopavo. The sequence continues at coordinate 64,276,480 of NC_139406.1, read as the reverse complement.
GGCTGCAGATGAGTAGAGCTATACTGCTTATGCTTAAGTGTAGCATATCCATGGATTATCTTTAATTTAAAGCAGCAGTATAAATCATTTCATCATACAAACAATTTCATTCATTCCAAAATGTGTATTCTGTGCAGTAATGAGAACAATTGTAATTTTGTGCTCCTTCTTACAAAAATATTTGGTACTGCACAGGGTAAAAAATGAAAAGAAAAACCTTACTGCATGTGGTTTAAATAGTGAAAATATTTAGTCAGATGTTGAAACCAAAGCTTCCAAGTGGTTCTGTTACAGCTAATGGGACAGTCTGCAGACTTCAATTCATCATGGGAATATATATTTGCAGAACTGGCTCCACATAAGCAATAGAGGGAAAGGATCCATCCACCACGATGATTTACTTCAATATTTGTATCTATTTTAGTTTGTTTCTCCTGAAAAAAGTGTAAATATTTTTGCCAAAAGAAGAAACCTGAAAGGTGCATAATGATTTCACTAAATTCACATTAACTAAACAGGGTAAATTAAGCAGAAAGCATAAAGGCCAAACACTGTACACAGTAATTAAGCTCAATATTACAGGGCTGTACTGTAATAATTACAGCCAGCATTGCATGCACACTCTGATAATTTACTTCAATTGCCTTTAGAACATGCCAAGGAAATTTCTTTTACCGAAACAACAAAAAGATTTTTTTAATAATAATAAGGAAAAAAAAAAAAAAAAAAAAGAGGACAGAAAAAAAGAAAACCAAATTTGTGCTTTTCATTTTGAAAACTATCATTTTTCCTTTCCCTATCTTGTCTCTTCTGTAAAAAAAAAAAAGCCCTAAATATAAATAGCGCATTTGCTGTTGTCTTTCTACTAAAGCTTTTAAATTTAAGGAATAATAGATGCCTGTCTAGACAACCCTAAAATTGTTTTAGTTACTGATGTATGGATGACTGATAAATGTCATCTTTTCTGCCTGCGGTGCATTTTGCATCCAGTCTAGTGACATTTGTCTATAGCTGACCTGAGTCTGCATTTTTCATTTGCATTAAACATTTAAATTTTACAAGTCTGGAGCTTCAGGATTCACTATTTACTGAAAAATACAATACCATTCCCTCCTCCCCTTTCCACCCAAAGGAGAGATGCTTTCTTTGCTTGTCACATGGCCATTTTTAATTAAACCAGCAGGAAAGATTCTAATCAGACAAAGGCAATGGAATTTGCTTCATACCTTTCCAAGTGAAATAATTATTAATTCCCTGGTTTCACATTTCTCATACAGATAAAATGAAATATGTAGGATAAGCAGTAAAAGGAGATTTTTGTTTAAATATAGATAGGGTTTTTGAAACAATGCGAGAAACATCTAAGTGTTTCATGGCAGATGACAAACTCATGGAAATGTAAGAAATTAGTAAATCTACTAGTTGCTTTTAGATGTTATTTTATGCTATTAACATCTTCAGGCATGTGCTTGCAAGACAATTGAATTACCTCCTATAGAGATTTCCATTGCAAAAGACATCATGATATTTTCACACACTTCTACTGAGAAATGTTTGTTCCCGTCTACTTCGTGATACAGATGGTTCCAATGATACCTTTATGCAAACTATATCCTCTAAGACACTATGTCTCAAACAAGGCATGATTTTTGCAGTGTGTCACTTCAGAGGACTGAGGTCCATCGAAAATCTTTGCTAAATACAAGCAGTCCAACTGATATCAAGCATGACTTGTTTCAAAAGGACTGTGTAGATCTGGGATGGTAACAAACTATTGAGGTCCACAGTTATAACAGTTATTTTTCATTTATTAGAGCTGCTGCTTTGGGCAGCCTGGTCTAGTGCTTGGCCGCACCCTGCCTGTGGCAGGGGGCTTGAAACTAGATGATCTTTGAGATCCTTTTCAACTCAGGCCATTCTATGATTCCGTGATTCTATGAAAATAGCAATTATTTTCTATTATAAAGGCTTCTCACTCAAACAACAGTCAAAAAATAATTCCGTAGGATAGTTTAACAAAAATTCACTTTGGTGCCAAACTAGATCACATTTCATTAGAAGCTTTCAATGCAGGTTTTTCCAACCAGTACGTTCACAAATGTTATCAAGGTAAGAAACTGAGGAACCACTTCGTTTTCTTGTTGAGCTAACAGCAAAATGGCTTGAGTAGAAGTAATGGAGAACTAAACCATGTGTCAAACTTTACATACATGAATAGTCCCATTGAGGCCAATGGATTTGCATACTTTCCATTAAGGATGCACATAAGTAGTGCACAATGGACTTTTTTGTTCTACTAATAAAGCTACATCAGGGTATCTGCCTTACTACAAAACCCTTGGGCAAATGTTTTGCCCCACTGACTGGCACCAACAACAGTTCCTCACAGCTCTGAGGAAGCCCCACTCCTGTGTATAATCTCCATCAACAGCAGTATGGAAAGGTTTTCTTTGTTGTAATCCTATCAGGATTGTTATACGAGTACAAGGAAAGGCAATTCTTCTCTACCTTTGGCAGAAGTACATCAATGTAAGATAGAAATGGGGGCTTATATTAATGCCTTTGTTAACCAAATCTCACTCCACCCTATAAGGAAATATGGTAGAAGACTCCCTGCAGTCCTGTTGGTCAAATCTTATTTTCACTTGGCAGTTTTGTATCAACCTATACCTCACTTACTTTCCATGAGCTGATTTTAATATTTTAATTATTTCATTTCTCCAGCACAGAATTGTGCTAGAAAATCTTCAACCACTGCGCACTCCTGGCACAGATGGAATAAAGTCTTGGACATGTGTTTTTCTGCTCCTAAAAGTACAGCTAGACCCTAGCAAGTGGAAATGATTGTTGTACATTTTTAACACAGAGAGAGGGAACAATTTTAAACTGGGACCTTTCACCAGCTTCAATCAAATTTCTCTTTCCTCTCTTCTTCCTCCACCCCCTTCCAAACAAAACAAAACAAAACAAAACAAAACAAAAAGTTCTTTTGAGTTAGTATCAAAAAAGAATGTGGTCTGAGATCAGAGGAAGTTGTAGTGAAAGGAAAACAGAAAACAGTTAACCTCCACCTTGTATATAAATCAGTGCAACAGATGTAAAAGTAAGTATACATTTGAAACCTACTGACCCAGAACACCAGCACTGAACCTTTGTTTTCTCTCCTCTCCAAAATGACTCCATCTTGTGATTTTTGCTCACATGGCAAGACAGAATATTCGTGTTCTTCTGCAAGATTTATTGAGAGAAACATTTCTGCCTTGTTTCTTAATGTGCCTCCTTTCCTCAGCACCACTCTAGGGCACTACCCTATATTCAGGCAATCTAAGCAACCCGGTATTCTAAAATGCTAGATCTGAAGGGAAAAAAATAAGTCTCTAGCATTGGCCTAAGTAGTCCCTCATCAACATTCAGCAGCAGTATGATAGCAAAGAGGAGAAAAAAGCCATCCCACAGACACATGAGAAAAGATAAAAGGAGGCTTGAATGAAGACAACTGTGTTATTTCTTAACTGAGCTGTGGATTAGGAGGAGAAAAGGGGTTCTGACATAGCCTGCAGCTCTTTGTTTGTGAGTACATCCTTCCAGTGATATGAACCAGTGTCAGATGGGAGCACAGATCTACTCCTCATGTTTGCATCATTCTGACTCCTATGCAAACTTACAGAGATCCTAAGTGTGAAAAGTCTCATTTTCAAAGGCTAGAAATAGATTTTATTTCAATCCTTCATATAAAATCTTTAAATTCAAGGGTAGGAGGCACTCTAAATGTTTCTGGAGTGAAGCAGTCTTACAAGAGATATATAAATTGAGATACTATATGTTGAGGTACCAGCCTCTCAGTTAAGACTCTGTGAGGAGCCCTTTGCATATTAATTTCTTGAAGGGGGAGACCTGTGAAAAGATGGACTACAAGAACATTCCAGACACTGGTTTATTTTCTGAACAAATCAGTAAGAGGTCTGAAGAAAAATTTATACATGGATATATAAATATACAAATGTATTTTACATAAATACCTATAAGTGTATATATAATTTACTTTTATATTAAAAGTATATATATAAATACATAATGTGTATATATAATATATATATAATATAATGTATAATATTTATTGTACATAAATATGATTTTGGAGAATTTTTAAAGAACAATTGAATTAAAATGCAAGTTAAAGCACTTGTGCTGCTTTAAGGATCTGGTTTGCTGTCACTTACATAGGAAGAAAATAATCTTTCTGAAATTGCTAGTGTTTATCAGTACAAAACTGATCAGAATTTGACCATTCAAGCTTCTTCATAAAACAAATGAACATATGTTTGTCCTTCTGAAGAGGAGCAAATTATTCTGTTTCCTAGGACTTCTGTGTTGCTGTTCTGACTGCTGAAGTAGACAATTATTAGGACAGTCCTCTATAAACCTCTCTGTTTTTTAGTTTTATTTATTTGTCTATATTTAAGATATTCTTTTTTCTCACATGCCTTTAAAATAACAGTAGGTTTTGCTTGACACCTACTGGGAAATTCTTCATCCATGCATTCATTTAAGTATACAATGGGGGATTTAAATACAGGGGAAAAAAAAAAAAAAAAAAAAGCATGTTATGTTGTGGAACATTGCATCCACAAAATATTTGGGAGAGATAGGAAGCTAATAGGATGGAATTTTGGAGATGAATTAAAAGAAGAACAGGTTGAAAACTGCGTGGTCAATACAGTAGAGCACTGGATAGAAGAACTGATAAAGTCTGTATCCTGTAGGGATAAGTAGGAGTATGGATCAGTGATGGGAATTTGATTGCTATAATAAAAAAAGTTAGAAATAAAAAAGCACAACTTGCATTCAGGGACAGTAATTGCCTTTGAAACCAATGGGTAGTGCTTGAAAAATAGATAAATAAATAAAACCAAAACACAAAGCTTTAAAGCAGGAAAATAACATGAAAAATAATAATGAAAAGTTTGGTCCCACTGCTTGTGGCTGTTCTGTTTGTGCTTATTCAGCCTGTGCCTAGGGACATCTTTGGAGCTTGTCCACACAATTTTTATAATCTACTCCTAACAGTACTAATATTTAGTAGATACCTGTGCTCAACTGTTGCTTATATTCAGTAATCTCTAAGGGCTGTGGAAATTAGAGGGATTAGATGCTGTCAATTTGTAAATGGAGAAACCGAGCCCAGTAGATGACAGAATTTTAATATGGTTCTACAAGGACTCAGTGTCAGAGAGGAAAAGCTGCTGTGGAAGCTTTCCTGATGGCAGATGATCTATCTGGAGTCCATCTTTATTGATCACCCAAGTCTCTATCACCAAGTTTGAAGTTTTTAGGAGCAAGTTTCTGCCATAAGGAGAGCACAACATTGCTTCCTGAGGAAGGAGGCATAGTGCCATTTGGCTCTCATGGTGAAGGCATGTCCCTCACAAACTGTGAGGCTTCACACATTCTGTATCTGCAGCTTAATGCCCTCACATTTCCCTGCCATTTGGCCCCAATGCTAGCTGTGTGCTGTGTCAAATGATCTCAGGTGGCTTGGCCTCTATGGTGAAAAAGTGAAAATATCAGAGTTCTGAAGAAAACACAACTCAGTTCTGTATCTTTTATCTCCTTGCTCCAGACATTATTATTTCCTCCTAGATAAATTCCTTTGTATTTCCCATGCTCAGCTTCTTGATGTAACACAACTCTGTCTTCAAGACTGTGCCTTTCTTGCTGTCATATGAATCAGATGTATAAAACATGAGTCTTCCTTCTCAGCACAGGAGACCACTGGTACAGACTCCGTTACAATAAAGCATCAGTTGCAACCCTTTTCATGTTGATCATATCAAATTAAGACCTTTGTAACTTCTTGACATGCTTGAGCTGAAATTACCTGAGCATAGGTTCTTCCTAAAACAAAATTATTTAGACTGTAAGTTTTTCAGCTATAATCTCCAAGAGTTAGCAAAATCAAACAAAGCAGGAAAAGAGCCGCTGTGAATCTATATGTTGAAGAAATTCAGACACAAAATAGTTCTTTATAAAAGCTGAATTTTTGACTGAGGAAGGAACAGACAAACTCCAAAAGTTCTGAACTCCAAGCTCCAAAATTCTAATATTAAAACAAACAACAACAACAACAACAAAAACAACAAAAAAAAACAAAAACAAAAAAAAAAAAAAAAAAAAAGAATATTTCTCTTAAATTTGTATGTTGACTATATCTACTGTGGAAGGTTGCATATAAAAAAAAACAGAACAAAACTAAAATGCATGTGATTTTCACAGTATTGAATCTTCCATGTTAACAATATAAAAAATAATAAACTTTGCTATGCTGAATGAGATTCATGAATTTCATGCAAGATCACAATAGCCATTTTTTCCCATACTGTAAATCTCCTTTCTAAGATATGTAGTTAAGTCTATCACATAGCTTAATATGCAATTTTTATGTGAAACCAGTGACTTTAGAGTTCCTAGTTTCAAAAATAAACTTTAAAAGATGAAAGAATTTAAAGAGATAAAGAGCTTAAAAGTTGTTTGGAGTTTTTGTTTAGGTGGGTTAGGGAGAAGACTGTTAAATTGCTGTTTTGGGCTAATTCCTATGGCTTTGTTCCCAGTTGTCTTTTACCTCCTGTTGTCAAATGTGCCTCGACATATATATATATATATATATATATATATATATATATTGCTGTTGAGTTCGAAAATATTTACCATTATTTTACACTAGTGTAAACAGCTATCTGAAGTTCAGTGCAACAGGGAACCAGTCACCTATCTCTGTCTGCATGAGCCTGTAACAAGGTGTGCATTCCATGGAACTTCTGTTTCTTTTGGATACTCTGGATATCTCTGGATACTTTCTTTTGGATCTGCAAACCAAGGATGAGGGTCGAGTAGTTCTAGGCAGACAAAAAATGGGATTGCCTGTTAAAATTAAACTTTCTTGCATTATTGCTTCCACTACCCTCTGTTTTGTATTTGAGATGAGTCAGAAGCATCTGCCTACGGCTTTAATTTGTACTTGAGCTGGCTATGACTGCTAGTAACACATTCCAGTTTGTAGCACTCCAGAAGGCTTAACAGCTTAATTGCAGGTGACTCCACAAACCTCCGTGTACTTTGCTTTCATCACCAATACATGATCGTTCTGTCGTGTTGGGGAAGCTTTATTTCTGATGTTTTTTGTCAGGTATCAGCCTTCCCTACCCCCAACCCCTCCCAGTCTAACAGGATAGTCAAGGAACTTTACTTTCACCTCCTTGTCATATGGGAAAATCAAGTTGCTTCTACCCAATAAAGCAGGATATGTTAGTGCCATGGAATAAAATCAATGGGAAGCTTTATACCAGCTCCAGCATGGTTTGGATCCCACATCTTAACGAATCTGCATTTTACCTCTGCCTAAGTTCTTAAATATCCTTGACAACATTGCATGGTAACTAGTAAAGCCCTCGAGTAGCATTTAAAATAAGTAAGATTTGATTATATTTTGTTCTGTGAGAACTGTACAGCCTTCTTACAATTCAAATACAAGTTAATGTCACTTTATGGAAAAAGAAGGAAACCAGATCATTCGAATTACAAGATTGTTGATGGATTAATTTGTGACAGAAGAAAGTGAAAGCGAGGTGGTGACAAGGGGATTAGTTAACAAGATGCAGTAAGACTACTAGGAGAGCTGCTCTTGCTTTACAAATACACTAGACTTTTTGAAGATATCACTAGCATGACAGATAAAGAGAGTGTAGCTGCATTATATATTTAATTTTTCCACAAAGGCATTTGAAAAGATACTGCACAAATGGCTTATTTTGAAAATAAAAGCCCATGCGATGAAGAGGAAGCCAGAAAATGAATTAAAACGTAAGACAAAAAAAGGAATGGAATAATTAATATAATGCACTTAACATGGAAGATGGAAGATATTCTCCTGAGAAGTATCACAGAGAGCTCTGCAGGCTTATACCAGGGCAGCTGCACCTTGTTATTTAATCTGTGTAATGCTTTGCTTATAGGCTCTTATTTGACTCTATCGAATGCTGATGTAAAAAAAAAGTCTTGATTTATGACATTTGTACTGTATTTATAGTCTGAAGCTCTTTCTTAAATAACACAGAGATGAAAGTAGAGATTAGCAAAAACCTTATAATTATAAAATTCACATTTCACAGCCTTAAATGTTACAGAAATTCCTTCTCCTTTTAAACAAGCTAAACGGACTTTTCTGTAGCACTTCTGTTATGGTGCATTTTATGGTAAATACCTGGAACCCTGAGAAAAGAAGTGCCAAGTGGAGTCTGTAATCCAGAGGTGTTTCTTTCTAGTTATATTTGTGAATCACTGACTCATTATGTTCATGTGCTATTGTGTTACCAGATATCCATGCACAGAATTGACATGGTCCTATTAACCTCGTTCCTACAATTTTATAATTACATTGGTATTCCATTTTTATGGAACAGAGACAAAGAGAAACTTACAGGGTTTTCCCCTTAAAAGTGAGAAGACACAATACTGTGAAATTTAAGCCATCACTCAATGGAATTCTTGGCCATCAACCCTCTGTAAGACTCATGAATCTAAACTGGTTTGCCTTTTTGCAGAGAAAATGACAAAAAGAGTGTATATCACATCACATATTAAGCTGAAGCCTAAAGCTCTTGCATGCTGGGAGGCTATCTACATTCAGGTTCTGCCTCTGCAGTAGCTAAACCAAGAATTGCCAGCATAGTTTTGCTGATTTCCATGAGAGTACTTAATCACAAAATATTTGGCTTTTCAGTGATGTGCAATTTTTTTTTCCATTGGATCTACCCTGTCCTTTATACATGATTTAGAAAGAATAAAGGGAGTGTCTCTCTTTAATCCAGAATTTTTCATTGCCATGTGGAATGTGCTATGGTAGCTAACTCTCATGAAAAATTAGAACAGAGATCCAAATCCCTTTTTTCCCACACCCAAAGATCCTGTCACTTACTTAGTTTTGTGGTGGACGCAGACACCAAAAATATTGTGCAAGAAACTTTTATTTCAGATGTGTACAGCATTAGCTCTAATCCTAAACAATCTGACTGTTCTGGGAAGGCGTTAACTCTTTATCAGCTCTGTTTGTATTCTCCTATTTGGAGGAAACTAAGAACTACCCTGACCCAGAGATTTGTCAAGACACACACAAGGAAAAAAGGAGTAGATCTGAATTCATTACTACTAAGTTCATAGCCTGTGTGTTAGACCTTCTTCTTATAAAAAGAATAAAAAGAGAGCATGCTAGGACATTTTCTAGGATTGTTTATGATACTGTTTGCATACTGCTGCTTCAAAGTTGCGCTGTTCTACCATCTTTTCAGGTGTGGTAGATAATTTGATCTTCATAGCCACAGTTTTGAATAAAATGTTACAATTAAACAACATAGAAAGGTTGTTTCTGCTTTTATGGTAGTAGTTGTAAAGAAAAATTTTATGGAATCCATTGTTAATTGTGATTTTCTAAATGAACTGAAACTTTCTTCTTGAAAGACGTACTTCCTTTCTTTCCAAGCCATGTTGCTACAAATAAGAGCAGCAGAGGTGCTTAAATTCTCTGGGCTTAGATACAATGGAAAAACTCCCTGAACTTGCAGAAAGCTAGCTAGAATGGACATTACGTATACAAGAAATATGCTTGCAGGCAAGCATATACTTGCCAGCCTGTTTCAGGATAAAACATTCTACATATGCTCAAATTTAAATTCTTTCTTAATGCTTCTGGAATCAAATGAATATTTTTAATACAGGTGTAAGGAAATTTCTTGGAACGAAAATTGTGCTTACAGTACATGTTGAATATATCCAATATTATGATTTACTGTATATCTCAAACACATAGACTTCAGTTCTTCTCCAACATGATATATATAACCTCTTTTTTTTTTGTCAATTTCCAGATATCTGGAAAATTCTTTTCTGGAGGAAAGGAAATTATGGAAATATCTTGGATCAGAAATTACAAAGATCATTTGGTAACTGCAATTTCTAATTCACTTTGAATTGGTATGTGTTTTCTAATTGGAACAAGATATCCTGTTATTCTGGATTCTTAAATTTTCAGAGTTTTATCTTAGAAATTAACGAATCAAAGTATATAGGCCTCAGTTGGCATGCTTAGATTTATAATCTGCCTTCAAATAAATGTGCCAGTGCCTGAAAGAAAGAGAAAATGTGGTCCACAGTAAGCAGTTAATATCACTTCAAATGGCTTTTTATTGTGACCTTTATTTGCTGGAAGGCAAAATTCTAGACTTCCACTGAGAAATATGTTAAAGCAATAATTCTTATTTATCCATGAATTAAATAGCAAAATAAACCACAAGCAATCAGAATGAAAAAATCAATGTAACAACAGACAAGGAGAAGGCTGCTTTGGTCTTTTCTGATAACTGCTCGCCACACAGCCCTCAAGTCTTTGGTTTGGTAGGAGGGGATTGGGAAAGCAACATCCCTCCCACTGTAAGTGATGATCAGGTTCATGAGCACTTGAGGAACCTGAACATTCACAAGTCTACAGATCTCGATGAGATGCATCCCAAAGTCCTGAGGGAATTAGCTGATGTAGTTACCAAGACACTCTCAAAAATATGAAAAGTCATGGCAGTCAGGTGAAGTTCCTGGTGACTGGAAAAAAGGCAACATCACATCTGTTTTTAAGAAGGGTAAAAAGGATGACCCTGGGAACTATTGATCTGTCAGTCTCACCTCTGTGCTGGAAAAGGTCCTGGAACAGATCCTCCTGAAAGCTATGCTAAGGCACTACCTGGAAAGCAAAGAGATGATATGGGATAACCAGCATAGCTTCCCCAAGGGCAAATCCTGTTTATGATGGTGTCACTGCACCAATGGACAAGGGAGGAGCCACTGATGTCATCTCTCTGGAGTTCAGTAAGGCCTTTGCACGCAGCATTCTGTCTGCTGATAGGTGGCTGCAGACTCAGAGAAGTTTTAAAGATGCATGTCCACAGAAAATGAGGTAGGAAGAGTTGTGTGATTGCTCCTTACAGACCTCTCAGATCCAAAAACTATTCTTTGTTACCTTAATCCCTGACACAGCTAGAGACTTTTTACTGTCTTTATTCTCCTATGGTTGGGCAATGGGCTCCATTGTTCAGCAATGCAGCATCACTGTCACATTGCAAAGGAATGTAGAAGTAGTGACAACCATCATCGTCTGCATGGCCAAGGATTTATGATGTCAACTAGTTCTGGGTCATGTCATTCATTTCATATCTGGGGAAACTGAGACATGGAGAGGTGAAGTGGTTTGTGGAAAGACATCCGGACAGACTTGCAACAGCACATCTCAGAAATCATGGAGCTATGTGCATGGGGACCTGCTCTGAAAACCTGCTTACTACTGATCTCTGCTGATAGTAATAGGAATCATCACTTCCTGTACTGTTGCCTCCAGATGCTCTATTCCAAATTACAGAGGTCCCTGCTGTCTCAGGTGAAGGCTCTGGCTCTTGCCTTGAATAAGGGATAGAAGACAGTATGCAAAGATCTGGGATCACTTTATAAACAGCTGTTCATGGAGTGATGCTCCAACCTTGGTTCTCCCATTCCTTTCAGACCGGGGCTACAAAGTGCCTTCTCTCCATCCTATACCCAGCAAAAACTGTTTCTTATGTGATTAATTGAACCCTCAGAAAAAAAATCAATTGTATTTGAAAATGACTTAACATCTGCTTGTGCTTGGCTGCACTCAACAGGTTTGATTGATAGTGTAATGGCTGTCCATATTGAACTCCTGTATAGTCATGAAACAGTCGGCCATCTGTCCTACTCCTTCAACATTCCCAAAGACTAACACAGCACTTTCACTTGGCACCAAACAAGCAGACATCATGCAAATTTGTTCAGGTCAGCTCCAAAATGTACATGGGCAACAGATTTCCTGATACACAAACGGAACAAATCACCGCCAAAACAAACAAGTAGAGCTAGGGTGGGTAATTCCTGTAAGACAGAGACAGGTTAGAGTGTATCTCTGTTACTTAAATAAACAAACAAATATATATGTTTGCATTTATGTAAACAATTCATATAAATGTGTGTAAGTATCACAGAATCACAGAATCACAGAATTGTAGGGGTTGGAAGGGACCTCTAGAGATCATCTTGACCAACCCCCCTGCCAAAGCAGGTTCCCTACACCAGGTTATGTTCCCTTCCAACCCAAGCCATTCTATGATTCCATGTACTTGATCTAGTAGTTGTCAACACTGCCTGTGACAGGGAGGTTGGAACTTAATGATCTTTGAGGTCCCTTCCAATCCAAGATATTCTATGATTCTATGATTCTTTGACACTCTACCTCATAACATCCTCTCCAAGTTGGACAGGATTGATGGCAGCTCTGCCAAAAAAGACCTGAGAGTGCTGGTGGATGGGAAGGTGGACATGAGCCAGAAATGTGCCCTCACAGCCCAGAAAGCCAAACATATCCTGAGCTGCACAAAAAAAAGTATGGCCAGCAGGTTGAGGGAAGTGATCCCGGCCCTCTACTCTGCACGGGTGAGATCTTATCTAGAGTACTGCATCCAGATGTGGAATCCTCAGTACAGAAGAGACATGGACCTGTTGAAGTGAATCCAGAGGAGGGACACAGAAATGATCCATGAAATGGAACACCTCTCCTACGAGGACAGGCTGAGAGAGCTGGAGATTTCAGCCTAGAGAAGCTTCCAAGATGATCTGATAGAAGATTTTCAGTATCTAAAGGGGAGCTACAGGAAAGAAGGTAACAAACTCTTTAGCAGGGTATATGGTTTCAAGCTCAAAGAGGGTAGATTTAGGTTGGATATAAGGAAAAAGTCTTTTACAGTAAGGGTGGTGAGGCACTGGAACAGGTTGCCCAGAGGCGTGGTTGATGCCCCATCCCTAGAGACTTTCAAGGTGAGGCTGGGTCAAGCCCTGGCAACTTGATCTAGCTGTGGTGCCCCTGTTCATTGCAGGGGAGTTGGACCAGATGGTCTTCAGATGTCCCTTCCAAGTCTAAGGGTTCTGTGATTCTATTACTCTAATAAGGAAACTCTAATAGGAAATGAGCAGTCACAAAGCAAATCCTAGGCACTACAGGACAGTTCAGAAGATGTTGCTAAGACATGCTGCTCCACTTGAATTTTCAGATTCATCTAAGTGTAGTCTCAAATGTATTATTCTTGGTTTAATGAAGGGCTATCACGATCATTGTCATTCTTTGAAGAACAGTCAGAGCCTCACTGCAAAAGATTGAGAACAGAAGCTGTTGACTATGATTTGCTCAGCTCAGAGCAGAGGAGCTGAGGAGGGGCCTGATGGCGACTGCAGCTCCTCACAGGGATCGGAGGGGCAGCACTGAGCTCTGCTCTGTGTGACAGCACACAGGGCCCGAGGGAACGGCATGGAGCTGCGTCAGGGGAGGGTGGGGTGGAGGTGAGGGACAGGTTCTGCACCGGAGGGGTGGGCATGGAACGGGCTACACAGGGCAGTGGGCGTAGCCTCAGCTGCTGCAGTTCAAGAAGCAGCTGAACAATGCTTTCAGATGTAGGGTTTGAATTTTGGATGGTCCTGTATGCACCCTTAAGGGTCCCCACAAAAACTCCAACAAGACGAAGAATGTAATCAGCAAAGTAGCAAACCTCAAGTTCCTTACCTATTAGATAGCCCACATTTTTTTTTTTTCATTCATTTCTTGTCTCTTTCCACTTTCCAACTTGATAAAATCTCAATTTTCTTTATTTCCATGAACCTATTTTACTATACACAGAGAGTAGCATCAGGAATAACGTAGCACAAACTTTACATAGATCTCAAGAAGTGCAGTGGAGTAAGACTAGACACCTACAGGAAGACAGAGCTAAACTTAAGACCTTCAGTGAAGGAACTTGAAGGAATTGAATTGTGGTTTCTATCCACCATCATAGACGTTCCCACTATAGCCTCATAGAAAAGAGAAGAAAAGAGAAGAAGAGAAGAGAAGAGAAGAGAAGAGAAGAGAAGAGAAGAGAAGAGAAGAGAAGAGAAGAGAAGAGAAGAGAAGAGAAGAGAAGAGAAGAGAAGAGAAGAGAAGAGAAAGAAAAGAAAGAAAAGAAAAGAAAAGAAAAGAAAAGAAAAGAAAAGAAAAGAAAAGAAAAGAAAAGAAAAGAAAAGAAAAGAAAAAGAAAAGAAAAGAAAAGAAAAGAAAAGAAAAGAAAAGAAAAGAAAAGAAAAGAAAAGAAAAGAAAAGAAAAGAAAAGAAAGTAGGCTTTATTTTTTTTTTTTTACTTATTTCTGGAATGTTGCCATTCCATTTTACGCTACTGGCCATAGCGTGCATTTTAATTATCTGTTTGCAGTCTTTTGACATCTTAGGAAAGAGAATCCAAGCATCAGGCCAGATATATCAATTTCATCAGCTTTTATTTTAGGATATGGAAAGAATACTACATATGGAATGGCTTTGTTGTTAGGGAAAATGTTAATTTCTGAATAATAGAATTGGATTGTCTAATTTTCACATCAGTATAAATGCAAAGTTGTTGATGTTGGCTTATTTCTGCAGGGAGGTGTTAGCTGTCAGGTCCCATTGATTTCAGCTTAGATATCTTAATTAGTCAATTCTATTGATTTGATGAGGATGTCATGGAAAGTAATTACTCTGCTTTCATTTTTCTATTTTAACATTTCTTCTCTTTTAAAAAGCAGATTTTTTAAATTGCTAAAGGTAGTAATATCAAGAAGGCAGTCAAATTATTTGGTTTAAGAATCAAACTAGCCTCCTAAGACCACTTATCATCATTTTGACAGATTTTGAAACAGACCACCAGAGCTACACTTAAAACTGTCAAAAAAAGTGTGTTTCAATACCGCTTCATCCCCAAGGCCTGATTATGGTTTGGTATTCTTAACTTACTTATTGAATTTTCCCTCAAGTATTCTATGTGCCTGAAAATTGTTGAGATACTCTTTTCCATCATGTTACAAGAAGTGCTTGTTCTACTATAGTACAGTAAGGACAACAAGGCTCCAACCACTGTTATGTCACTTCATTCATTTTTCACCTCTTTTCACTTCTGTATTTCATCTCCGACAAGATCTTGTCTATGCCTTTGTATGATCAAAGTCAAGAAAGTTATGGTGTACTGAATATGGATCAAAGACTCTTTTTATCTAAAAAGCTTGCATTTGGTTAAAATCAATATACATATTTTATAAAACATTTCAGTTTAGTCTCAAGTGCTGTTTGGGTCATTCTTTAATTTAAAATTAATCATATTTTGCAGATAGATGAGCCTAAGTAAAAATTCATGGAAAAATGCTAGCCACAGTCAAATGTGAGTATAATGATCTGGACAATCAGAAAAGTTCTCCAGAAGTAGGACAGGAGAAAACATTTATTTTGCTGCACTTATTTTAATAATAATAATGATAGTAGTAGTAGTAGTAATAGTAGTAGTAGTAGTAGTAGTAGTAGTAGTAGTAGTAGTAGTAGTAGTAGAAGAAGAAGAAGAAGAAGAAGAAGAAGAAGAATTAGGATAGCAACTTTTCATGAAGGGTGCCAGTGATCACTAGGAAGCCTTTTTAGGGCTCTACAGAAGTAGAGGAGAAAGTTTTGACCACATGAAGGTCCTAATCTGTGTGTTTCTGACTGCCTTTGCAAGTAAGATTAACACCTCCTCTCAGTTTTTTTCTTTTACTGATCCTGCCCCAAACTACTGCAGTTAAGGTCAGCTGTTTATCTGTGGCTTTCAGATAAACTTTCAAAACTAGTTGTTGAGTTTTAGGAGTTGGAGAGATTATTTTAGGAATTAGGAATACTAGTTTTGGAAGAACAGCTTCACAGAGATTATGAATGTAAGTTACACAAAAAATGCAACAGTCTGATTTCAAGAAGTTTGCTGGCAAATAATGGAGTCCTGTTTCAGAACAAATTTCAGACATAAGAGAGAAAAAGTTCAATTTTTTTTTGTACTAAGTTGCTCCCATCATAATGTTGGGACTGTGGAAAATGAAACAGTATATGGAGGAACCAGAGAATTCTTTTATTGTCAAATTGGCTTACTGCAATACACTACTCTCTGTATATCCATGAGGCTTCTTCATTATTTTATGATCTCTACTGGAAAACACGCTGTAATACAAATCCAGCCTTTCCTGTTAGTCCAGAAGTAGTTGCAAGAATGCTTCACTTACTCTTCTTGCAGTATTGCATGCTTTTTTTTTTTTCTTCTTTTTTTTTTCCAGTAAGTGTTGAAACAGTCTAAGGAAGTTCCCATGTCTTATAACCAGGACGCTGTGATCTTGAGTACATTCCTTGTTTTCAGGGAACAACAATAATGTTCTTCAGATAATTTCTACAAAAGAGTAATTCAAGGGCTAAGTTCCAACAAGAGAAGGAGAAGAATCACTGTATTAAAACCTTCTTCATTTAGACTATATTCTGCTACTTTAAGAAGATAATACTTAGTTTGCATCATGGTACTGGAAAAATGTGAAAAATTATGGGAATCGTAGATTATAAACCATGGCAATCCAACTTTTTGTCTTGCCTGGGTCACACTTAGTGAAAAGGAATTGTCTTGAAATGCATATAAAATATATAGTTAATCTATATAAGTAACAAAACTTACAGTGCAATTCACAAATGTACATACTGCCAAAGAAACAATGACATGAATAAGATGTGATTGTAAAGTGAAGGATATTTTTCTCTGATGAAGTAAGGCTTATAAAGGTCTGGCAAAGTAACATAATCTTTTTTTTTTTTTTTTTTTTTTTTTTAGAATATCTGATTACAACTCTATATATTCCATTTGAAAATTCACAGGTAATGTATTTATGTTGACTGAAAATGGAGTCACAAATATACCACATTATTGATGATTTTCTTTGCAATCTTGAAACCTGTTCTCAAATTCTTTCGTACAAACAGCAAGCACAGCTGCAGATTTTTTCATTGTTCACAAAAACATGTTTATTCAACACATCAAAATGCTTAAAATAATTTGTCATAACTTCAGTTAGAGCTGCACCGTGCCCTCTCCATGCCCTGGTTTCAGCCCTGATATTGCCTATTGCACATCGATGTTTGGTTGTTGCTGAGTGATGGACACCATCAGTCAGGCTGGGCTGCTTGCCAGGGAAGAGCTGCCACCATGACGGCTGAGGGCAGAGGGCAGCCACAGTATGAGCTACGCTGGGCTGCATGCAGTCCATGGGCTGAGGTTCTGACATGCCTTCTAGAACCACAGTGTCTGCCAAGACAGTTATCAGCTTCATATCAACAATAGTTCTTCGACTATGTGAACCTATGCCATGGCTACTATAATACATAGTAGCTTTTCATAGAACTGAGATTGATTTTCTAAAATATAAGGTTTTATCATGTTAATGTTCAAACATTGTCCATATTTCAGCATTTGAATATGATGTATTGCATAATTGCATCACAATACTTTTTATTATAAAATCACCACATTCTTGGTATGGCAAATTCAGCTTCCTTCAGTATATCTTTTTCCCTCTTGAAATGTGATGTCCTTTGTTTTCCAGACCTTTTCAACATCTGTTTCTCTCATTAGAATTTGTAGGACTGGTAAAAGAAGTAGCAGAACCTTGGTGTCTCAGAAGATACGGAAAAAAAAAAAAAAAAAAAAGAAACATACAAAAAAACAACAGGAATTCTATTCTAACTAATACCTATTGGAACTCATTTTATTAATTTTTACATTTTAAATATCTGTATGTGTTTTTAGTGGCACTTTTTCTAAAGGCAATTTTTGAATCTCTATTCTGCTTTTTCTTCCTTGAGACGTCATATCTTTCTCTTTGCACTTTGAATATTAAGATCTCTTCAGAAATTCTAAGTTGAGAAAAATTGCTATGATCTTCAGTGACATAATAAAGCAATTCTCAGTGAGATACATAGATACCATTTTAATAATTTTATATCAATTTTTAAATGAGGTACTTAAATGTAAGATGGTCACTTAGATATTGTGATCATTCTGCTTATAGTATGAAGATCTGATAAACAATAGAAGAGTTTTTGCATTTTAGTATACTGTCCTGAATACCAAGAGTGTTGTTTAATATCTGTATCTACAGTGAACTGCATCAAGGAAATAGAAGATGTCCTATTGCAAAATGACTAGGCTGGAAATAACCTTCTTAATAACCTGATTTCCTCTAAGATTGTTCTCACAAGATTGAGTATAATTCAGTTTCTAAATCAAAGTGATATTCTACAAAGTACTAAACTTTTATAATTATGAGGAGAAAAATATCTGTGTCTTCAGGTTCTACAATAAACTGGAGTTTCCATTAAAAAAAAGATGGGATGCTTGCTTTATTCTGCATTTCTAAGTTTGGGTGTACGTAAGATAGAAAATTATACTGACTCCAGGCAGGGAATAATCAGTTTCTGACACAGTTGGAATAGTTCAATATTCATTGTTTAGTTGATAGAGAAGAGGTTGAATCTGCTAAGAATTTTTAACATATTTTGCCAGTATTTACAATTGATTAATGTAATATAAAAATACATACAAATATAATTCATATGTGTATGTACCATAGTACATATACTTTATTTAAATAAATTCACAAGCATACATATTTAAGATAAATAAATTCTAAAAATGTTGCAACAGCACCTTTTCTATCAAAGAAATAATCAATCTGAAAGCTCAAAATATCAACATACGTCAGAGTTCAATTCTTTCATGTAATATGAATTTGTTTTTATTTCTATTTTAAATTGCTTTTGCCCCAGTAAAATGAATTGGAGCTGTGGGTTATTTTGTGTGCTGATGTGTATGAGGATTATCTATTAGATCTTGATTCCTTATTTATCTCCTATGCAAATCTCTGGCCAGTGGTGTTCTCATAAAGTGCTTGAATTGTAACATTAAAAAAAAAAAAAATTATTAATATCCACCTGACATTCTTTTATGAATAAGTCAAAGATCAAAGCAGCAAATTTAAAAATCACCATTTTATCTTTGGTCTGGGAGCAAATATAAAAAAAAAAGAGAGAGAGACTGTCAAAAGTGACACTAAACTTACAAGCAAAATTAGAGAAAAAACATTCTGACTGGCATTGTGGGTCGTGTATGTTCTGTAGGTTCTGGACTTCCATAATTTCTATTGCAAGCACTTTTTTGGAATACATTAAGAAAAGTTTCAAGCAGGAAAGATTGAGCATAGCATCAGAGCTCCTCTAGGTGCTGAGCTCCAACTTGGTCCAGCACTCTTTGGCCAGCTTCCTCCAGCTGCCAGCAATCAAGGCTGGTGGCAGTCCTAGTCCTGAGTCCTAGATTTGAAAAGTAACTATCACATGAAGGAGAGATAGAAGATAAACATCTTTACAGAAAAAAAAAATATGCTGCTCTTGTGGGCAGCCTTTCTTTCCACTTGCACAAAATTTTTAGTTTTACTACCACAAGTGGCATTTTTCTTCCTTTACTCTGTTCTTATTTTTAAATCACCAAAAAACATTAATAGTGTCATCTAATTTCAGGGTATTTTGCTTGTTCTTCTAACTGTGTGGAAAATCACTTGTTCATTCCTACTTCTCTTACTGAAAGACTTTATCTTCAACTTACAATTTAAAAAAGTTTTTGGAATACTAGATATATTTCTACTTTTCCATTATTTTGTTTGCATGCTTTAATAGATAAAGCTTTGATTCATCAGATCACTTAATCCCAGCTTTAAATCTTTTTTGAAATATTTAGTTAGATTCTACTGAGTCTGTTCTTCAATATATGATTTTATTTTGTGAAAGTGATGTACTTTATAATAAAATTATGAGACTTCAAACTGGTTCAAAATTCTGCATTTAATTGGTGTTTTGTTGGTATATTTGTTTTGTTTTATTCTGTTTTCACTGTGACTTATAAGATTAATAGCTCAATGAGTCTTAATATGGTTTATAGAGTTTCACAGGATCACAGAATAGCTGAGGTAAGCAAGGATCTCTGAGTCCAGCTGTTCCAGGCTCTTCTCAAGCAAAAACACTCAGAGCAAGGATCCCAGGATCATGTCCAAGCAGCTTCTGAAGATCTCTAATGAGACTCTGTAGCCTCTGGGCAGCCTGTGCCAGTGCTCTTTTGCCTACACAGTAAATAACTATTCCCTGATGGCAGATCCTCTTGAGTTTCAGTTTCTCTCCATTGCTTCTTGTGGTATTGAACAGAGCCTCTTGAGTTGCTGGTTTGCCAAGAATAGTGTTAACTTCCATAGTGGCGAGGACATATTGCTGGTTCATGTTCAGCTTGGTGTCCAACAGGACACCCGGGTCCTGTTCAGGACCTGCTTTTTAGCAGAATGTCCTGGTGCCTGAGGTTGTTCCTCTCCAGGTGCAGGACTTTGCACTTCTCCTTGCTGACCTTCATGGGATTCTCATCAGCCCACCTCTCCAGCCTATCAAGTTTCCTCTGGATGACAGCATGAACCTCTGGTGAGTCAATTTTTTTCCCTCAGTTCTTTGTCATCTGTGAATTTACTGAGGGTAAACTCTATTCTATTGTCCAGATCATCGGTGAAGATGTTAAACAGGACTAGACCAAGTATTGGGCCCTGGGGTACTTCACTCATTACTGGCTTCCAATTAGTCTTTGTGCAACTCACCACTACCGTCTGACTACCATACTTTATCACTGGAGCAACAATACAAATATGTCCTCTAGGATAGATAAATAAGTACCAGAAAGGAAAGGATCTACGCCAAGCATTTTTGTGGCACAGATGAATACTTGTAAAGTAGCATTGCTCAAATAAAAGGAAATGCTTTAAGATGCATTAGCTACCACCAGAAAAGAAGAAAAAGAAATGTCAGGAAAGAGGGGTTTCTTTCAATTAGAGTATACTGAAGCCAACAAGTCAACGGAATATTGTTTGCGATTTTTCTACTACTAGCCTGATCTAGAGCATTTGAACAAGTTACTAGCTGTGAAGAATTGTTTTCAGCTTATGTTATGTTCCTGTTTCTGCCTATTTGCATTAGTGCCCTGAAGCATTTCTTAGGTTTGCTGCTTGAAGAAAATGAACTGCAGCACTATATTTACCTGATAACTTTCATATAGCAGATTCGATCAGATGGAATCATTCTGCAGCCACTTATTTTTTGGTGGTGGGTATCAACAATGCAATGGCAATTAACAGGACACTGGAACAAGATTACATTCCATAACAGGGAAGTCAAACTATATTTCAGCTGGTAAGTAGTAAAAATTCAATTAGAACATGAATCAATTAAAACTAAATTGAACACAGCAGTAGATAACATTCTTTTGGAAGTAATCTTGTACTTGTAGAGGGATATGTCTACTTAGCAAGCTAGCCTCAGGGATGCTCTGACCTGTGCCTGAGAGCTGGCCCTGCACATGGCAGTCCCAGAATGAGGGCAGGGCTTTGATTAGAGTTCCTCTTCCTTTGTATTTTCTCCCTCCCTCTCCAAAGGGTTCCTCACTGGCAGGAAGTCAGGCACTGGAACAGGCTCCCCATGGCAATGGTCATGGCCCCAAGCTGTCAGAGTTCAAACAACACACAATACTCTCAGGCATATCGTCTGATTTTCAGGTGGTCTTATGTGCAGCCAGCAGGTGGACTCGATGATCCTTGTGGGTCTCTTCCAACTCGGGATATTCTATGATGATATGAAATTGCACTGTGCACGTAGCCATACCTGGAGATCTGGCCCATGTATCAGCACTTTGTTCCTTAGCCACTCCTTTAGTATCCAGCTGCTGTGAGAATGTAGAACTGGAATTGTTGATCTTAATATCGTTACAAAGGCTTCCTCGTTTGTTTGTTTGCTTGCACTCCCACCTGTTCCCCTGAACCTTTGGAGAGGCAGAACAATCGCAGTTTGAATGTCAGCAGCAAGCTGGGACATACAGCACGTTAGACTCTGAAACTGCTCTTACAGGCATCAACTGACCACTTCTATGTACCTAGGATGAAACCCTCTCCCCTCTTAAGTCTCACAGAATTTACCACATCATTCCCAGGTAAAGACATGACTGGCATCACATTTGGCATCCTTTATCAGCTTGACTTTAAATCAGTATAGCAGTCATCATATTCATTTATAGTTAATTTGTAAATGTACTTGCTTCCACTTTCATGTCTGCTTCTGTAATCACTTGAATCATTTAAGCATTCATGCTCAGAGAAGTAGCAAAGAATCCTCTGAAGAAGCCTCTGAAAACTAGGTCTGCAAAGAGATTCAGCAGAAATCCATGTTTGCCCTGTACAGTGGAGCACATGTGAAAGACACCAAGTTAGCACAGAAATATCTGGAAATGCTAGATCTGAAGACAGTTGGGCAGAGACAGTTAATTACATCTTTGAGCTTAATGTTATACTGACACAGGTATAATGTTTGTAGTATGACTGCTGGCATGTCAGTGGAAGGCCACAGGTGTTTCAAAGGCAACATTATTTTGCTGGACCATGGAGGGACTCAGGTCCCAACTGTAATTCCCAAAATTCTTCTCTTCTAAACATCAAAGTCTCCTAGAAAAGCTTCAGAATATTTAATTGTGCACACACCCAGAAGCATCATAGCCTCAGTAGCTCAGACCCTGATGAGTTTCTTTATGGAGATTCACAGCGTGGTCAAGGAAAGGGCACATCATATTTTTCTTCCTTTTGCAGAATTTGCAATGGTTACCACTCGTGCAAATTTCTACATGGGAGGTATTTGGAGTAGACATGTTTAAGTTTCCAGCTTACTGTCCACTAGTCAAATTCTCAATCTTGTTTAACTGTCTTGACAACCTCTAGGCTCTATCTCTAGCCTGTTAGAGAACATACCCTAAATGACAACCAAGGCAGGTAGTAGGCTGTATAGCATGTTCCTTGCATTAGTCAGTAGAACATGAAGACAAGAATCTTCATAACTGTTCTTCAGTGGATATTTCCTCAGAGGGGCTGTCTCCAATCAGGATGCATCCCTCTCCAGTACTGCATGTTTGACACAGGCCAGCCCTTTAATCCAGAAAGAGACTGCATAGACACAAAAATTGTCTAGGTCCTCCATAAGGAAATATATATCACTACTTCTATAAAGATCTCAGCTTATTCTTTTCAGTGATTTATATACTGCCAGTGTTTAAACCTTTTTGTTCCTATATGAACTGTAAATGGCAGCTGCATTTTTTTTTCAGATATGACAGTTTCATGCAGTAGGTTATTTTTTCCCATTAGAACACATGCCATTAAATCCATTATGCTTTCTACTTTCTCTGTCAGCACAATCTGTCTCTTTGCTTTGCTGCAGTTAATGTCACTATTAATTAATCTTATCCTTAATTCATTCCTTGTGTATTTTTTAAAGAAAATGTAGAGCTCATAATGAGCTGAACTGACAGATTTGGAGATCAAAGGCACAGATCCTCAGAGATACACTGGAACATAATTACGATTTAGGTACCCAACTTCCACTGATTTCAGTAGTAGTTGGGTGCCAAAGTATCTTTCAATATTGGTGCCAGAGTTCATATTTTTTTATTAGTTTTAATGCGAAGTTCCCTTCATTAGATTCATTTTGAAAGATATTGTGTCCAAGGATGTTACAAGCCAGAGCAGCCTTTCATAGTCAGTTGAGTCACCAATCTTGCTGTGAGGCTGAGTGTAACCCTGCTTGCAGTTGTAGCTTAGTGGTAGGAGAAATGTTTTCACCTAGCTGATGGCTGAACAGTCACTTCCACCCAGTTCCATCAACACTTCCTACACAGCTGAAAAGAAAAACTTACTTCCTTTAAAACTCCCTCACCAATGTTCAGAGATAAAAATCGTAATTTTCCATCTGTACTTTACTTTGCATTCAAAAGAATGAGGAGATGGGGCAGTCTTTTCCTTTCATTCAAGACACTGAGTTCACCCTGCAAGTTGTCTTCTTACATTGCTTCCTGTGAATAGACTAGAGCAACTATTTTGCGGAATTTATTTATTTTTTTTTAATGCTGCAGCTGAAACAGAAGTAATTTGTATGATGCCCTGCAACAGTGCCTGTTCTGCAGGGTGGTATGCAATAGCATGCAGCCTGACCCTATGCAGCAGGGACCAATTTAAACCCATGAGTAGCTCCAGTGAAGTCAGACATGTTTCTGAGGCTAAGCATTACCTAACTGCCATGTTGCATTTGCTCAGAGTGTTAAGCATTATCCCAGATTGTATCTCAAATATCTTAGCAGCCTGATAAGCTCTACCTCATGCCCTGAGGGTGAGTGCATCCTCATATAGAGTAGGATACAATAATAAGTGATACCCGGATAACTCTGTTTCTTCATGAACAGAGATAATTGGACCCTTGCTATCTTTTCTCAAGTTTACTTACTTCTATAACAAAATGTGATCAAACTCCAAATCACATTTGCTAAGGTTTTTTTGCTGTTTTTTCTTCTGTAATGTTTTGTACCATATCATAATATTGCATTGTAGTATTTTTCATATGGAAAAGCAAAATAGCTAATTCATATATAAGGATCACTTCAGTGGAGTAGCAAGTAGCAGCATTAGTGGAGGCTGAACTGTCTTTATACCATAGGAAAAGCAGAATATGACTCCACTCCAGTTACAGGGTGAAGAAGTCCTACAGACATGCTGGAGCAGACACTGCTGCTTCCTTCATCCTTTTGGGGTCATCTGCACCACTTAGCCTCATTACCACAGAGGATACAAGTAACGTGGTGCTGACTGAGCAATCTCAGTTGTATTCCTCATCATATGAAATGAAAGAATATTAAAGGAACTTGACACTCTACTTCAAAGGTCAACAAATAATTCTCAGTGCCTCCGTATATAAAGCAAATGACAGTGGACAATGGGCACAGTTTTGTTTCACATGCTGGTTGTAGATTAAAGCAAAGTGGCGGGAAATAATGAGGTTTAAATTGGTGAATTGTTTTTTGTGTTCTGGAGATAAGCCTATAATACACATTGCACCCAAACTACAGAATTTCAGAGAAGAGATGTTTTAGAGCATTTTAGCATACGCACTGATTTTTTTGATATTTTATTTACAGAAATATTGGTATTCCTCATTACCTTTACACAGTCATGTCACAATTTTAGATTAAAACCTTAAACTAATTGTAATAAAACTGAGTAGTATTAGAAAATGAGCACTCCTAAAAGCTGATTTTAGTAAGGGGTGTAGTAGAGAAAGTGAAATGTACCAACAAAGGATCTGGTCCGTATGTTAAATTTTTAGTGTTTATGAATGAAAGAAGGTGCAAAGAGGTAAAGGATGACTCATGCATTTTCTTTTAAAGCAAAGGAATTTCATGAAATAATTTCACTGCTCATATCCTTCCAAACACTCCCTATACTGGTCCAGATGTAGACTGCACAGACAAGAAGATTGGCAATACATAGACCTTTGTGTCATCTTATGTCTTCCTGAAACATGAAGAACTACCATGCAGCTACTAACTTGTTCAGAGGTCATAAATAGTAGGCAGTGAGTTCAGCAGCAATGAGTAACAGAAATGATAAAATATGCTGCATCCCTCTAAATCTGCTGCTTTCTATAGCCCTTCCTATTTATTCTAGTAGGTGCCTTTTTTGTACAAGGAAACTCAGACTGAACTCATACAAAACCAGACTAGCAGATTGACAATGCAAGTGCTGTAGGCTTGATGGTTTCAAGGATACTCAGGCAAAAGATTCAATATAAATTAAGCTGTAATAGTAAGGACTCTTACTCTGGGAAAGATAAGATTCAGGTGAGAGAGAAGACAGAGTAATGCAATTAATAGTTATTACACTAAAGAACCTTTATCACTAGCAAATGATATTATTAGGGCTGAAGACAGTAATTTGGGCAAATAGTTCTATTAACATGCTTTAGTTGAAGTAGATCCCTTGAGTCTATTCAGCGTGCTGATGGAAGTGTTTTCTTTGGGTCTCAGCGTTCCAATTGTTTTGGGTTTTTCTGCTTTCTAATGTCTTCATTCCTCACACTCCCACTGCGCAGAACATGAAGATGGCATTTACAATGGTAAATTCCAAGTATTCAAAATATGGAAACAGCATAATAATTATCAGAAATATTGACTTGAATAAAAGAAAGAAAGAAAAAAAAAAGCGAACAACAGTAAACAATTACTTGGAAGTCAAAATAATTTCTCTTCTGTTTTTCCTGTGAGTAAATTTAAGGAGGTTCTCTCTAACCTTGATAGCTTGAAGTTCATGCTAACCACAAAAAATAAAAGGATTCTTTTTCCCATGTTACATGTGCACCTGGATCAGGGCACTCCCAAACAAAGAATCCCAAGTAAAGAATCACTTGAGAGCAGCCCTGAGGAGAAGGACTGGGGGATGTTGGTTGATGAAAGATTTAACGTGAGCCAGCAATGTGCTCTTGCAGCCCGGAAGGTTAACCATATCCTGGGTTGCATCAAGAGAAGTGTGACCGGTAGGCCAACGGAAGTGATTCTGCCCCTCTACTCTGTTCTTGTGAGATTCCATCTGGAACAGTGACAGTTCTGGGGCCCCCAACACAAGAAGAACATGGAACTGTTGGAGCAGGCTCGGAGGAGGGCCGCAAAGATGATCAGAGGGCTGGAGCATCTTCGCTCAGAGGACAGTCTGAGAGAATTGAGGATCTTCAGCCTGGAGAAGAGAAGGCTCCAGGGGGACCTTATAGAGGCCTTCCAGTACCTGAAGGAAGACAACAGGAAAGCTAGGGAGAGACTTTTTATAAAGGCAGGCAGCAACAGGACAAGGGAAAATTGTTTTAAACTGGAACAGGATAGGTTTTGACTAAATATTAGGAAGAAATTCTTTACTGTGAGAGTGATGAGACACTGGAATAGGTTGCCCAGTGAGGTTCTGGATGCCCCCTCCCTGGAAGACCAGGCTGGATGGGGCTTTGAGCATCCTGGTTTAGAGGGAGGTGCCCCTGCCTATAGCACAGGAGTTGGAACTAGATGATCTTAAAGGTCCCGTCCAACCAAAACCATTCTATGATTCTACGGTTCTGTGATATTCGTATATTTCGAGAAGAGGTGCACTGAAAAAGGCAACAGAGCTGTCTTAGTTCCTTGGCTGAATCTCCTTCCATGCTCATCAAGCTTTCTTTTATTTACCTTCTCTGAGTTCCCTTGATTCTAACAGCACTACATTTCTCTAAGCAATTTTTTCTCACCATTTCCCTTATTTTTTTAAGTGCAAATTTCTCCTTAAATAAGTGTTTTCTTCAGCAAGTCTAAAGCTGAAATCTCCATCAGTGTTTTCCTTTTCTTCCAAGCTCAGGATCAGTGCGTCCCTGTGAGCAAGAAATCGGGAAAAGGTGGCAGGAGACCTGTGTGGATGAGCAAGGAGCTCATGCGCAAGCTCAAAGGAAAGAAGAAGGTCCATGAAATGTGGAAAAAGGGTCTGACTACTTGGGAATAATATAGGAATGTAGTCAGGGCCTGCAGGGATGCAACGAGGAAGGCTAAAGCCCGTCTGGAATTGAATCTAGCTAAAGTGATAAAGAATAATAAAAAAGGCTTCTTCAGATATGTTAACAGCAAAAGGAAAACCAGAGAGAATGTGGGCCCCTTACTAAGTGAGGGGGGGGTTCTGGTAACGGGGGATGCTGAGAAGGCAGAGATACTGAATGCCTTCTTTACTTCCGTCTTCAGTGAAAAGGCTCTCCTGCAGGAATCCCACATCCTGGAGGTTAGGGAGAGGGTCTGGGGAATGGGAGACTTCCCTTTAATCAGGAAAGAGGACATGCGTGAGCGCCTAGGCAGTACTAAGGTCCACAAGTCCATGGGACCTGATGGGGTGCATCCACGTGTGCTGAGGGAGCTGGCGGAGGTCATTGCCGAACCGCTCTCCATCATTTTTGAGAGGTCTTGGATAACAGGGGAGGTCCCTGAAGGCTGGAGGATAGCCAATGTCACTCCGGTCTTCAAAAAGGGCAAGAAGGAAGATCCAGGTAATTATAGGTCTGTCAGCCTCACCTCTGTCCCTGGAAAGGTGATGGAACAGCTTGTGCTGGATACCATCTCCAGACAACTGGGAGAAAAGGAGGTTATCAGGAGTAGTCAGCATGGGTTCACCAAGGGGAGGTCGTGCTCGACCAACCTGGTGGCCTTCTATGATGCTGTCACATGCTGGGTGGATGGGGGAAGAGCGGTGGATGTAATCTACCTTGATTTTAGAAAGGCATTTGATACTGTCTCCCACAACATCCTTATAACAAAGCTGAGGAAGTGTGGGATAGATGAGTGGACAGTGAGGTGGGTTGAGAACTGGCTGACTGGCAGAGCGCAGAGGGTCGTCGTTGGTGGTGCAGAGTCTGGCTGGAGACCTGTAACCAGTGGTGTCCCCCAGGGGTCTGTGCTGGGTCCGATCTTGTTCAACATCTTCATCAATGACCTTGATGAGGGGATAGTGGCCACCCTCAGCAAGTTTGCTGATGATACGAAGTTGGGAGGATTGGCTGACACGCCTGAAGGCTGTGCTGCCATTCAGCGAGACTTGGACAGGCTGGAGAGCTGGGCAGTAAGAAACCGGATGAGGTTCAACAAAAGCAAGTGTAGGGTCTTACACCTAGGGAGAATAATTGCATGCACCAATACAGGCTGGGGGATGAGCTGCTGGAGAGGAGCTCTGCAGAGAGGGACCTGGGCGTCCTGGTGGACGACAGGTTGGCCATGAGCCAGCAGTGTGCCCTCGTGGCCAATGGCATTCTGAGGTGCATTAACAAGAGCGTGTCCAGCAGGTCGAGGGAGGTGATCCTCCTCCTCTACTCTGCCCTGGTAAGGCCTCATCTGGAGTACTGTGTCCAGTTCTGGGCTCCCCAGTACAAAAAAGACAGGGATCTCTTGGAAAGAGTCCAGCGGAGGGCCACAAAGATGGTGAAGGGCCTGGAGCATCTCCCCTATGAAGAAAGGCTAAGTGAACTGGGTCTGTTTAGCCTTGAGAAAAGACGATTGAGAGGGGACCTGATCCAGGTTTATAAATATCTGAGGTGTGGTGGCCATAGCGGTGAGGCCAGTCTCTTTTCAGTGGTACGTGGAGACAGGACGAGGGGAAGCGGACATAAGCTGCAGCATAGGAAGTTTCGCACGAATGTGCATAAGAACTTCTTCATGGTGAGGGTGACGGAGCACTGGAACAGGCTGCCCAGGGAGGTTGTGGAGTCTCCTTCTCTGGAGATATTCAAGTCTCGCCTGGACGCCTACCTGTGCGACCTGGTGTAAGGAACCTGCTTTGGCAGGGGGGTTGGTCTCGATGATCTCTAGAAGTCCCTTCCAACCCCTACAATTCTGTGATTCTGTGATTCTGTGATTCCTCTTCTGCCCTCCAGAAGGACTCTATTCCTATTTTCATTTTGAAATTGCTTGTTGGTTAATGAGCATCACCTCAGGCTGTCAGTCTCTGAACAAGCACAATGTCACAGGGATCGAATATCAACCTTTATGTATTTACTCATATGATGCAATATTAAACAACCTGCAAAAAATTGAGCTAAAATAGATGACAGATCATTCTACAATTAAATTGTGATTTTGCTGTTGAGATAAAAATCAATATAAGTGTTCATGTTGCAAAAGAAGAGTGTACTTCACAGGAAATAAATAAAAGTTTGTTATTTTATAATATATCTGTCCACATATTTTACAGTATTGTTCCCTATTATTACATTTCTGATCAAGACTAATGCTCATTAAAAAATCTAATATAACAATGAAAAAAATTATATGGAAAATTTTTTGTCCTCTGTTACAATTGCTATCTCCTCCATTTTTTGGAAACCATGGAAAATTAGTCTCGGGCCGTTGTAATCTTAATTATATCTTGGAACATATGATGTTGGAAATGTATTGAATAAATTCTATTGGTGAGATTACCTTTGCCTCTTAATGCAAAATCTCTATGTTCATATGCTTGCATTATTTAAAATACAAAAGGAAGGCAACTGAAAAATGGGATGCTTTGTTGTGCAGTCATATTCATGAAAATTCATTTAGTTGTGATGAGGTTCAAAAAAAAAAAAAGAGGGGAAAAAACCTTTTGCTGTTCGAAGTAATACAAGGCTGCATTTAAGCAGTAAAATGCATAGGCTAAAAAACAAAGTTTTTATATGCTCTCAAAATCAGATTTTTATGGATTTGACAAACATATAGCTAGATGGCAGCTGTAACTCAGCGTGTTTGGCTTTATTCCAAACAGACAGGAAATAGGTACCATTCTAAGAGGAGACACAAGGTCTCTGCAGATAACTGGTTTGACTATGGCCAGTATCACTTATGGATGTAACAGGTGGGTACATCATCAGTTCCAGCAACACTTTTCTCCACATTTGTATCAAATTCAAATGCTGAACTCTGTACACAATTGAACTACAATTTGACTGTGCTTTTACCTTCCATCAATTGGTCTGTGAGAAGCATAAAATGAAGTATGAGTTAACGTGCTGGATCAGCTGCTGTTGTTATAACTTCACAAAGTGACTGTGACTCCTGGCTAAGCATTTGCACCGTATTTCCTGTCTTGTGATGTTCCCAAAATGGGGGAGCTCCTTTTCCAGGATTCAAGTGGTCAGATGATGTAATTGGCAGATTCAACTGTGCCCCTATGATAAATGGAATGGTGACAGAAAACACTGCCACGGACTATATGAAGTGTGCCATTTCATTTCCATGGTGCTAGTACCCAGTGACAAGAAACGTGTTTAAATAATGCTTAGAGGCAGGATACTTGAGCAAGGATGCAGAATGAACTCAGGCCTTCCTGCACAGCAGCCCCAATGACAGCCAGCATTCTGTCTGAGTGAACGAGCAGACATGCTAAGCTGCGAGGCTGTGCTCCAGGACCTGCTCATTAAAAATAAATGTAAACGAATCAGCTGTCCCAACTTAAACTCTATGTTTGAAATGAACAAGCAATAGCTTAGACCACAAACAAATGTTCCTCAGCAAGGTGTAATTTCTTACTTCCACTGTAGAGGTTCTCATAATGTCTTCATGGAATTGATGATTGTGCCAGGTTTATCCAGACCTTATTTCCTTCCTTGTTTTACTTAATTCCCTTAAAAGACTGTAGTACACACTATGTATTCTTTTAAAATATTTTTCTCCTACCAGTCATGATCTTTTTTAAATTTGTGAGGTTTTTTCACTTCCAGAGACACATCTGCCTATGCAATCTTTCTCACTATATTTTCATGAAGACATTTGGGATTCTAAATCTGAAACAGCAATGGCTTCTTAGGGTTACTTGCTAACAGAACAGGAGAAGGAGTTTTTTTTGTGTGGCCAAATCCCACAGAGCTGCTGAGCCTTATAAAACACAATGTTCTCAACTATTCAGAGTGTTTTCTTGTTATAATAAAATTTATTACAGAGACCAACCAGGGTTATTCAGACAAAATTTGAGGGTTTTTTTTTAAATGTGGATATCTAGGCTTTCATCTCTAAACTCAGAGCACAGTGCCTAAGCTTCAGATGGAACCATCCCTAGATCAGACTGCTTAAAGTGAAATCTTCAACAGCACTTCCTGCTGTTTTCCCTATTGAGAACACCTCTCTCTGTTAAGATGCCAATGACAATCACTGCTGCAAATAGAAAGCCCAGAATTATCAGTGGTTGCAATGAAGAGTGATGTGCTGGTGCTAGGCGATTCAGGTGGAGAGAGTCAGAGAGCTCCTTCTCCATCTGGACTATCACAAATCCATGGGACCGGATGGGCTACACCCTCAGATGCTGAGGGAGCTGGTGGGGGTGATTGCCGAGCTGCTCTCAGCCACCTATCAGTGCTCCTGGTTAACTGGAGAGGTCCCAGAGGATTGAAGGCTTGCTGATGTGACTCCCATCTTCAAGAAGGGCCGTAAGGAGGATCCAGGGAACTATAGGCCTGTTAGCTTGACCTTGGTACTGGGGAAAGTAATGGAGCAAATCATCGTGGGTGAGATTGCATGGAATGTGCGTGGTGTCCAGGGGATCAGGCCCAGCCAGCACAGGTTCATGAAGGGCAGGTCGTGCTTGACCAACCTCATCTCCTTCTATGACTGGGTGACCAGACTGGTAGATGAGGGAAGGGCTGTTGATATAGTTTACCTAGACTTCAGCAAAGCCTTTGACACGCTCTCTCACAGGCTTCTGCTGGGGAAACTGGCTGCCCGTGGCCTGGACAGGTATACACTCCTTTGGGTAAGAAACTGGCTAGAGGGCCATGCCCAACAGGTAGTGGTTAATGGAGTTAAGTCCAGCTGGCGACCTATTTCAAGTGGTGTCCCCCAGGGGTCAGTACTGGGGTCCATCTTGTTTAATGTCTTCACTGATGATCTAGATGAGGGGATTGAGTGTACCCTCAGTAAGTTTGCAGATGACTACAAGTTGGGAGGTGGTGTGGATCTGTCTGAGGGTAGGGAGGCCCTTCAGAGGAATCTAGATAAGCTGGATCACTGGGCTGAGATGAATGGGATGAGGTTCAACAAGGCCAAGTGTCAGATCCTGCACTTTGGCCACAACAACCCCATGCAGCGTTATAGGCTTGGGGATGAGTGGCTGGATGACTGTGAAGAGGAAAGGGACCTGGAGGTGTTGGTTGATGCTTGGCTGAACATGAGCCGACAGTGTGCCCAGGTGGCCAAGAGGGCCAATGGCATCCTGACCTGCATTAGAAATAGTGTGGCCAGCAGGAGCAGGGAGGTGATTATCCACCTCTACTCAGCACCGGTGAGGCTTCATCTCGAGTATTGTGTTCAGTTTTGGACCCCACACTACAGGAAAGATGTTGAGGACCTGGAGCGTGTCCAGAGAAGGGCAATGAAACTGTAGAGGGGTCTGGAGCACAAGTCTTATGAGGAGCGGCTGAGGGAGCTGTGACTCTTTAGTCTGGAGAAAAGGAGGCTCAGGGGAGACCTCACTGCACTCTACAACTTCCTGAAGGGAGGTTGTGGTGAAGAGGGGTTTAGCCTCTTCTCCTAGGCAATGAACAGGACCCAGGGAAATGGTCGCAAGTTGTACAGGAGGTGGTTTAGGTTGGACATGAGGAAAAACTTTTTCTCTCAGAGAGTGGTCAGGCACTGGAATGGCCCTGCCCAGGAAGGTGGTGGAGTCACCATCCCTGGCAGTGTTCAAGAGGCGTCTGAATGAGGAACTGTGAGATATGGTTTAGTAGCTTGTGGTAGCAGTGGTAATGAGAAGACGGTTGGACTAGATGATCTTATAGGTCATTTCCAATCTTGTGATTCTATGATTCTATGCCATATTGCTGTGGTGTGACCTGTACGAGAAGCTGACAACCCTGTCAGCTCTGCCAGTAAGTCTAGTGCTAATGTTATATCTTAATTGGGATATAGTCATATAATGTCAGTAGCAATTATAGCTCTTCAGCAACTTTAAGGAACAGAGATAATAACTGTCAAAATGTTTTTTAGGTATAACTTTTTTTCCCCCATCTTAATGAGATTTTGCCCATCTTCTTTAGAAGCTATTTAGATATGATGACATTGAATGAGAATGATTTACCTGTTTCTACCTTGAAGAAACGGCTTCAAGTCTCTTTCATTGCATAGGCATTTATATTACATTCCTCTTTTATTTTCTTACTCTATCATAAATATGTGTAATTTTGATTAGAAATCAAGTGTGTATTTTAATATATATATATATATATTGTATGGAAGAGATTTTTTAAAATATTTTTCCTTAATCCTCCTTGTAATCAAGCTTAAATTTTCAATTTTTAGAGGTCTCCAAATAGACTTCATGATTAATTGGAATACTTGGATTTACTGCAAGAGAATAAGAAACCCAGAAGGAAGTCATGATCAACACTAGCCTTGATCAAGACTATGTCTCCTTTCTTTTTGTATTACAAACCTGACAGAAGAGGAAGAAACCTGTTAGAACAATGACTTAAAGGTTTAGGAAAAACAGTTTATTCTTTGTTTGGGATATAAAGGGAAAGAAGAAATCTATGGGCTCTACATCAGGGAAAATATGAAAAATGTATACATTTGCAAAACAGCACAGAAGATTTATGAAAGAATTAATTGAAAATGTGGTTTAAAAATTTGTTTGACATGTATACTTTAACATAAAGTATATTCTGTTCTGTGAGAAACCATCTGGAATATTGTATTCAGCTCTGGGGTGTGCAACATGAGACTTGGACTTGTTGGAGCAGATCAAGAGGAGGGAGAAACAGATGAACAGAGGAACATCTCTCCTATGAAGAAGGGTGAGAGCTGAGGTTATTTAGTTGAGAGTAGATAAGGTTCTGGGAGACCTCACAGAATCACAGAATTACAGAAATACCAAGGTTGGAAAAGACCTACAAGATCATCCAATCCAACCATCCACCTATCACCAATAGTTCTCACTAAACCATGTCCCTCAACACAACGTTCAAACGTTCCTTGAACACCTCCAGGATTGGTGAATCCTTCCTTCTCCCTGGGCAGCCCATTCCACTGCCTGACCACTCTTTCAGAGAAGTAGTATTTCCTCATGTCCAGTTTAAATCTCTCCTGGCACAGCTTGAAGCCATTCCCTCTAGTCCTATTACTGGTTACACAAGAGAAGAGGCTGACCTCCAGCTCACTACAACCTCCCTTCAGGTAGTTATAGAAAGCAATAAGGTCTCCCATGAGCCACCTCTTCTCCAGACTGAACAATCCCAGCTCCTTCAGCCGCTCCTCATAAGACTTGTGCTCCAGACTCCACACCAGTTTTGTTGCCCTTCTTTGAACCCGCTCCAGGGCCTCAATGTCTTTCTTGCAGCGAGGGGCCCAAAATTGGACACAGTACTCAAGGTGCAGTCTCATCAGAGCTGAGTACAGGGGGACAATTACTTCCCTGTTCCTGCTGGCAACAGTGTTTCTGATTGAAGCCAGGATGCCTTGGCCTTCTTGGTCAGACTGTCGGCTCATGTTCAGCTGAGCATCAATCAATACCCCCAGGTCCATTTCCCCTATACAGTTTTCCAGCCACTCTGCCCCAAGCCTGTAGCGTTGCCTGGGGTTGTTGTGGCCAAAGTGCAGGACTCAGCATTTGGTCTTGTTGAATCTCATCCCATTGGCTTCAGCCCAGCTATCCAGCCTGTCCAGATCCCTTTATAGGGCCAGATCGACACTTCCAGCTAACTTAGTGTCACCTGCAAACTTATTGAGGGTGCACACAATGCTCCCATCCAGGTCATCAATGAAGATATTGAAGAGGACAGGCCCCAGCACCGACCCCTGGGGAACACTACTTGTGACCGGTCGCCAATTTAGCTTCATTCACTACCACTTTCTGGGCCTGGCCCTCCAGCCAGTTCTTTATCCAGCCAAGAGTGTACCTGTCCAAGTCAAGGGCTGTCAACTTCTGCAGGAGAAACCTCCTTGTAGCCTTCAAATATTTGAAGGGGACTTAGAGGAAAGATGGGGAGACACACTTTATCAGGTATTGTAGTGACAAGAAAAGAGGTGACAGTTTAAAACCAAAAGAGAGTAGGTTTAGATTATGTATCAGGAAGAAATTCACTACTATGAAAGTGGTGAGGCACTGAAAGTTTGCCCTGAGAAGCTGTGGATGTCCTGTGCCTGGAGATGTTCAAGGCCAGTTTAGATGGGGCTCTGGGTAGCCTCATCTAGCAGATGGCAGTCCTGCCCATGGCAGGGGAGCTGGAACCAGATGATCTTTGAGGCTCCTTCCTACTCAAGCCATTTTATGTTTCCGTAAATAACACAAATATTGGAGGTTCATAATAAGAAATAGTCTCTTGGAAAGACATGTTTTAGACAGTCATGGATTGGCACAGATCTTTCAAATGAAAACAGGACTGCTAAGTACAAAAATAGTAAAAAAGAGCTGTAATGGATTTTATATTTTTATTCTGGAAACATCTAATTTTCTGTCACAGAAGGTTTCTGGAATCCAATAAATACCTTTAACCATATTCAGAACTCCTTAACTGGGAGAAATATTATACAGTGATTTGACCTGAAAGCTACAACATCCACCTCTTTCTGCAAAATATATGCTCCTGATTCACTTCTTGAAGTTGTTTCTAAACTTCATTTATGGAAATCCTTAAAGAAGGGTCTGTCTATCAGCACTTCATGTCATTGAAGATTTAGGCTCCACTGTAGGCTAAAAGAAAATCACTTCTACTCTTTAAAATCATATATATTTTTTTTCATTCAAGTTAGCATATATGAGTAAAAAGCAGATAAACCCTTAATCTAGAGTAATCAGCCAGAAACACAGCATTCTCAATGGGACCTGGAGACCTCCAGCATTCATAAATGCAGCTTCTTCTTCCTCCCATGGAATATTTGTCCAGAAGCTCTGCACTCCAAAGTAGAGGGTATTTGAGCAAAAGCAATTACCCCAATTTATTGTGTTATTTCCCTTCTTTCCTACCCTCCCAAAATTCCCCAAATCTACTTCAATTGAAAATCCATACACAGGAAAAATACTTTTCAAAATTTAGGAGATACTGCTTATATAAAAAGGTCTATCTTAAAAAATCAGTTTAAAGTTTTAAATGCATTTACCTACAAAATAAATAAAATAATTGTAACTACATTAGTCTAAGTAGCAATGTTCTAGAGAAACAAAAGGGAGTGATTTATTAAGTTATCCCTGCCCAGAAAAAAAGAGAAAATGCTGTTGAACATATGCTTCATTTTAAATACAGATGGCATTAAGCACATGCTTCAATTTTTTTTCTGAGGCAAGACTAAAAACTGAAAACTATAGCTATGTAATACTTTGTCATGTTACAGGAGAATCAACTAAAATGTTGCCATTATATTCTCTCATATGATTTCAATATCCTGCCTGAGCAAGGAGATGGACCAGATGACCTCCAGAGTTCCCTGCAATCTCTACCATTTTGTGATTCCGTGAATACTGTACAGATGAAAACATGTTACAGTTTTATGCCTATTCATAAGATACGCAATAGAAAGTGTCATCAATGTTTATGTAAATAGTAAAATAATAATAAAAATAATTAACAAAGGCAAATGTGTCATTTGGATCATTCATTTTTCTTTATTGAAT
This sequence comes from Meleagris gallopavo, assembly GCF_905368555.1. Classification (NCBI taxonomy): domain Eukaryota; kingdom Metazoa; phylum Chordata; class Aves; order Galliformes; family Phasianidae; genus Meleagris; species Meleagris gallopavo. The sequence continues at coordinate 64,239,478 of NC_139406.1, read as the reverse complement.
TTTGATGAAAAACAGTCCATTTGAAATATTTCCAGAAAAACCATTTCAATTCCAAATGCTCAACACAAAAACTTGGTATCAGAGTTCAAACATATAAAGTTACATCTTATTATAATTTAATATTTAACAAAGCTAATCATTTTTGATTTTGAATAATTAAGCTTACAAAAATAATGTTACAGTTATAAAATAAATCAGCTTTTCCCAATAAATTACAGTGGTGTTCCTCTTATTCAAAAATGTAATATATTGTACAAAATAGATAACATCTTTTAGTAAGATAAAATACTAAAGTATGTTTTTCATCCAGTACATTTTGGCAGTGTGTGAAACCATGTTATTTTACATTTAATATTAAACAACAGTGTGAAAACTAAACCCATTATGTTATTACGTTAATTGCTTATATAAGGCAGGGGTACCCAACTTGGGCGGCATTTTATATTTCAAGTTACTTTTATTTAGTCAGACCGATCCTGTCATATTCACAAAACTGGCTTTTTTAATCTCACCCAGAGAAGTCACACATATCCAGCCACAGCCAAACATTCACTTTCTGAGAGGGTCACAAAAGTGACCTCAGTCAACAGTGTCATGCATGCTTTATCCTTTTTCTCACAAAGTGAGAAAGCTGGTGGACTACATGGAGAAACAGCACAGTTCTGATACCCCTAAAGTTAACGGCAAAACTTTGATACTTTATTCTGTCATAAAAAGTCTTACTAAAAGGGTCTAGTAAAAAGAGCAATGAATTGATAGAAAAAAAACAACAACAACAAAAAAAACCACACAGTAACCGGCAACAAGAAAAGCACATTCTATAAAGCAAAAGGTAAACTTTAAGAGCTATTGTATGCAGATCTAAGTACAAAGGCAACTGCTTCAAAATAACAAGAAGAAACACAGCATCTACCTTTTGGTAAATGTATTTTCATTAAAGCCCTTTAAATGTTTAGATCAGCTCAATATTCACTGTGTATTTTCTGCCTACAAAAAAAAAAAAAAAAAAAAAAAAAAGTATGTGAAATAACCTTAAAGGCCAGTGGTTTAATTATATCATCTTTGGATGCTGTGATTCAGGCAAATGCCTGATTCAGGATGAACAACTTCTCACCTTGCAGAATTTCTAACTCCATTGTGTTTCATCTTTGCCATGGTTCAGCATACTGCAAATATTTTTCCTGTTTATTTCTTATATAGCTTCTAGGGGGGGGGAAATCCAAACAAACACCTACTTTGAAGTATTAAAAGAATAGCATTGCTGTCTGGAATAAATAAAATGTGCAAAGTGGCAATTTTCTTATGATATCACTACTGTATGAACAAAATAATCACTTCATGTTTTATAAGAGATAATTTTCAAACATTCTTAATGAATATATGCCCATATGAGCATGTGTCACAACAGCCCCTTGTGCAAACTGAAGAGGGTCTCTATCTAGATCAGTTAATATAGACCTCAGAAAGAAAATGTCAATCAATTCCGGATCCTTCAAAACTGGGAAAGGAAGAAGAGGAGTCAAAGGGGACTCATCACAGTAAGTCAATTCATACCAAACACCTGAAAATTCTGAGTTTGAAATCCAAACATGATGTGCTGGTTATCTTCATAGCTTGAAATACCATGGCTCAAATGAGGAACATCTGGAGTTGAATTCAGGCATGTCTATCACTTGAGTTAGCAAATCATCTGTCTCCAGACATAGATCTACAATATAAATATGTAGGTTGCTCTGAAAGCAATGCCTCCTATTTATTTCATAGAAACTACAACAGGAGTACAAAAACACTATTCTCAGCAAATTCTCAGCTACAAAATGCTATTTTTCAACAGTCACCAGCTTTAGCAATGCATTTTTGCCAGTGATGAACATGAGCCTGCATGCCACGCCCATAAATATATGCACCACTGGAGGTAATCCACTGTTTCACAGTTTCTGTGACACTGTTGATAGAAAAATGCTGGCTATGTAATCCATCTTTCCTCAGCCCAAATAGATGGAAGTCAAAAGGCTCCAAATCTAGACTATATGGTGGGTGTGATATGACAGTGCTGCCCAGATTGGTTGTGCTTTCCATGATCTTCAAAATGGTAAAGGGCCTGGCATTACTGTGTTGCAGGAGAAAGGCTGTCTTCTTCTCCAGTCTGACTCTGGAAGCTTGAACCTTCGACTTAGTCAGTCTCATGATGTAGCTGTCAGAGTTGATGGTTTGTCCAGGTTCCAGGAAATCCAGAAGGATCACCCCGTTTTTGTCCCAAAAGACAGTGCACATCACCTTTCCTGCCGAGGGCTGAATCTTGAACTTTTTCTTCTGTAAAAAATTCTCATGTGTCTACTCCATGGACTGCCATTTTAACTCAGGCTCATAGTGGTCCAGAAAACTGTCACTGTTTTCACCAGTGCTGAAATGCACACACTGCATCACTGCACTCAAACCCACTGTTTGGCCTCCATAAACATTAGGCACGTGTTGATGAATGTCAATAAGTGCTATTTTTTCCACATGAAGGAATTAAATTCCATACTTTTGCTTCATACACGCTTCCATGTCAGATATGTCAGATTGCCCCTCTGCTGACATCTGTCACATGGCAACAAAACATAATGGATTATTGGTGGTAAGGTTTGATCTCTACTGCCATACTGCCAACATCCACCTCTGCCGTTGTGACAAAGCATAATAAAATAGGAGGCATTACTTTCAGAGCAGCTCTGATACAATTATTCTCTAGTAAAGTTTAGAGTGATTGCCAGTGCACTCACCAGACAGTTAGACAAATAACACAATGCCTACATTTACATTAGTAAATTAAACAGTACAAAGTCTATATACTCCAGTCTTGAGGTCAACTGACATGGCCTGGCTATGTTTCTACAGTTATTCTCTGTAAAGAAAGATGGCAATATTGAAAGTACAGAGTAAAAAGTGTCCCTAGACAGGCCTAATTCCCAAAATGCCCTGAGAAATTGTCTGGGAGAGAAATAGTCCTGACCATTAAAAATTCAGACCCCTTTTTAACTCTTTAGTAATATAAATGGTAGCACTCTGGTGTCTATACATCCATGCCTAGGTACTGTCTCGTTGAGTAATACAGACATTACTGTGTATGTAGATTTCAAAAAGTTCTCAAACATTGTCGCACATGGCAAGCCCTCCCTCTGATTCACACAAATTTGTTGCAGGGAGGATTCAACTCCTTTGTTGAAATTTTATTTGAAAGAGATGCTTCTTTCAAATCAGTATTTTTGAAAACGTATTGAATACTTCTATCCATTCAGTATTTCCTCGTTTTTATTTACTATATGTGCTTTGTTTGTGGAATCTTCGCTTTGGTTTGACTAATGCACTTTTTCATGCCTACAATTCACAGCTAAACAAGCCCTAGACTGTTCACTCACAATGAAAAAAAAAAGTTATATACACAACTAAAACAATAATATTAAGATGACAACTAAAACAGAAAATAAAAAAAAATGAATCTGTGCAGTTAAGAGATCTAAAAATAACATCAACCTTTATACATTTTTATCAGCTGCAGTGTCCACAGTTACAGCTCTACATAGCAGTCAGAACAGTGAGTATTACTTTCCAAATCATAAAGGGTCTCAAGAAACACCCACAGTAGTGGCTGCTGGGGAAATAATCTTCTTTATCATCCTGAGATTTTAAATGTGCAAGTTTCCTACCAAATTATCTAGTGCATAAAAAGGAAGGAGGAATGGAAGGAGGGAGAACTGAAGGGAAAGAATGGGGGAAATAAGGAAAGTAGGATGAGCAAGACAAAGAAAATTATCACAATGATTTTTGTTTCAAAATAGACTGCTGTGCAATTACTGAAGCCTGATTTGAAGACATTTTGTATTCTTGTCCAGAGCCTTGAGGAGGGGAAGGTAATGGAGTCTCTGGTGTTGCTGAAAAAAAATTCAGAAAGAATTGCACTTTTTAATATTCTGTCCAATTCTGCACAAATATATACATACTACTGACCCCAAATACAGTTCTTCTACGTTCGTCATGCTAGGCAAATTGGACATTATTGGAGATTTCAGCTTATCAGAAATTGTGCACGTAAAACCAACGATGTATCAGAATGGTGCTAAATTGTTAAAATTAGATTAAATTCAAGCCAAAGACTCTTACTTATCACTGTTTACAAAATGTTTTTAAAATGCACAATTATTTTATTCTTTATGAAATAACTCTATAAGCACTGACAGGCCACCATTTTAATTAATATGTTAAACTATAAGACTGAAATTTTATGATGGAAGGCTAACTTGCAATTACTTACAAATCTGTTCTGCATGTACAGGAGCAGACATTGAACTTATGAGGATGGTTTGGCCAGTTAATGGATCTTGAGCTAAGTGAGGATGTACTGGATGATGTAAATGACTGGTATCATTAGAAGTACCTGCAAAAATAACATGAGCATATATCAGTTTAGAAGAGCAGGTTGTTGCCAGCAATTTATATTGCAATAATTATATTTCTGCAGAGTAAATATTTTGATTGGCAATTTGAATAATTGCCTCTGGGTATTCATTAAACAATTTAACCAGACTTCAACCACATTAAGCACTGTGTTTATTTGCACTGTTTTGATTGCATTAACAGCAGACTTCTTGAAATATCTGTAAGAATTCTGTAATCTGTCAAGGGAATTCTGTGTCTAGATATTCAGAAAAGACTAAGAAGTACAAAGCACAATCTGAGACTGTAGGACTGAGGGAATAAGATGAGCAGACAGGACAAGCATTTAGCTAACGATTATATGACCTGAAGCTCAGTCAGTGTGGTACTGGTCAAAGTGCTTGCTTACATCATGATTCCCTCAGCATCTCAGTGTGCTAAATTCAACAGAATACAGCATAGTAAGTTTGAGATGTTGTTAACTTACCTCCCAGTAACATTTCCTGAAGCAAACTGTCAATTTTAACAATTCCAAATAGTTTAACCAGTTGTATTTGTTCAATCATTTGCCAAGTGATACTCTGGAGTGTAGGCAGTAAAAGCAAAAGCTCTCCAAATCTTCCTCGGGAGTCATACTGACGGTCATTAATATAATCCTCTAAACTGATTTGGACTTGGTACCGCATGTTCTTAATCTTCATTGGATTACTCAGGCCTTTTGCATCTGAAAAATGACAAAAGCATACAATCAAGATGCATTTTGATTTGGGAGGAGCATCTTACTTTTTTTTTTTTTCCATTTTGTTCTTTTCCTCCCAGCTAGATATCATGAGCACATGCTATATCAACAAAAATCACTTTCAGTGTAATCTGAACAAAACCAATAATTAACAATAATTCTGAGATATATTTTCAGGAATGTACCTGGATCAAAAAACACAATCGCTTTCAAGCAAGCATACTCATTGTCATCTATCTGAATTTCCTGGAAGGGTCGAACTAGTTCATCTAGAATTCGATTTGCGACTCGGCTGATCTCCACTTCAGTACTGTTGCGATGGATTATATAGTTGTTACCTTGGAAAGAAAGAATAACAACATGTAGACTGATATAAAGATTTAAATGCAACATACTACATGATGAAA